>NC_080564.1:25087060-25687060 GCF_030253575.1 Rhododendron vialii
AGTCATACATAGGGCAAGAAATTGAAGATTAGGTGGGTTGGAAATCAAGAATCCGATTACCAGCCGCGGTCATTCACGGCGATTGGTTCGCAGGTGTCCCAACTTCGGTTGTGGGGTTTTGCTCGCCAAAGAAGGTTCCGTCGATGGAGGGACCATCCCCAGATGATGGAGAGGTCCTGAGATACCTTGGTTGTGCAACGATTACCTTTGATTGCACGTTTACTGTGTGGAAGAGTTGAAAATAAAACCTCAGTTTGGGGGTTAATGCTTATTATGTTTATAACAAAAAAAGATACATAACCATAACCCTTACTGGTATGAAAAAATTGGGTTTATGTTGAGCCCACATTTCCGAGTATATACCCATTAATGGGATCGATATAGATTATTCCCTATTATACATGATAAAACATACTATCCTGTTTACCACAATGAAATATTTCAATATTCAACATTCAATAAATACCAAAATGGGAGGGGGGGGAAAAAAAAAAAACCCAAATGAGGGCATGAAACCCATTAAACACCAAGTACATATTAGATAGTCAATGATCTTTCACTTCCATCTGCACCATTTTTCCTGTGAGATCTCTCACAAAGAAAAAGAAGATTTGTTTACCGATGTCCCGAAACAGTTTGCCCTTTCCCGTGCAAAACCTCTGCTCGCACGGTTCCCTTGTAAGTTTTCCTCTCCCCAGTTGGTTAGCGGCATGGGGTGTCTTGAGATGGAGTAGAGAGAGATTTGAATTTTGAATCCAAAAAAACTAGAGAGAGAGGAGAGAGAAGAGAGATGGAGTGGAGAGAGAGAGAGAGAGAGACGACGAGAGAGAGAGTGTAAGGTGATAGAGAGAGAGAGAGAGATGACTGAGAGAGAGAGAGCGAGGAGATGACGAGAGAGAGATGAGAGAGTGAGAGAGAGAGACGAGAGAAGAGAGAGAAGGAGGACGAGAGAGATGAGAGAGAGGATGAGAGAGAGAGACGAGAGGAGAGAGAGAAGGGAGACGAGAGAGAGAGGACTAAGAGAGACGAGAGAAGAGAGGAGAGAGATGAGAGATGAGAGAGGGAGAGATGAGATAGAGAGAGAGAGAGTGGAGGAGATTTTAGACGCAGATTTCAGACCTGGTTCGTCTGAGAATTGAGATGGGGTGTGCCCTCGGATTTTTGCCATTACAAATTCAGTGTATATTTACCACAATGCCACTAAAAGTTAGTTTGTTGAGAGAGACAATTTTTGAAACCATTAGATTGTGTAGGATGAAGGGTTGAGATTGGAGGAAAAAGGGAATATTCTTTGAGACACTATTTTGGATACCCCTCCCTTGTTATAATATATTCCCCCTATATGGATAGTACAACTGGTTCTAAGAATATGGTTAGAGAAAGTTGAAATGACAAAAACAAGAATCACTTAAAAATCTATTGGTTATTTGTGGAGCAAGTGGACATTTGTTTTGGGACATCCCAAAATAGAAAGAGGGGACCGACAATTTGGGATAGAGTGGAGTAATATTTTGGGGGATGCAAGTGGAGGGGTAGAGGAGGAAAATGTGGGTGATGGGTGGTGGGTGTGGTGATACTGATGATCATATAAGGTGGGACCGTGGGGGGTTTAAGGGGGGGGTGGTGGAGGAGAAGAATGTGAATCGGTGGCAGATGGTTGTAGGTGTTGAATTACAAACAATTATAAATTAGAATGCATTTAGAACTTTGCTACTTTAAACTTGCGTAATTTTTAAATATCTTATTATGTCATGTGATATGATAATCAAATTAACTATATTTTACTTCCCACTCAATGCATTCAACTTTAATGAGCTGAGTTGTGTACGAAAAATAACCCGTTCATTACTTCAGTCATTCAAACTACTACTTTTAAGTGTTGCCGCCTACAATTGCATTTTTGTTTTTTGTATGCCTGTCTTGCGCCAAGGGCTCAAGTGGCCACCGATAGGGCCTCCCATTTTTGGGCCAAAACAGGGCCCCCTTTCAAAACAAGGTATAATTTTTTTTTTTGTTCACAATCTATGGAAAAGTGCCTTCAGTGGTTTTAACAGTAAACAAATTCCTTCCTCCTCAGTGATGCCTGAGTTCGAGACTTGCCGGGTTCCTTTTTTTGGGGCAAGTGTTTTATTTTTCAAAAATACATCTTTTAAATTCCATTGTTAACAATTGGAGCTACGCTGTTTCAGAACAAGTGTCAAACTTGGATACATATAATTAATTGAGGAGGCACTCAAATTGGATACATATATACAACAACACTATATGGGAACTAGACAAATAATTATATAGACATAATATTTTCGTTGGTTTGGTAATTGTATAATTATTAATGTAAGGGCCTCACTCTCACAATTTGGCCCGGGAGCCACCCGAATACATTGGGCCAGCCTGGCTTGAAGTTGTGGGCGTTGTGATATGGTTTTGTTTGAGTTTCGTAGTATTATTTGATGAGTTAATTTTGGCGCGTCAATCATTGTGTTCTCTAGTCATGTCGAAACAAACTCATCGAGTTCCTAATCTAATTTTTGTGATTTGTGTATTTCCTCGTCGTGCAGTGTGGTTGTTTCAGTTGGATTTGCTTAATATGACATTTCATCAATGTCCTGTGTACCCACCTTCTTTCAATAGGACTAATGTACATTTGAATCCTTAATGGGAATAGGTGGACCATGAGTAATTTCAGATTCATATAGAAACATGCTCAATTTTGGCTTCTGTGGTTAGTTATGTTACCATGCTAGAAGGAGGGACTTTGGAGAGTAAATCTATATTGCCCTATTATAACGTTTTTCCATGAGGGATCAGTATGGGGTATATATAGAATCATATAATAAGCCTTATAGAAACATTGCTAAATTTTTGGCTGCCGTGGGTAGTTATGTTTCAATGAAGGAGGATTATGGACAGTAATCTATACTGCCCAATAATCTAGTTCAGCGGGATCATGAGGAGATCAGAAATGGGTAAATTCATTTAAAATGCCCTTGATAGTTTTGTCTCTATGATTTTTTCAATCCCACCTTGCCCCAGTGGGATGAGTTCATATATGGGACATAGAGTACCTATCAGATGATATTTTATTCCATCTATAATTGAGCAACCATATGTGGGGTTGATGTTAGGCAGAAATGATTGTCAGTGTCTATGTTTTTTTGTCCTATCCCACCTCCTCCCCCATGGTAGTGAGTTATGCCTCATATGGGAACTATACATTCCTAGAGGATACTTCATTCCTTTCAACAGTGCAAATTTGATATATAATTAGTTGCATGGATAACTGACCTCATCCAGTATCTGGCATAAAACGAGCACTGAGTACTACATAACAATCGTAGTTGGAACTTTCACGACATGGGCTAATGACCAAGCTTGATGATTTATCAATTCAATGGTTGATCTTAACAATTGTGGGAAAAGATTTTTCATTATTATTGCTGCTGAAGTATTGAGGTTTCGCCTACCTTTTTGCCCAATGTATATTTTGTGGTACTCTGTTCTTAAGGTGGTAATTCAGTTTGTGTGCCTTACCAATTACTCTTTTTTTTTTGTATAAATAGCATATTTTCTGTGTACTTCATAGATAATTCAAGGACTAAGTTCTTACTGGCAATTTAATGAGTCCAAGCTCCTTTTCACTTTGAAATGATCGATAATGACCTCAGGCCCTGTTTGGTTTTATTTTCTGAGGAGAGGCTTTGTAGCCCTAATCCCTAGAATGGGGGGGATTTGCATAGGGCATGTGGGGCTGGCTTTCGAGTAGTCCCAGGCCCGTTGGACTAGATCTTGCTAGATGCTTTAATCACCCATTAATCCTCTCACCTCCTCAACCCCCCCAAAAAAAAACATGCTATATCAATCTCTATACAGTTCCTACCTCTAACCAAACAACCAACTTCACAATTGATCCCTCTTCTATGGTACAATTCCCAATCCCAATCCCTCAATTCAATCCCCTCCGTCACTTCCAATCTCATTTTTTCACACTTACTAACATGTACAATCCAAACAAGTCCTCGGTTTTCTGCCATTTATGAGGATTTTTATCTATTCAGTCCGCCTGAACAAAATTCGCTGAGGCATTTTATGGGTCGTGTGTACTCTTTTCTTTTTTGGGGTGGAAGGTGTTTGTCCTGAATGCTTCTTCTTGTGTTCTCAAGCACTGAGAGGTCAACTTCTGGATGTGCCAGACCTCCTCCTTGCTTGTCAATTGATTCTTATATTATTCTGATACTTCCTGTTTGTGTTCTATCCTTTAATGACGCCGGCTGAGATGTGCTTGATTATCTACATTTGGTGCAGTTTTAGACTTATCATCTATGGGCGAAGGGCTTGGCTTATTTTTGCAGCGTAATTCGTGTCTAGTTTTATTGGAAACTCATGTCGTAAGGATTTGTTGATCTGACTATTTTCAGGGGGGGAAATGAGCACATTAGAAAACTGCCCAGTTATACAGGTTTCGCTTTTATTTCCTTGTATGCTTATTGCATGTGTGGATATCTGTGTTTTAACGTGCTTCATTTCAATATGACTCTTCTTTCCTTCAATTCCCTCTAATGTTACAATACATCTGTTGTCAGTGATGCCTCGAAAGGTGGGTATTTTTTCACCTTCTGTTTTTTAGTTTGGTTAGAATGTTACCCATATGTATCTTGAAGTACTACTTAATTGAAGTGGCAAACAGCCGGGCAAGTTCTTTGCTGACTGCATTTATATTAGCTTAAACAGTTGGTCCTACCACTCCTTGAAGCCTCTACCCTACAATCCGTCCTATTGCACGTAACTTAGGAGTCACAGAGAAGCACAAACGGCCAACATATATTTCGATCTGATGGCAGTTATTTGTGAAACAGTGAAAGACTATGATGTGTTGACGTTAATACAAATTCTACTGCTTGTGCAAGTATCATTCCCTACACCATTGTATATAAACCAGGATGAGAACGATAGTAAGTGGTTCTCCTCTCACATTGCCATCAATAGCAAACCTGGACTTTCGAGCCTCAATAGATAAGGTATTTACAAGTTTTCTGATACATAACTCGACCAGGGCCCCAAAAAATGAACATCCAAAGGTAGCATAGGTGGGTGTTCCTGGCCTCCTTCCATCACGGACCCAACCGGTTTTGCGCATCCGCACCTCATTAAATAACATCTCCACCAGAGAAAAAATCATGACACAATATGATGGCCTTCCTCTAAAACTCCCATTGGGATGTAGTTTGCCTGTAGGAAAATAGAGGAGGGATTCACGAATATTACCTTCTTAGGCATTATACCAAACCTGGTATGAGTTGTTGCTTGATTTCAATGCCTCTCGTATAACTTGTAATACCTACCCGTCTAAGATAGAGACTACTAGAGCCTCTTTGTTCTTCCACACTCTAAGATCATGGGCTCTTAATGGGTAAGCCCTTTGGGAGATAACCTATTGAGAATAGATTGCACTCATGCATCCCACACTAGAAAGCCAATCCCTAACTTTTTCGAGATATAGGCACACTAGTATAAAACCTTCATCTTGCTATTTTTTGCGTTCCCTCTACCTCAAAAGCTCACAAGAGAGCTATATAACTTGCTCATTTTGGTCCTAACATGCAAACAAGTATATAAAGACACATGGGATGGCAAGTGCAAGACAGGAGTTTGGGGAGGGATAGGGAGTTAAAGCCACATCTGGGGATTGAGTCCATAACTCACATTTGCAAATTTGTTCTTGTGGGGCGGAGACAATATTTAGTACCAAAGATTCCTGTGACACAAAAAATAGTACCCTGAAGAGATTTGAAGAACTACATTTCCTTGTGGATCTAGTTTTTACATTATCATTGCATTCTACAAGTCACTGAGGAATGGGCTAATAATCATCCATAATACGTAAGTAGTGAGTACGCAGCCCTTATAGAATTTCTTTGGTACCTCTGTAGTTTCTTCTACCCTCTGCAATACCGCATTGGCACTCAAGATGTGCATAATGGGAAAATCCTAGACGGGTTAAATGCCAAATAATTACATCTATTTTGAAAGTATATGATTTTTGCTATTCATACCAATATGAGATGCACGATGACAGCTTCATGTCTAGTAAAGTTGAAGGCAGCTTCAATGTCAGTTGCTATTGAATTGAGCAAACATGAACAATCCTAAGTAGTCCTCTTCTCTTGTGTGTCATAGCTTACATCCCACTGGAATGTAAAATTCTGATTGTAAAATTGCTACAATCAATATAAAGGCAATGTTCATGGACATGGGTACAAGTGTCTATTGAGTGTATGTGTCGAAGAGTCAAAAAACTCGTTCTAGTATTGTATGTCAGGTAGCCACAACACGGCTAGATTCCAGATTTCTGAAGGCTGTTCATATATAGGATGTTAAGATACATTAACAAACTAAAATAGAAGTCTTATGCATAGTTGATATTAAAACCCAATTACATAATGATGCAAGTTAGGAACAAGTCCCAACTAGGAATACAGACACATTCCCATACCTGTTACCTAGCTGTTGATATGTACAACAAAGATTACTTCGAATTTCACATGTAAATTGTTCATTAGTGTTGACCGGGGGTTAGGTTGTGCAGTGTTTTCTAAGAGAGGATTCTAGTTATATCCACAAGGGACAATCTGATTTGGCCTTTTTTTGGGTGAGTGTTGGATGTCGCCCAATAAGATGTCTGTCTATTCATTAGTTCTTTTAGAAAAATTCGCTCTTGGTAATATTAGTTAGCGAGGGAAAGATGCTTTTGACTTGGTGTTACATATTGTGTTGTCTACATTAAGGAAATTTGCTTATAGTCTGTGAGTTAATCTATACCTTCTACATTAATTTAAGCAACTCTTTTCTGGTTCAGAGACTTAAGGTCTGATATATGTTCGAAAGAGTTAAGCCTGGATTCAGGAGACAGTATTCCATTATCTTCAGCATAGATTCCTGTTTTTGGAAGGAGGAATCAGCCATGTTCTGAAGTCAAACTTAATCTCAGCTTAGTCTGTTTTGGAAGGAGGGAATCAGCCAGTTCTGAAGTCAAATAGATGTCTATAAATATGTATTAGCCTATGTCACTCGTACCTGTTCTCTTTCCTTGCTTTCTAGCCAACCTCTAAAGTTCTTTGACATCACCTAGGCCCTCGATATGCCTCCTACGTGCTTTCCACCCTCCACCTTAGGAATGTAAATCCGTTACCTTATGGCTTTCAGAAAGTTTTTTCTCTGTACATTCCTTTGAGAATTTTTGGGTAGTATATGTTTGGGGCTTTTTTCTTTAATTCTTTGTAAGTTACATACATTCTGCGTGTATATGTGTAGTGTAGAGCGAGAGAGAGAGAGAGAGAGAGAGAGAGAGAGAGAGAGAGAGAGAGAGAGTGAGAGAGAGAGAGAGAGAGAGAGAGAGAGAGAGAGAGAGAGAGAGAGAGAGAGAGAGAGCGTGCGTGCTTAAAAAACTCTTTCTGCCAGGACAGTCCTCGTGTTGAGAGAGAGAGAGAGAGAGAGACACACACACACACACACAGAGATTAAAAAACTCTTTTTGCCAGGACAGTCCTCGTGTTACTTCTTTTGAATTCTATTACTCTTCTTATAAGTGATAGTTACTAAATGAAAGTGTAATTTATGCTACCTGGATGATATTTCTGACGAACTATTTCATATATCTACTGCAAATATTAACTTAGAGAGGATAGGCATTTTCTGTATATAAGTTTGTATTGGAGACTTATGCTATTCATCTAGTTCAAGGGCTGATTAAAAGAAGTCATTCATGATGAAAGGGTAATCACATAACATAAACTAGATTTTCTTTTTTTTTTTTTGTTGAAGATAACATAAACTAGATTATCATTTCTTTTTTATGGAGGTTTTCTACATTCAACCTACTCCTTTTCTCCTAGAGTTTCCCCTTTCAATAGTGTGTATTACTTATCTTGATAAGTACTTTTCATGATATACTGAAATCTTAAATAGTAAACGAAAGAGATCCATTCAAAACTCCATTATGAACCAGAAATTTACTACGGCGGTTTCTAATCTCAGGATGTGTCAGTTTCACTTTTCATTTTCTTTATTTTTTGTTGTGGAATCAGTTTGGATAGGGCTCAAGTATGACATCATTCGCATGTGAAAAGAAAGTAGAAATAAGGAGGACGAAGAAGACAAGTAGGAGAAAGTCTGAAATGAAGTACTGGATAGCCGATTGATATCTTGATGTTTATTGTTGAATACGTGGAAGGATATAAATAATGTTCACAATTCCCAAATTCAAGACTACCTTTCGATTAGAGTTGATTTTGTGATTGATCGTATTAGAAATCTCCCTTGGAAAGAAATGTCCCTTGGAAATCTCAACATTTGTGCCTCAATTTTCAGTTACTTGCATTAGATATAATTTTTGCTGTGTATGTCAAGAAGATAGGACATTCTGTATTTTCTATCCCCTTGCCAAGGCCGTGGTACAATTTTTACAAGCATATCTTCTACTATCCTAGTGACCCGTTTAATTTCTAATAGCGATCTGATGTGAATGATCTTGTGTAAAGTGCCTAAATTCTTACTGCTAGATTACTTATAAAGATGGCTGTTTTATTTTCCCGTTGGCCTACTCTTGCTGCAGGCAACTGTTAATCGATCAAAGGGGAACCGCACTGAGATCTCTAGAGCAGATCTTATTCAGAAAAGTTCTTATTGCAGGGTTTCAGGTAGTTACGGACGTCAAAAATCCAATGACCTTATGAAAGTGATCTACCAGATATATCAGTTGATGACGAGGTCAGGATATATTTTTGCAGGTCGTGACATGGATCTTCTTGAACTGTCGGCTTATGGCAATGTGCGACGAGGACAAGATTCTGGAGGATGCAGGATTCAGTGACAAGCTCCAAGGTAGAAGTTGTAAAATTTAGGTAGAGAATTTAAAAGTCGTTCTTTGAAATCCGTCGACCGGTTAAATGTAATTCCCTCTAGCCGCGATTGTTTTGTACCCTAGAAGCAAACTATCAGATTATTTACTCGTCCAATCACCGTGGAGTCGTGGACTATATATCTAATTACACTGGAATTCAACCATCATTTTCTTGTAACTCTCTCTCTCTCTCTCTCTCTCTCCAAGGGGACTGGAAATTTAATTTGTTTTTCTTTTTTGTGTTTTTCAAACCATATTTTGGCTCTATTGTTATTGTTCTAACTTCTATGTACTTCGACGGGTTAGCAAATAGCGACGACGTAACTACCCTAATTATTGTTCTTGGTGTGATGGTGAAACGTAAATGCTCCTTCCTGGGAAGACATGTACACAACGTTTGACCACAACACTCTCACATAGGTGTCACATGTGGGTCCCACCCCCATGTAAGAGTGTTGCCAGGACCTCATGCATTCAAAAAAAATTAAATTTTAGGGGCACTCCAATATTATTTGTAAATTAGTATATATATTATTTGTTCGTTTTATAACACAAATGTCTTTGTTAGCTCGGTGGTAAGTTGATTTTAGTCCATGTGGAGTGTCTGAGTTCGAGTTTTTTGGGCACCTTTTTCTTTAAAAATGTTTTTTTCCCAAAAATAATGTTATTGTAACCGCCAGGTTTCGAAACCAAGTCAACCACTTTGGCCATTGGTGACAAATCAATTAACATGCATTATAAAGTTTAAAGTAATATAAAAAAACATTTCTATCATTGTTTAATTCTAAAAATACGTAGGGCATCATCCCATAATTTAGCCTTGGGCATCCAAATCCCTTGGGCCGGCTCTATGTGTTGCGGCTGTTGTGGTTGAATGTTGTGTATGTTATGGGAAATGATGAAATGAAAATACTTTTGCTTTTGTTTTTGTTTTTATAACTAATTTTTGGTCGTGCTTGTCAAAGGCATTGAATTTTGGATCTCAATTGGATAATCCCTTTGTCCTACTTTTCACACGTTTTAGTTCTTTTTTTTTTAGTAGAAAGATCATCCCAATTATATAAATACGTATATAAGATACGATAAAACAATAAAACAAAATACAACAAATAAAAAAGAAAGTCGGTCAATGCCGATGGCTGAATGAATACTCCGCTCATGGAGGTAAGTGGGTGGAGCTTTAGTTCTACTACCGCGTGGAAATTGGAAGTTCATTGCATCTTTTTCATTAGTACTCCTACTTTGTTTTCCCTCAGGAAAGTTATTGGGTTACGTCCGCACACTTCTCTCTCTCTCTCTGTGTTTTTTTCAATTTCCATCCGAAGACAGATTTTCTTTTGCGAAAGTGGTAGGTTGACTTGGGAGTCCCAAAAAGTGAGGGATGCAAGTGCATTAAAACTTTCTTTATGCGAAAGTAGAATTTTCTTTAATTAATGACCACATATATATACTAATATATATAATGCTTAAAAAAGTATATATCCAAGATAAGTGACCACACCTTGAAATTCATCATAACGTTAGAAGAAATAATAATAAAGACGTCAAAGTTTATACCCACCCTAGCATAATTCTAGTGACAGCCACACTCACATGAGTGGTGGATTTTCTAAGCCTAATCTTTCATTCAAAACTTTAAGATAATCATACAACATGGATGCACTAATTAATGATATGCCTAGAATTTTTTTGACAGAAAGAAAAGGAAATTGATTTTGGTGCTCCACTTTCATACGCAAACGCTCCACTTTGTACATGAAGTTACCAAAATTAGCATCCAAAGAAAAAAGGAAAGAGGGTAAAAATTAGTAGTAAAAAATATAATTTCATTGAACGTGTAAGGAGATATGGTTTGGTTACAATTGAAGGAATGTATTAGGCATAACAATTGAAGGAAGTGTTTGGTTACGTCTCTCAATAGTTTGGTTACATCTTTCAATGGTTTGGTTACGCCCCTCAATAGTTTAGTTACGACTCTCAATGATTTGGTTATAAGAATGCATATAATACGGGATTTGTACCGTAGCATTTCCCATGATTTTACCTTTGCCAGACGAACGTTTATGCTTGGAGTTTAAGGGGGCAGAATGCAGATGTTAGTTTTTGCAAAACAAGCTTTGGGTGGCGATACTCTATAGTTTATAGGAGGCGATTTCAATGGCCATGTGGGAGTGCATAAGCAAGGGTATGAGAAGGCACATGGTGGCTTTAGTTTTGGTGACCTTAACAAAGGTGGTCGGAGAATTTTAGATTTTGCAGTAGCTTTTGACCTTATAGTGGGAAATACCCTCTATAGGAAGCGAGAAGAGTATTTAATTACCTTTAAGAGCGGAGCCAATAGAAGCCAAATTGACTACTTTCTCGCTAGAGGTGCGGACCACTTGACATGTAAGGATTGTAAGGTTATTCCAAGAGAGTGTCTAGTGGCACAACATAGACTTTTGGTGTTAGATATTAGTCTCAAGGGGAATATTAGAAGGAGGAAGGAAACTAGATACCCACGAACTAAATGATGGGGTCTAAGAGGAGAAAAACTAGAGGTATTCAAGGAAAGAATGTCTCAAGAAGTACAGTTGGGAGTGGAAGGAGATGGTGACAATATATGGAATACCATAGCTGACGGTATTAGAAGAATATCGAGAGAAGTTCTCGGGGAGTCGAAGGGAAAAGGTCTAATTTCGAAGGAGACATGGTGGTGAAATGACGAGGTTCAAATCAAGGTAAAAGCCAAGAAAGAGTGCTTTAAAAAGTGGCAAAAGGGCCGAAATGAGGAAAAATTTTGAGGTTATAAGCAAGCTAGCAAGAAAGCTAAGAAAGCTGTTAGGGATGTTAAGTTGAAAGCCTATGAGAATTTCTACGCTAGACTCGATAGTAAAGATGGAGAAAATGTTATTTATAAACTTGCCTAGTTGCGAGAAAGGAGAGCTAAAGACGTTTCTCAAGTTAAGTGTATAAAAGATATCGATTCGGTGATGTTGGTAAAAGAAGAAGCGATCAGGGATAGATGGAAATCATATTTCGAGAAGTTGTTAAATGAGAAACATGAAGAAGGTTTTGGTGGGGAGGAAGAGTATGTACCTGGCGAGAATATAGAATATGAATTTTATCGGAGAATATAAAAGTTCGAAGTGGTCAAAGCTTTGAAAAGGATGAAATCGGGTAAGGCCTTAGGACCAGATGGTATCCCTATTGAAGTGTGGAAAAGTCTAGGTGACCTGGGGGTAACTTGGTTAACGAAGTTGTTAAACAAGATTATTATGACGAGGAAGATGCCCGACGAATGGAGAAAGAGCATTCTAGTACCTATCTATAAAAATAAAGGGGATATCCAAGACTGCAACAACTATAGAGGTATTAAATTGATGAGTCATACGATAATGTTGTGGGAAAGAGTTATTTAGCATCGCTTGAGGATGGTGACCACGGTGTCAGAGGAACAATTTGGGTTCATGCTTGGAAGATCAACCATAGAAGCTATCTACTTATTAAGAAGAATGGTAGAAAAACATAGAGCAAAGAAGAAGGATCTTCATATGGTTTTCATAGACTTCGAAAAGGCTTATGATAGGGTGCCTAGAGACATCATATGGTGGGTTTTGGAGAGAAAGGGAGTGACCAAAGGGTATATTGAGGTGATTAGAGACATGTATGAAGGTGCCGTCACTACCATTCGATCACCAGTAGGGAAAACGAGTGAATTTTCAATCACTGTAGGATTGCATCAAGGGTCAATCTTGAGCCCGTACCTTTTTGCCTTAGTTATGAATGAATTGACTACACAATTTCAGGAGGATATCCCATGGTGTATGACGTTTGCAGATGATAGTGTCCTCGTAGATGAAACCACTAGAGGTGTTAATACGAAACTAGAAATTTGGAGGGAAGCATTAGAGTCAAAGGGTTTCGAATAAGTAGGAGTAAAACTGAGTATATAGTGTGCAAGTTTAGTGGTACAAGCAGTGCGCACGAAGAAAGAGTGATGATCCTAGACAAGGAGAAACCTAAGAGTGATCATTTTAGATACTTAGAATCAATCATTAGTAGATATGGAGAGATTGCCGATGATGTGACCTATAGGATTCAAGTGGGGTGGCTCAAGTGGAGGAGCGCTACTGGTGTACTGTGTGACAAGAGGGTACCCATAAAATTGAAGGAAAAATTCTATGAAACTGCTATTATACTAGCGATGCTTTATGAGACAGAATGTTGACCTATTAAGAAGCAACAGGTGAACAAGATGAGTGTAGCAGAAATGAAAATGTTGATGTGGATGTGTGATAAGACTAGAAGAGACAGGATTAGAAATGAAACAATTCGTGAAATGGTAGGTGTAGCACCCATAGAAGAGAAGTTGAGGGAAAATAGGCTAAGATGATTTGGACATGTCTACCGTAGATCAGGAGACGCAGTAGTTAAGAGAGCAGATAGTATAGCTTTGGGTAGCAATGCTACGGAGAGGGGTAGACCTAAATTGACATTAGATGCTATGGTACGCAACGATATGAGTATAGTAGGTTTGTATGAACAAATGGCTCTTGACAGAGCTCAATGGAGGAAAAGGATTCATGTAGCTGACCCCAAGTGATTGGAATTTAAGGCTCGGTTTGGTTTGTTTTGGTTTGGTTCGGTTCGGTTCAGTTCAGTAGTACAGCATAGGGGTTTTTAGTTCTAAAAGTAATTCAATTAAAAGAATAGTGCTAAAATTAATAGTAAAATTTTCAAAATTACCATTTTTTTTATCAGTAAAGAAAAATTACATTAATCCCAAAGATTTTTAAATTGCCATGTTAGCGAGTTCATTCCCTTTCTTTTTTCCCTATAAAATAGGAAAAAACTGACACCAACATGCATGGCATACGACATTTTCATTAGGAATTGGATAAGAAATTAAAGAATTATTCACTTTATATGTTTCAGCAAACAGATGAAAACAATCAAATAAGTAGAGGTAAAGAGAAGGGGGAGTTGCACTTGCACATACTTTAGAATAATATAAATAATAAGAATTATACTCTCTCTGTCCCTTTTTTAAAGTTCAGTATTCCATTTTGGACTGTCTCTTAAAAAATGTCCATTTTGTAAAGTTAGTGAGTAAAAGCATAATAATGATGTCTTCATAGATGGTAAGTAGGGAAAGTGGAGGTAAAAGTTGATGTAAAATGAGTAATGATGATATTTTCTTAATAAATTAGAGTTACGAAGCAGGAGACTTAAAAATTGACGGAGGGAGTATATGATTATAATAATAATTTGTTTTATTACTTACCGGAAAAAAAATATTTGTTTCTCCTTTTGTCCCATATTCTCTCTTTTCTCAGACAGTCGAAATTGCTTAGAGGTTTATTTAATTTAGAATTAATTTTAAGAGATTCTCAGGATTTGAAAAACATCGAGTTCCATTTCTTAGATCGTTAAATTATTTTTCGCTCTATGTTGATAAATGATTGGGTCAAACTTTCTCTTAGTTTTTGCTAGATTGGGTCAAATTTTTTTATATCACATCGTTCGTCTCGATGAAAGGAATCAAAAAAATTTAAAAACATAAAACAAACTTGAAAAAAAAATCATATAATACGACGAAAATACTCAAGAAAACTAACTTCTAGGGAAAGACTGTCATTTTGTGTCTTTTCATTGTCTTATACTCTCTCCGTCCCATTTTCATTATTCATTTTTGAATTGTGTGTCATTTTTAAATTGCTTATATTTTTCAATCTATAATGATTTTCATAATTTTGAAAACTTTGTATTGTAGAACTAATCAAGATTTATCAAACAAGATTCATATTGCATACTTTTCAAGATCCACATTAAAAGATATAGACAAAAGACATAAAAGAGATAAATAGAATAATGAACAATGAAAATGGGACAGAGAGAGTACGATTTTTTCTAACATTAGTCTATATTTATAAAAAAAAAAAAAATTATATCCACCGCTAGTGTAAAATCTCATTTTTCCACCACCATCCATTCTGGGCCTCACTGAGCGTCTATTGTTATAATTTGAACCGTTCATATTTTAAGACCCGTAATGTAGTATTACCATGCAAAAAATCAGCTTGATTGGAAGTCAATAGATATATCAAAATTTGAATTTTGGTTTATAAAATGGACGATTTGATTTTGTCAATAATAATAAAGATAAACTGTTCATTTTGCAAAACAAAATTCAATTTTTGATACTCCTATCGATGTTCGATCAAGTTCATTTTTTGCGTGGATACATTATTATGTGAGGTCTACAAGATGAACAGTTCAGATTAGCAATTAACATGCGGTAGGATCAAAAAAGGCGATGGTGGAAAAGTGAGAAAAAACCCCACTTTTTCACCGCTGGTGAGAAGAATTTATTCTCTTTATATATACTTTTTCAATTCCTCTCATCAAGACATCGAACAGTGTGATGTAAATTTGACCCAAATCTAGTTAAAATTAATAAAACAACAAAAAAAAAAAATCGACTCACAAAAATCTGCAGCTAGATTTTCCTTTGATGTTTTTTTTTTTTTTTTTTAACGGCCCTTTGATGTTGAGTGCTGCCGGGAGTTTGGTTTTGCCAAACTTGAAAACACTCAAATCAAACTTCCAGTTTTCATCTAAAACCAACTAAGGTTGGAGTTGAGTTTTGTTCACCCTCTCCTTAAAATGGTGAATATTAATCTTATATGTTGAATCTAAGACTATTTTAACTTTTAAGTAAGTCTTAATTACAAACAAATAAGTTCAAGTGTAGAATGAAAAAAAGAAGCAGCAGCAGCAGCTTAAGTTAGGATTGGGTTGGGTGAAATTAATTACTAGACAGATGGTATTTCTTGGTGTTTAGTGAACCTCTTTTTAGTTTTGGGTCAATTTTTTTAGAATTTTTTGAAGAGTATAATATATAATATACTTGAAAAAAATTGGCTTATTTTCGTCTTTATTCAAAAAAAAAATTGATGTCGATCCTAATTTTTTACCTTTTAAATTTGTCTGGTCACAACGAAACAATAATCCTCAAAAAGTTGACGAAAAACTAACAAATGCAAAAAAAAAATTGAATAAAGAATAAAAAACAAGCCATTAGGCTTATAATGCCAAACTAGGCTATAGATCGAAATCAAAATAAGCTCAACAAAGAATTTCGTGTTTTTTTACTCATGTTTGCTTTTGGGTAGTATTCCCTCCATCCATTTTTAAGTGTTCACTATAATTTTGCGTGTTATTTTCAATTACTTATATCTCTCAATGTATATTGTTAAAAATATACAACATAGATCTTTTTTTTTTCCAAACGATATACATCAGTGGGGGGTTAGCGAGGTGCTAATGTGTTAGTCAACGAAGGCTCAAACACTATTCATAGCCCTCAAACCCCAAATCTGCTGCCCATGGAACTTGAACTTTGGTCACCATTGGAAGAGAGGAGAACAAACCACCTATGCTAGCGTGGTGTTCACGTGGATCTTATTTGATAGATCTCAATTATTTCTATAAGACGGTAATTTTAAAAATATAAAATATAATATACGCCGAGAGATATAGGCTATTGAAAATGACATGCAAAACCGTAGTGAATATTTAAATAGGGACGAAGGGAGCATAATTTTTACTTTTGAGACTCCGTTCATTGAGGCAAATGACTATTTTAAAAAAGATTTAATGCGAATATTGCATAAATTCCAAAATATAAAATATATATATATATATTTGGTTTGGGTTTTGAGAGAAGTTTTTTAAAGTAATAAATAAAAGAGATAAATAGAGAAAATTTATTAGAGACCTTGTCCAGGATTGTGATTTGTGAGACCCAAAATGAAAGGGTCCAAACTAAAAGTCATCATTTAGCCCGAAGGCCCACGACCCATCCGAAGCCCGCCCGACCCATTGGGCTATTGCCCGGCCCGAGCCTGTCCACTGGGTGGGCTAACCTAACCTGAAGTTTTCATGGGCTGGGCTTGAGCCTATAAATTTTTACTCAGCCCGTCTGTTGGCCCGCCCACAGTACCCTCCCGCAAGACCCGTCCGATAGCCCAAAAATCAGTGGCCTTGGAGCATACCCATTCCTTCCTTGTGTTGTTGAAGACTAAACATATGCAACTTTACTGCATGTCATTTGCATCCAAATGTTTCAAGGTAAAAAAAAAAAAAAAGAATAAGAAGAAGAATGTTTGAATGTTTTTTATTTATTATTTAATCATTGTCCTTTTCTGCTCGGAAACAACAATTTAGGAGTGTAGTATTTACCAAAAAAAAATTAGGGGTATAGGTTTTTTGCGCAAACTTTTTATGTTTTCTTTTTTCCACCCTTCTTTTCAAAATTTTGCGGCTCGGCCAGTGAACCCGTCCGAATTTTGGCCTGCTAGCACGGCAATTGGGCTAGCCCGTTGACGGGTTTGGGCTTCAACTAACACAGTCTAACCCGCAAAAAGAAAAAAGTTCGCTCAGCCCAACTCGCAAGCAGGCTTACGTAGCGACTTTAACAGACTGAACCGGCCGATGATGAGTCCAAACTCTTACTTCACGCATACTATCCGGTTCTAGTCACATCCTATGATTTGACAAAATGGCATAGTGGCCTTTAAGAAAGGGAAAGAGGAAAAGGGAGAAAAAAAGAGAAAGAAAGCAAAAGCTGGACAGAGTGCCAAACAGCATTTATGGCACTTGTGTGGATTTGGGTCCATTTAACAACTCCAATTTGCTCATGAAATTGTGGTTGGCATTTGCTGGGAACACAAAAAATCTTTTCGGTTCTGTATTGTCCTAATCAAGCTATGTTTTTGTTTTGTTGTGGGTTTTGACCAATTGAGCTGATTTTTCTCCAGACCAATTGAAAAATTATTTTAAAATTATTTCGGAAAGGATCTCGAACGCCGGTCTGTGCACTGTCAGTGCAGAAACTGTCGATTTCCATAGATGGGTTCAGTTGATCGTAACAATAAGTCTATTGACATTTTATAAACACTTCTTGCACAGATCAGTGAGTGGGGCCTACTATGGGTTCTTTGAGTCGTTCATTAAATGTAAAATATTTTTTTAAGGGTTCTCGCAAAAAATCAGAGCAATCCGATACCTATAGGTGCTCGATCCAATCATCTAACTCTTCATTATTTTGAAATCTTAATGAAAAGTTAGATGATTGGATTGAGTATTTATAAGTATCGGATTCAGCTGATTTTTCACGAGACCCCTTTAAAAAATATTTTACATTTAATTAAAGGCTTGAATCATTTGTGTAGAACTCGTAGTGGCCGAGCCCCACACATTGATCTGTGCAGGATCTGTATCTAAAATGTCTGTGTAGGTATCACTCTTGTCAGTTGATTGCCCTCATTCCTAATCTGTGGCTATTGGAGTATATGACAATTATGTATATGATGCGTTCATATTTTCTATGGTGCTAGAACGCTACGGAGAAGAATTATTCCTTGCCTTAGATCTACCTGTAACTAAAGGAGAGGGATGGCGAAAACGTGAGTGTTGAACACAAGACCTAAGTCACATAATTTGCATTCATTAGTAAGAGCACGAGGCTTGAGCATTAAAGCTTTTTTTAAACAAATCCTAAAATACTAAAATCTGCGAGAGCAAAGATCGCATGTTTGCAGCCTATGACCTTATGAGCTAACAATAATTTTAAAACCACACACAAACAAACAACTAATTATACAGACTCACTCACATCCCATATGAGGTTCACATACATCACACACTTTCAATATGTGTGGGGCCAAATGTGATGTGAGTAATTTTCACTACTACAAAAATAGATAAAGATCTCGATCATTTGGTGTGATCTTTCACTTTTAATCTCGCATTCAAAACCGTGGTCTATCAAGGTGTAACTAAAAATCCATATCTTTTAACCACGTGATAAAAACTGTGATTAAAACTCAAATAAAACCGTGACTAAAAAATAAAAATTGTGATTAAAAATGATAAAACCGTGACCTTTAACAACTTTATATCTCAGTTTTATTATAAAACCGTGATTGTTTAGAGAGAAATAATCTCAGTTTTTGGAAAAACCGAGGTTAAAAGTGGCGATTTCCTAAGGGAAAAAATCCCACTCTATTTCTCTTGTGGGGTTTTGAACCCAAGTCTTTTGAATTTTGCATAGAAGCCTCAACCAACTGCACCACACACACTTTTCAATATGTAATTGAAATATTTAATATATAACATGTTCATTTAACATTAAAATATATTTTGAACGTCATTTTGAACCTTTAAATATTAAAATTAGCAATTTTGATAAATATGAAAGTTGTAGCCCTTTGTGTTATTGTTCAAACCCAATTTGAATTATCTCAACCGGAATTCTGAGTATAGAGTTATACTCAATATACATTTGGCAATGAAATGCAACTTTCATAAATTTTGTCATCAAAGATACCAATTAAGCAACGAAATATATTTTCATTGCCGAATGTGCCCCATTTGGCGACGAAATCTTTTTTGTAGAATGGTTAAGAGTGAGAGAGACGAACGAGAATAGAGGACGGAATTTTGGAAGTCGATCGTGACATTTATTTAGTTGTATCGCGCGCGGAGTCTATTAAGGGGTAAGCGGTCTTCAACTTTTCCTATACAAGAGTTTTCATCTCAATCCAAATAAAAAAAATGTGATGTACTCTCTAACTTACGATCTCAGTTTTTAGATGACTGAGATTAAAGGTTATTTTTATCTCAGTTTTTCCTATACGAGATCTATTCTTTAAGTTACAATCTCACTTTTATATTACTGAGATTAAAAAATCTTTCCATCTCAGTTTTTTCCGAAACGAGATATATTCTTTCATAAATAATCTCAGTTTTTCAAAAATGAGATTTATTCTTTAAGTTACAATCTCACTTTATAGATTACTGAGATTAAAAAATCTTTCCATCTCAGTTTTTTCATATAATCGAGATTAAAACTATAGTCCATAACATTTTATTACGCTCTTTCAAAAAGTGAGATCTTTTTATTTTTTGGACCGTGATCTTTATACCATTTTGTAGTAGTGTTTGTGCAAGTGTTTGCGTGTGTTGTGTGTGATTGTAGCAAATCTAGCTAGTATTTCATGGGGCAGCAAAGAGTGTGTTGACTAATAGTCAACTAATGAAACCCCTAATAGCTTTGAAAAAAAGTGGGACAAATAGGAACTTCATTTGTACTTCTAAATCGTGTCCACAATTTGTTTTGTAAAATAGTAGTAGTCATTGTTGACAAAGAAGAATTGAGAGAGAGAGAGAGAGAGAGAGAGATTTATACAAGCTTTCCATTATCTTGTGCAAGTTGCTAGTTGGAAAGAGAAAGTTGGGTGGCCTTTTGTGGAGGAGAAAATCTTCTTTTACCGAGGTGCCGTAAACATTTACAGCACTCAATTGTGACCGTTCAAAATATTTTGGACGGTCAAGATGTTAATAAAAAACTTTCGGAGAAGAGTTAATTGTGACCGGTCATAATTAAAAATGAATCTTAGCCATTAATTGTGCGAATAAATGGCTGAGATTGCGCCGGAGTCTCCGTGAAGAAGATTATCTCTTTGTGGAGTCCTCCTTTATCGGTGCATAAATGGCCTCACAGAAATTCAAAAAGTTGTTGGATTTGCCACCATATCCACACAACAAGTCCAGCCTTGACCATACCCCTCTCTTCTTGGATTTTTTCTTTTCTTTTGATCATCCCCTCTTCTTGGATCTCTAATATTATATTATAATTGTGTACAAGATATCTTTATAATGTTTTGTATGTTGGTCATAGGTTGCATATATATTACACATGCATGGACTTTAATTTGGACCTTTCCACCAGAATAATCTGTTAGAACTTTGGTTCACAAATATCATTTTATAACAAGAATTATTGGACCACATGAACGCAGAAACACAAATAAGAAAAACATGAGAGTACGGAAATAGTGAAAGTAAGAAAGATGTTGCCTGTGAGATTGAGAGTCGTGTAGTCACTGTCTTAAGGCTAATATTCCTCCCCTCGTGAAGGTTCCACCGGAGTGTACTAGCCCCAAGATTAAACCCAAGCGCTCACAAGCATTCCTCATCCGATGTTCACGACCACCGAGAGGTTTGAACGAGTCACGAACCGAGTTGCCCAATCAACATAGAAAATATAGAAAATAGAATGTGAACTTTCACACAAACATATTTGTATCTCTCTTTTTGTACATCTCTAAGAACATGAGTTTTTGTCTTTTCTATTTTCCTCTTAATTCCCTTATATGAGATACACATATATATAGGAGTAATAACCATTAATATAGAGATAATGATAGAGCATAAATACTCTTTATTTTGTAACCGATATTTCAATACTACATTAATATTATAACGGTAAAACACTAAAGGTGAGGAGTTAACACTAATATTTATTTTATTAAAAATATTCCAACAATCCCCCACTTTTAATAAAATAAATATTTTATAGTTTGACTTTTAAAATCACATGACTTTGAAAATACATACTAAACACAAAATTGGGCAACTATATACTGTGCAATAGGTGAAGGTGTCTTCCGGACTTGAACCTCACTTAGTGTTAATAGTTTACCTCTGAAGGATCATAGTGAACTATGTCTTGAACTAGACCCTTTGAGTCAGAGTTCAACATATCACACACACAGTACCGGTATTGGACTTTCGTTCGCGGGTTAGTGCTATTAATGGCCATGCACTCGATCTTGATTCTCATGGGAATTTCTATAGACATAAATCTTTTCCACCGAATTGGGAAACCAAATCCAGCACAAGACTTGGAAAAATAACCGCGTACATATGCTTATTACAATGTGGATTTCAAACAACCATACACAAAGCAATAGTTTTAACCCATTGATGGTGATCGAACACAAAAACCTCGGCCATACTTCTACAAGTAACCACCATAATAATTTCCCCCCACTGGATTCTAACCGATCAAAACCGTGAAGACTATTGTTAGAAACTGGGCACTAAAGTGATAAAATCCCAAAGAATGCCACATAAGTATTCACAACCCATATGCAAAATAGTTATGCTAACCTTTAACCGTGCAATTTACGTGATCTTTTAGAATAAAACCTTTTGTCTTCCTTTGAAGGAAAACCGAATGAAGGGTTTTTTTTTTTTTTTCAAGAAAATCCAATCACATAAATACAATCACATAGCATTAATCATGTATTTTATGATCATCAATCTTATGTTTGTAACCGTCACAATATGCAATATTTATGCGCCAATTATCGCCTGCATTCATTTATAACATATAGAAGAGATCTTGTCAGTTACTCTTTTTTACGTTGATATTGAAGGAGTCAAAAATTTATTAACAAAACCACCCTTAGACATTTCATGTGAAACGTTTTCTTCTCGATGGTCAAACTGTTTGCATATTTTGGAACAAACTTGATTGCATGATACACATCCAAGTGGAGCAATTTCCAATGAGAGCCAAACAGCTCAAGCATTAGAACCAGAAGAATTCATAACCTCTATATCATAACTTCTCTTCCCCAAATGGCTAAGACACCTAATGATATATATTATATAATCAATTAACCACAATTTATTATATTTATGAAGAATAAAAATTGCACTATGTAGCACATCTAGCCATTATGCTGTAATAATGTCCGAAGACACATTTATCCCGTTCCAAGGAAAACTTCACTATAAACGAAACTAAATTCTATCATGCCAATCAAAACCGCACACCAATCAAAATTGTACAGTAGTCTAATTGTAACAAATTGCAAATTACTGAATATGAGCATCTAGTGGCAATATGAGTGTAACCAACCAAGAAACTAGTTATTGCATATATATTGAGATAAATTAATAAACAGTTTAATTAGTCACAACCCTCAAAAAATAGAAAGCAAGTGCTTCCCAACAACTGATATTCTCTTTAACCATTACCCACACAGTTAGGTATCTAATTGTGCAATACCCATTCTTTTCCTTATCCATCAAAATAGATTTTCCTTACAACAGGAGAAAAGGAATTTATTAATCATTGGTGGGATAACAACAATTAAAAGGGAACACAAGCATGAAATGACATTACTACGGAGAACCTAGCATCCTTTCTGTTTGAGAGATTAAGAGTATACGCCAACATCTCAAGTAATGAAAGTAACTTAACCAAGATCTCAAGTAATAAGAGTAACTTAACCAAGATCGCTAGTAATGAAAGTAACTTAACCAAGATCGATAAACGAGCAATCGTAAAATTTAACTCAGTAGCGGTTACAAAATACATACTCTACTTCATGAGTTTAAAAAACTCTATCATCAAAAATCTAAATGTTAAATTTCATAGTGATGTTATGCTGCGAAACAGATAGAAGAAATGGACCATAATGCCTCTGTCTAAATGGAAAAATTCCAAGCAATAAAAGCGTTGAACTCTATATTTGATTAGAAGACAATCTTGCATGGTCCTTCTGAGATGCATTCCTTAATGGACTTATCGTAACTGAAAGGCTTCTCAAACTTATTTTACTTAAACTGCTTCTAGTCAAGAGATTTTTCCATAGGAACACCTTTTATTTTTTTTAAGAAAACTAAAAAGGAATTGGTTAACAACTCTATCCTGTTCGAAAGTAGAATATAACAAAGGCAATACTAAGTAGACATGTGCACTGAAAATATTTCTCCCCAAATCATATCTATCAGAAATCATTTTTACCACACATATGTATGCATAACTACATGTGAACTAGAACTCGAGGAATTTGCCTTGCATGCATATTCTAAAGGGATTGCATTTAAGTTACACATATTCATGATCATGACAATTTGCTACACATGCGAGGAATTCATATTAGCAGAAACCATGTATCACTGCATGACTACAAGACCATATATCTCCAAATGTTAAAGAAAGCAAGACAGGATGAATTAGAAACACGTACAACTTCATTTCGCCAATTTGTTGCGGGATATATATTAGCCTTAACTTGTTAGAACTTTGGTTCACAAATATCATTTTATAACAAGAATCATTGGACCACATGAACGCAGAAACACAAATAAGAAAAACATGAGAGTACGGAAATAGTGAAAGTAGGAAAGATGTTGCCTGTGAGATTGAGAGTCGTGTAGTCACTGTCTTAAGGCTAATATTCCTCCCCTCGTGAAGGTTCCACCGGAGTGTACTAGCCCCAAGATTAAACCCAAGCGCTCACAAGCATTCCTCATCCGATGTTCACGACCACCGAGAGGTTTGAACGAGTCACGAACCGAGTTGCCCAATCAACATAGAAAATATAGAAAATAGAATGTGAACTTTCACACAAACATATTTGTATCTCTCTTTTTGTACATCTCTAAGAACATGAGTTTTTGTCTTTTCTATTTTCCTCTCAATTCCCTTATATGAGATACACATATATATAGGAGTAATAACCATTAATATAGAGATAATGATAGAGCATAAATACTCTTTATTTTGTAACCGATATTTCAATACTACATTAATATTATAACGGTAAAACACTAAAGGTGAGGAGTCAACACTAATATTTATTTTATTAAAAATATTCCAACATAATCTCCATTTTTTTTTCCTATTTTTGCTGTTATTTGGAATCTCATTTGAGTATTAAGAGCCTGTTTGATCCATCTGACTAATAATAAAGAATATATCATCTAACCATAGTAATCTCAAAATATTGTAATCTGCTGTTCTATAGGATTTTTGGTCCAACAAATACATACAATCCATAGTAATCGTGACAAGTCTGGTGACTTGAGATATTGTAAATCTCCTGTTTTGTAGGGTTTTTGGTCCAACATATATATAAAATCCTTGCACCGATTTTTATTTCAGTGGTAGAATTTGTACTCCTATGCCGAACAGACAGGCCCTTAAAATGGAAACACACATTCTCAGAAGATCGAAGAAATTCCGTTTCTTATTCAAAACCACCAAGGAAAAAGGAGAAAGAACCATTTGCATACTGAGCCTAACAGTTAGTAGTACATAATTTAACACATTTGCTATTTTGTTACACCTTAAAGCAAAACAAAATCTCAGAAGATGGAAGAAGTTTATTCTTATTCAGACCAACAAGGAAGATAGTTAGATAAGATGAAGAGCCATTATCCAAATGAGCAAATGCTACAGACACAATTTTAAAACACAACTTCAGACACTACTATGTCTGGAGCCATTGAATGTACATGGGTCCACATACATCGAACAGCTTCAGACACGGTTGTGTCTGGACTTTTTGTATCAGGATTGGAATTCACAGTTACATCATCCAAAACATCTGGGATTTTGGTACATTTACAGCACTCCCACTTTTTCCTAATGTCAGGCATTCCTGTACATATATCCACAGCAACTGAGCAACTGACACTAACCAAATAGGGAAAACAAGGTACTTCTTCTAAATGTCACAAGAAAGGAATTCTCATTCCCTGTTACCTTCTCTGAAATGAGTCCCCCCATCAAGTCTGTGAATCAAACATCCATCTTGGATGATGAATGGAGTTCCAATCACTCTCCGACAAACTCAATACTCCCGCTTAGCTACTCTCTTGGAAGCTGAGGGATCTAGAGAATGCTGCAGGATTAGCCCGAAGCGCTTGAGGGGTTTCGGGTGTCAGATTCTTTTTCTCACCCTTTGGTTGGAAGCCCTTGAAAAGGCTTCCTCTGCTGGCGGAATCATCGTTCCTGATCCCAAGCGTTGCCCAAATAGAACTCCTCGCCGCCTCATCAGGGTCATCAATCCTCAATGTTTTTGGAATCAAAACAGATCCCTCTGAATTCCTCTGTTGTTCGGCCTCTTTTCCCTCTGGGTTGCTTGGTTTGAGCAATTCCCCATCTCTTGTATGTTTCCCAAGCTGTGAATTTGGTACAGGGAACCAAGGAACAGTCCAAGCGCCCGGTATGTTACAGTTCCAGTAGGGGGGAGGAGGGTAGAACGGCATAGGAAATCCAGACGGGGAAAAGGCCGGAACAGGAATCGTGGAATTCCAAGGATAAGGAAAGGGAATTCCGGGGAGGCATGGAATTTGGGGGGAAAATCCGTTTAAATTCCTCATTGTTGGCTCTTGAATAAACCCATTTTTCACCCCTTCTGCCACTGAATTTGATGTCGTGACAGAAGATCCACTAGAGCAATCATCGACAATTTCTCCGCCGTTAGAACCCCCCTTCTTCTCTGCAAGTTTGAAGACGGAAGCGATGGATTCACAAAGAGGCGCTTCTGGTCCAAAAGAGAGAACCGTTCCATTAGTTTTGAAGTTAGGGTGGTTGATTCCATTAGTAGGATCGATTCGAATTCCATGTAATACATCGGGAATGGTGAGATGGCGAAAATGTGAGGCAGAGTTCTTGTTCTTGCGACGACCAGCACCTACTGGAACATTCCTCATGGTTCCACCGGCAGTCCAGTATCTCTGGCAGTTCTTGCAGAAGTGCCGGGGCTGATTGATGTTGTAGTTGTTGTAATAACAGAACTTGGTTTCCAAGCTATTACAACGGGGGCAAGGAATAATTTTGTCAGGTTTCTTGAGGGGTTTCTGTTGTGGGTTGTTTGGGTCACTTTGGTCATTTTCACCCTTGGGAGCTTTTGCGGTTGCATTCTCTTCATCAATAGAAGGTGTTTTAGGGTTATCATGCTCAGACTCCGGCAATGGTTCTTGGTTTGTGTCCCTTTGTTGTTTGCACTCAATGGGGTTTCCTTCAAACAAATCCTGCAAATTTGAACATAATTGAGATAAGTTAAAAATCGTTTGAACAATATCCTATAAAGAAAGCTAAAGAGGGAACCATTAGGTCCTAACTATTTCCAAAGACTCTTACTGTAGAAGGAAATTACGACGAACAAACTAATCAAGAAATCTAGAGAGGGGTCTAAAAAAGAGTAAGTCTGCGTTCTTTTAAACTTAGGCTTAAACTTATAAGCCTAGCTAGAACTTATTTCAATTTTTGTATAATTTTTTTTGTAACTTTTTGTTTAGCTTTTCGACGTAATTTTAGAGGTTAATTGTTGTTTCGATGAGACAAATTGGGAAAGTATAAAAATATGGACTGATGTTGAAAAAATTCAAATAAGACGAGCATTTAAACTAAAAAAGATGGCTGTTTGATATTGTTTTCGTCTTTAGTAAAAAAAAATTTTTTTGCTTTCGGTCATAATTTGACCAAAATTTTGTACTTTTTAGACTCTTCTCGTTGAGATAGATGATTAATTAAAAAATTACATGAATCAAATAAAAATTCAGAAAAAACGAACAAAACACAATAAACGAAGAAATAAGTATAAGTTAAGTTCAGAAGAACTCAAGAGGGTAAAAGAAAATATATTCCTCCTGGAGAAATGGTCGAAAGAATAGCCGACTCGTACAGATTGCATATGTTCTTTAGGCAATCTGCCCAAAAAATACATCCAGACATCCAGTAAAACAACGAAATGCCAAAGTGCTTAGTTGACAGTTCCAAAGAAAGAATTTTCCAGAAAGAAAAAAGTTCGAGTCGAATATATTCAGTCATAAAGAAGTAGGACATCTAAAAATAGGAGTATTAAATTATTCCAAGATAAAGATAATTCCAGAAGTTAAACTTTGTTGGCAAAAATGGAAAAAAATTAAAGGAATCGGATCTCTCTCCGGTCCTTAATTTGGACTAGACGATCCTTTCCGGTCCTTAATTTGGACTAGACGGAACAGTCAAATCTGGATCGTGAATTGCTACAATCAACTCTTATCGTTAAGGCTAACATTTTCGAACAAATCCATACTATTGATTATATCATTGTACTATTGTCTAGATTTGAACAGTTCCGTCTAGCCGGGAGAACCAAGAAACAAAAACAAAAAAGAAAATGGGTTGTTCTTCAAGGGGAAACCAACAGTGTACTATTATCGGAAACAAGGCAAAAGGCCAAAAAAAGTAAGATCGACCCATTACTCCTTTTAGCAATCTGGAAAATGGGTTGTTCTCAAAATTCACACACAATTGTCTCTATCAACAACGGATATATATATTTATACAGATGGATGGATGCATGCATGGAAACAAACCTTGTCATCAGCTGCCAATTCTTTTCCCTCTTCATGATCACTCTGTTCTTCTTCATTCCCTGTTCTGCTCATCACTACTTTCTTGTCTCCCAAACAAGCGCTCTTCGCCGAACTACGATCACCGCAAGACTTCCCATCTTCAGCCCCGGAAAGACCACTGGAGTCTTCGCCGGAGACCGCCGGATTCCAGCCGTTCTCCGGCAGCGCAATCTTCTTCCCAAACAGCTTGATCGCCGTGTCCTTCATGTTTTTCCTTCCAACTTTCCCCTAGAAAACACCCGAAATCCCAACTAATTCGATGAAAGAATAAAAACTCTACTTTGAATCACCTTCTTCCTTTGGGTCTGGATTTCCTCTCTCTCTCTCTCTCTCTCTCTCTCACTAAATCTTTTTCTCGCTCATGGGTATATGAGTTTGGGAAGGGTGAGGGAAGTCTTTGCTGGCATGGTCGCGGTTTAGGATTTGGATTTGTTTAAAGTGAAGTGTGGGGTGCCACGTCATGGGAGAGTGATTTCTCAGCCACATGTTTTTGTGGACTTGAGAGATCTTCTTCCCCCCCCCCCAGACAGTGGATTCTTTTTGGTGTTGCACAAAAAGTTTGGTACATTCAGATCTTTTTAAATTTCTTCCCTTTTTTCTGCAGTTCTTGGGTGTACCGAACACCACTGCAATCTGAACGGTACTTGTAAAGGCTGGTGTCGCGGCAGAAAAAGTACTTGATGGTAGTAGTTTAGCAGATAGAGTTGTACTTGATGGCCATTTTTCGAATTAATTTTGTCACCCGCTTCGGTAAGAGAATAAATTCTTTACAAAGACAGTATAAACATTTGTTTCTTTCAAATCAATTATATCGCGTTATGTTGTAAAACATTGGTTTCAATTAATAGAATATGATGACGTGCATGGAACAATATAATTGATTTGAAGGACATAAATGTTTATACCAACAGTGTAAAAAATTTAATCTTTTTCGTTAATGTCAATCATCTTCTTTTACAAAATAAATCATCTAATCAAGACACAAATGAGAGTGACATTAACAAAAAGAAGAGTGACTAAATCACTCACCTTTTTTTATTGGACTTTGATGTTGTACATACAGACACAAGTCTATGCCCACCGCACGCGTGTGAGGTTCACTTCGGAGTCCAAAAAATACAAAAAAAAATCTCTGTAAATTTTAAAATACTACTAAGGCCCCGTTCGGACAAATAAGCTACAGTGGCTTATTTTTTGTCCTTATTCAAATTTTTTTCGTAGCACTTGGCTTATTATCATTTTTTTGGGGATTATTGCATCCTCACGACAAAAGGAATCTAAAAAGTAAAAAAATTTAACCGAAATCCAATTTTTTTTGAATAAAGACGAAAAAATTGGCTTATTGATTTACTTTCGTCTTTATTCAAAAAAAATTGGATTTCGGTCAAAATTTTTTACTTTTTAGATTCCTCTTGTCGTGAGGATGCAATAATCCCCAAAAAATGATAATAAGCCAAGTGATACGAAAAAAATTTGAATAAGGACAAAAAATAAGCCAAAATGACTTATTTGTCCGAACACCCCCTAAGTTTTTGTGGGAGCTCAACAGATATCACAAAGTATTTTTTCTAAATTTGTAAGGGTGAAATTGAACTATGAATCTAGAAAAAAAAAACTTACCGAAATCCATTAGATTTGATTTTCTACAAGATCCCATAAAAAATTATTTTAAAATTTATTGTTATTTTTATTTATATTTTATGGGACCCACATGCGGGATGGACATATGCGATGGATTTAGTGCGGTGACATACAAATGAATACATACCTCGTGAATATTTTGCTTTGGAACTTGCCTCAGGTCTCAAAAAAAATAATCGAAGGCACTTATTTTGTTTAAACAATTTGTTTAAATTTTTTTTTAAAAATCAACTCGATCAAACATCAGTAATATGTATGCGGGGTATGCACCCCTTTATATTACTCGTATATTTTTCGGTTCCTTCTTATGTTTCAATCCAAAAAAGAGGGCTTGTGCACAAGCACAAATTGAGCACATGCACTTTTAAAGGACTCATTTCGCGGTTCTATACAAATTATTCTTTTCCATTTATTTGAATATGTGTGGTTGTAGGATTAATTTCCTTCCCGCGGCTTCTTTAATTGTGACAAGAAAATGACTTGGACTAAACTAATTTTTCTTAATTGCATTCGGTATTCGACTCAAATTACTTTTGTACTATTAGCTTTTTGACAAAATTTTGTTAACACTCGACGAGGGAAATAGAAATGTACTCAAATATATACCGAATTGCAAAAAGTTCAGATAAGGCAACTTTGGTGGCGTTCTTGTGAACTTGAAACAAGAGTTAAACTTAATTATTTTGGAACATACTGTATTTGGGGATAAGTTTGGATCAACTGTTCTCCTAAACCTATTTCTCCAAAAAACTTAATTGGCCTAGACAAACACAATTACAATATTGCCCTTTCTATTTTGAAAAGTTATCCACATTGGGAAATAAAGGGGGCATTTTTGGCATTTCACGAGCAATCACGGGCTTGTTGGGAAGCGTTGACCTAAAACTTATTTTGACTTAAGTTAAGGAGAGTAAGTGAATTTAATATGGGACTTTTAGCTCAAAATAAGTTTAGAAGAACGCCACCTCAAAAGACCTAAATAAGAGTGAAAAGCTATTTTTTAAAACTTTTTTCTTTTTTAGAGAACTTGTGCGACTTTTGGTCATATTTTTTACTTTTTAGATTTCATTATTTAAAATCAAAGATTAATCTAGAAATATGACCCGAATCTATTGGTAAAAATTAATAAAGAGAAGACAACAACAAAAAAAATGAAAAAAGTACCTCTAAATTTAGCCCAATGAGGAAATATACTTATTAGAAAATTATTTTTAACACACAATCACATGTGGTTAAAATATATGCCAGCCTCAATGTAGATAGTTTTTCAAAAATTCTACAACAACAAATAATTTACTGTGTGGAACCTGCAAAATATGTGAGTAAGGTGCATTTGTGTGTAAGGTGTGTGTGGTTATGGTAAAATCAGGGGGAAAATACAGGATTCAGGTGTCGAGTGGGTGAACATCAGCAAAATAAAGATAATAATAGAACGTGTCAAAGACTAAATCAATACTACCAATAAAAGTTGCAAAAATACCACCAAAAAATTATCATAGATGTTTTTAATTAGCATATGCAATTATAAACATCGTACATTCAGTATGGTCCATAAACACGTATATTTCAAAAGTTAAACTACATAATCCAATACACACCTCTTTAAGGTGTGTACCATATGCACCTATTGTGTAGTTCATATTGTGCCATCTCATAAAAAATTTATTTGTAGGACCGATCATTCATAACATTTTATTTCGTATCGTAACTTTTATACTAAAAATTCGTAACTTTTCATCATATGATTCGTATCTTTTGAGTAATACATTCATAACATTTTGAAAATCATAACATTTTAGTGTATTTTAATGAGGGTGCATATGATACACACCCAAATAAGGGGTGTGTATTGTAGCACTTCCCTCTTTCATAAGGTAAAATACATGCATTTATAATGGAATTTAGATGGGCTAGGGTTAGATTTTAAAAGAAATGTTGAGCGGGCGAACGAATATAATATTGCAAATTTTACAAATTAACCTGTATTAAGAAAATAAATATATTTCATACATGGACAGAACGATCATTCGGACACATTCAGTCCCTCCGTCCGTCCTTAAGAAAAACTCTCTTAGTTTTTTAAAATAACATGCGTGTGTGGGCTTCGGTCATGGACTCGGTAATCTAACCGGACCACCAGTAACCGAGGCCTCATATCGGCACGGTCTATAGGATCGTACAGGCGGGCCAGTGTATATCCTTCTATTCACTCGCTCGGCGCCAAACCTCCTGTTGACACTTCGGTTAATTACCGAAGCGTGCATTCCGTTATGGTCTCTGGAAAGGATCTAGCATAACAAGAGGGGACCAAGAGCGACATGTGGCGCAAAGGATCATCTAGGCCAAGTTTGGCCATGTGCTCCGTAACCGCCTTATCCGGTGCGTCATCTGTGATGTCACCCGAGGAGGTTACCCGAGCGTATCCTTCACGCGCTAGCTTGGAGGCCAAGTAAACCTAGGTCTATAAATACAAAGGGATACTCATCTTTGAGAGGTATGTCATTCATCCCTAACCCTAGACCTATATCCTTCCCTGAGATCTGATTTGATCATCGGAGGGTCACTGGGCTATCCTAGCCCTAGTGACTTGTTGCAGGTTTAGAGACAGGTCCATGGAGCAATGGAAGAGGAGTACTAACTCAGGTCAAGGTCGCGACAAATCGAACCCTTACAATTGGCGACTCTGCTGGGGACCTAGCCACCCTTTCAGTTTTCACCCCTTCCCTTTCTTCTGCTCCATTCAGCGTTCCTGAATCAAACATGGTCGAGATCGATGACGCCCATCACGGTGGTGCCACCCCCGGGCTCGGTTCCCTCGTGGACCACAGCCTAGCTTCCGGCGGAGCTACCGCCCTTGGGAAAACCCATGTATCCATCGGAGTTGGCGCCGGAGCGTCAATTCCAGACCCAACCCCATCCTCCGAGCTCCACTCCTACATCTGCCATCTTGAGCGAAAAATCGATGACCTCACGACGGTGATGGACCGCGACAGACACGTCCCAGACGAGTTGGCGAAGATTAAGCACCTCCTCCAAATCTCCCCGTCTCATTCCTCTGGGAGTCGTGGTGGAAGAAAGGACCATCACGCCTCCCCTCGCAGTCACGAAGGCGGCCACCTACTAGGGCACAGACCCCGCCCCTCGGTCAAGGATCGTCTCGAGTCACCGAGAGCGGCGGACACACGAGCCCCAAAAGATACATCGCACAGAGGCCGTTCCCGCTCCCCTGTGCAACTTCGAAGGAGACCATCGGCCTTTGAGAGGCTCGGTGGCGGGAGCGTCTCTGCCTCTTCCACCCACTCGGTCCTAGTGGGCAGGACAGGCCGAGAATCTACCCCTAGCCTCACAAGGGCAGCCAGGGGAGATGACGGCCTTGTAGAGATCCAGACCAGAGGATACCGTGAGCGCCTGAAGGGCTCTGGAGCCAGAAGTCCCATCGTCTCGCACCCCGGCGGCGCACAAAGCAGGAGCCCGATCACCGAGCGCCTCGAGCCTTCCGCTCGGGACAGCTACCGCCAGGAGCGCTTTCCCAGGAAATCGGTTAGTATTGATCCAAAGAGAGAGGAATATGAACGATTGGACAAACTTGTTCCCAAGAAGCGTACAGCGACTGAGCGTCCAGACGGCTCCGACCGTTCGATCCGACCACATCGCGACGCACGACTTACACGACTCACGACCTCTCCCTTTACGAGAGAGATCGACTCGGTTACCCCCCCCCCCCCCCCCCCCAAAGGATTCACCCAACCCAAGTTTGCCAAATACGATGGCAAGACCGAGGCGTACACTCACCTGGTTCAATATAAAACTGTCATGTCTCTGTTTCTTCGAAATGAACCCTCGGACGACGCCTTTTTATGCAAAGTGTTTCCTGCAAGCCTGGGCAACCTGGGCCTCACCTGGTTCAATCAACTCCCGGCTCGGTCAATCTCCTCGTTCGATTCCCTCTGTGATCGACTCCCTTTGCCCTCCGCAAGAGGAACGACGAAACGCTTCGGTAGTACACCGGCCGTTACTGGGAACTATTCAATGAGATAGAGGGTTGCGACGGCGTCATCTCTGCCAGAGGATTCAAGCTCGGTCTCACCTCCCAGGACGAGCAAGTTTACGACGACCTCGCTCGCTATAAGCCAAACTCCATGAAGGACCTTATGACTCGAATTGAGGGTTGGTGTCAGCTCATCGAATCAAAAGGCAGAAAGAGGCATCGGGAAGCCTACGAGTTCAAAGACGTTAAACACTTCGATATCCACACTGGCTCCCGCACCTGTCCCAACACCAAATAAACAGGTCAACACCATCAAGCAGGCACCAAGGAGAGGACCGAAGCCAAGCGATTTCAACGCCGAGAAGACTGTTTTCACCATTCCCATCTACCGGATCATCGATCAAGTGAAGGACCAACCCTTTTTCTCCTTTCCAAATCAAAAGCTAGGAACCGAGAATGGGAAAATCAAGAATCCCATCGTCCGATGCAGTTACCACAGCGAACAAGGTCACTTCACCACAGCATGCAAGCCCTTCCAGGCCTACTTGGAACAACTTGTTGCGGGTGGCCATCTCGGTAACTTTATCGATCACGAGAAGACGACGGCTTGGGCACAACGAACCGAAACAAATACCGAGGAAGAAGTACAGACGATCCACAACATACACGGTCCCCTAAACCCTGAGGCCGCTCGCATCATCCGGGCCGAGTTGAACGAAGCCTCCTCCTCCAAGCAGGTCATGTTAGTCGGTCCCGAACCAAAGCGCCCCAGAACCGATGACGGTTCCAAATGGACGATAACATTTACCGAGAAGGATCTCGACCGCATCCAGCTTCCCCACAACAACGCCCTCGTGGTCACGATACGCATCGAAACTTTCAACGTCCGTCGCATCCTCGTAGACCAGGGCAGCTCCGCTGAAGTGATGTACTACTCTCTGTTCAAGGATCTGAAGATTCCCGACACCGACCTCCGTCCCTCCGAAGTTCCCCTTATCGGCTTCAACGGAGCTCCTGTCTGGCCCATCGATATGATCATTTTTCCTGTCCATGCCGGCTCGGTAACTCTTGAAATGGAATTTGTGGTAGTTGACGTCCCTGGCCCTTACAACGCAATTGTCGGGTGAACCTGGCTGCATAAGCTTAAAGCGATTGCATCCACCTATCACCAAGTGGTTCGTTTCATTGGCATTCATGGGCACCAGGAAGACTTGTACGGATACCAGACCGCAGCCAAGCAGTGCTACGTCAACGCTGTCTGAAGTAACAAACAGACCTCCCGGGTGAATCTCATCGAAGCCCCTGAGGCCCCAGTTTTGGAGGATGTCAGTAGATCCCCCAACGACAAAACCGTTGAAGACGTGGCCACCATCCCAATATCCGAAGACGGCTCCCATTTCTTCCTTGTCAGTTCCTCACTTAGTGATACTGATTGGAATGAGACGGTAGCTTTCCTCAACCGAAACATTGAAGTGTTCGCTTGGACCCCATATGAGATGCCCGGGCTCGACCCCTCTTTCATTTGTCACGAACTCAACATCGACCGAGCCAAACGTCCGGTCGTACAGAAGGCACGACGATCCTCTCCTATTCACTCCGAAGCTGTCATTGAAGAAGTCAACCGACTCCTGAACGCAGGGGCAATCAAAGAGGTCCAGTATCCCAAATGGTTGGCCAACACCGTCGTAGTTAAGAAAAAGAATAGCAAATGGCGGGTCTGCGTCGACTACTCAAACCTCAACGACGCTTGCCCAAAGGACTTCTTTCCTCTTCCCCATATCAACTAGCTCGTCGACGCCACCTCCGGACACGAGCGACTCAGCTTCTTGGATGCCTACCGGGGCTATCACCAGATTGCCATGAGCGAAAGCGATATCGAGAACACCGCCTTTATTACCCCCCACGGGATCTTCGGTTACCTCGTCTTGCCCTTCGGCTTAAAAAATGTCGGGGCAACTTTCCAGCGAATGATAACCAAGTTGTTCGAGCGATTACTAGGGGACACTATGCTGGCGTACATTGACGACATGGTGGTCAAAAGTTTGCGCGCCGATGATCATCTCACTCATCTCGCCAAAGTCTTTGAGATACTCAAGAAACACAAGCTCCGCCTCAATGCCGAGAAATACGTCTTCGGTGTTAGCTCCGGCAAATTTCTTGGCCACCTCGTCTCCCGACGCGGTATTGAGGCCGATCCTTCCCAGATTCGCGCTATTGATCAGCTCTCGGCTCCCCACAACAAGCACAATGTTCAGCGGCTAACCGGCATAGCCGCAGCCCTGAATCGATTTATAAGTCGTTCTTCAGACAAATGTCAACCATTCTTCGCACTCCTAAAAGGCAGCCGACGAAGCTTTAATTGGACAGAAGACTGTGACCGAGCCCTCCAATGACTAAAGGAGTATCTTTCCACGGCCCCACTCCTCGTCACTCCTCAGAACCAGGAGGACTTGTTCCTCTACCTAGCTGTCTCTCTGCACGCTGTAAGCTCGGTGCTCGTCCGACAGGAGGGCCGGGAGCACCAGCCAATCTATTACTCCAGCAAAACCATGACTCCCGCCGAGACGCGTTACCTCCCTCTAGAGAAGCTCGTGCTCGCCCTCATCTCAGCCTCCCGAAAGCTTGCCCCGTATTTCCAGTCGCATCGTATCATTATCCTGACCAAGTTCCCCCTCAAATCTCTTCTCCGGAAGGCCGATCTCTCCAACCGAATCTCACAATGGGCCGTTGAGCTCGCCAATTTTGAAATACACTTTCAGCCTTGGACAGCAATAAAAGCTTAGGTGCTGGCCGACTTCATAGCCGAGCTTACACCGCCCAACATATCCGCTTCGGCTCCCACCCCGAGCACCGAGGCAGTACTCTAGGCCAACCCTAGCACAGCTTGGCAGCTTTTTCACGGCGATGTTTGGAAAATGTACGTCGATGGCGCCTCCAACAGCCGAGGCACAGGTGCAGGAATTGTTCTCCTCTCGCCCTCCGGTGTCCTGCACGAAAGCTCGCTATCCATCAACTTCCCAGCCTCTAACAACGAGGCCGAATATGAAGCACTTATCTCGGGACTTCAAGACTGCCGAAGCCATTGGCATCAAAGAGCTCGTCGTTTACAGCGACTCCCAATTGGTGGTTAACCAACTCTCTGAAGAATACGAAGCTCGGGATGACCGCATGCGTACCTACCTCAGCACCGCAGTCTAACTCATTAAACGCTTCAACGCAATCAGAGTCGAGCATATCTCCAGGGAACAGAACGCCACACCGACACCTTTGCAGGACTCGCTTCGGCATTCTCATGTACTGGACACCGTTCCATTTCCTTCAATTCTATTGACAAGCTCAGTTTTGAGCTCGAAGATCTACAAAAGGAAGTACTCAACATAGAGCTTGGCCCGAGCTGGATGGATGAAATTGTCCTTTACCTGAGAGATGACTCCCTTCCCACTGACAAAAAGGAGGCTCACCGACTCCGAAACAGAGCCGCTCTCTTCTGGCTCAATCCCAACGGCAAGCTTTACCGAAGATCATTTACCGGGCCATACTTATTGGTTGCGCACCCACATCAAGTTCCGGGCATCATCGAAGAGCTTCATGCCGGCGACAGCGGTTGTTACTCTGGTGGACGGTCACTCGCCCACCGAGCCATCGCTCAGGGGTATTGGTGGCCGATAATGAAGAAGGATTCTGAAGAGTTCATCAAGCGTTGCAAGAAGTGTCAGATGTTCGCTCCCATTATCCATCAGCCGGCCAGGGACCTTAGCCCTCTCACCAGCCCCTGGCCCTTCTCCCAATGGGGCATGGATATCGTTGGAAAGCTCCCAGTCGCCCCGAGTGGATTCAAATTCCTCTTAACCGCAACCGATTATTTCTCGAAATGGGTCGAGGCCGAGCCCCTGGTCACCATTGAAGAAACAGACGTCATCCGCTTCGTATGGCGAAACATCATCTCTCGCTTCGGTGTGCCGTTCGCCATAATTATAGACAATGGAAAGCAGTTTACAGAAGTACCGGGCCCTTCTTGACGAATACGGTATCAAATGGGACACATCCATTCCGGCTTACCCCCAGGGCAACAGACAGGCCGAGGCTGCGAACAAGGCAATTTCGTCCGGACTCAAGCGACGACTCGAATCACGATGGGGAAAGTGGGCAGAAGAGCTACCCAGGTTACTCTGGGGCTAACGTACTACGCCTCGGCGATCCACTGGTCGTACTCCCTTCTCCTTGGCATTTGGAATGGAGGCGGTCATCCCTCTCTAGGTCAGACTCCCAACAATGCGTACAGAAAACTTTGATGAGTCGGTCAACAACAACAGCATTGCTTCGGACCTCGACTTAGCCAAAGAGGAGCGCGATAGCGCAAGGATCAAGCTTGCATCCTACCAACAGGAGGTTGCAAAAGGCTACAACCGAAGCGTGCGTCTCAGGTCGTTCAAGCCTGACGATCTCGTCTGGAAAAAAGTGGTAGAGAAGTCCAAAAAGCGAAAGCTAATGCCCAATTGGGAGGGTCCCTACCGAGTTCTCAAGCACCTCGGATCAGGTAACTACAAATTGGAGAAGCTGGATGGTTTCCCCATTGCTAAGTCATGGAATGCAAACAACTTGAAGAAGTTCTACGGATAGTGCTCGGTTACCGAAGCCCGTTTGGTCTTTATTATGTTGCATTTTCTTTTAAAAGTTTTGAAGGCAATCTGCTTATGTATTGACAATACTCCACCGAGTTTTAATGAAACTTCTCTCTTTGGCACTATTCGTTCACTTTGACTGTTTAAATTACTTATACTTGGTCCGTTCTTGCCCGGACCATTTTATACCGACTTCAGGGATATTGTTCTCCCATATGTGATACCCTTGGACAAAATTCCCACCAAGTCACCCAGGCCTCTTCGGTCGTCTGGATTTCTGGTCACTCGCTCTAAGGATACTCGGCCTTTCCCCGAGCCCTTTATACTGACCCACCAGAAGTTTCCCACTGCTCGGACTCGCTGCGTCACGAACCTATGGCAGAAGCCAAACCCCTTCGTGACCCCGGCCTACGTCCCTTAGCAGTAATACCATCTCGCGTCTGCTCGATAGGCTCATTTCTATTAACAAGCAGGGGCGTGCAAGTCCAAAATTCATTAAGTAATTAATTCCGGTTCGGTTCCCACCGACCCTCCTAGAAGCAGGGGCTTCGGACCAAGTCACTTTCTTGATTAAACATCTTTTATGATTTGCAAAACTCTTCGGTCAATGCTTCGGTCAAACTTGTTTCTACAAACTTTTCAAATCTCACCGAAGCAGGGGCATCATAACCCAAGGAGCAAACCAATCATATAAGCATTTCAAAGATGACATTCAAGAAAAGAAAGCATTCACTCACAAAGCATTATGTGGTTTCAGCAACAATCCATGAACAAAAAGTTACTGCTTCAATATCAAATATTTACAAACTCTGGAATGGCAAACTCCAAATGTCCGGAGCCGTCCAATCAAAAGTTGCAGAATCAAAAGACACGAAATCTCAAAAATAAAAGAAAAAAGGAGGCTATCCTAAGAGTGAGCTAGGTGGTCAAGCTGGTCCTCGGGCGCAGGGGCATTTGGATCGGCTTGGTCGCCGGGGCCCTGGTCCTCGGACGCAGCCCCCACCACCTCCTCCTCCTCTGGTAGGATGAGCTCCTCGAGAGGCGCCTCGGGAAGCGTTTGAAGATCAGAGTCTTCAGGGAGATTGAGCCTCCTCACCAAGGCTTCATGGCCATACCGAAGGCCGTCCAAGAAACGGTCCCGATGCAGCTCAGCCTCGATCTCCCGAACCTGCTTTTTATACTTTACTCCGGCTGCGTCCCAACCTTCATCGTAGCCCCTTTTCCTCGCGAAGTCAACCTCTGTGGCCCGGGTGACTCGCAGTGTGTTGGCATCCTCCTCGGCCTTGGCGGCTCTAGTCTTTGCCTCCACCCTCTCCCTGTCACACCGTTGGAAGTCCGCCAGGTAGAGCTCGCAAGTCTCCCGAGCCAGTTTCAGGTCTTCCTCCTTCCGAGCCAGCTCCCGAGTAAGCTTCTCGATTTTTTCCTCCTGCGCCTTGCACCGGTCGTTGATAGCCAACGCCCGAGCTCCCGCCTGCAAACAAAAAAGAGAGAGAAGAAATTCAACGAGTGCAAACTTTCAGATTGAAGAAAATGGGAGGCAAACCATTAACTTACATTGAAGAGGGCCTGAGCTATCTCGGCCGTGACGTTCTCGGTCAAGCCGGTGACAACCCGGGCGTCCCTCGGAAGAATGCTTCCTCGGAGCATCCTGAAGGCCATGCCAAGGTTCTTGACACTATCGGCGTGGTGGATCGGGCGGCCAGCAAAGTGGCAGAACTCTGGAGCCCAGGGGAGTTCCCTCGGATTGACCCAAGAGCCTTCCCCCGCTCCACCGATTCCCCCCCCCCCCCCGGGCTCTCCTTACTCCTCCTCAATCAGGATCGTTTCCTAACCTCCCTCTTCTCTGCCTCCCCCCTCCAGCCGAGTTCTCTTCTCCGGAGGCTCCTGCGGTGAAACTGGGGTCGCCCTCGAAGTCCCGGCACCAGGAGTACCGGGGACTTTTCCCCTGCCCCGACCAGCAGGCCTTCGGCGCCTGAGGTTCAGCACCTCCCGAGTTCCAGGGCCCGACATTTTCGCGCTCAAACCGGTTCTCTCCGGCGTCTCTCGATCAACTTCCTCTCGAATAATTCCCCGAGGCGCGGATGTGCTGCCCTCGGCTTCGTTCTCTCCTCCTGCCCTCCTTTCCCCCTTTTTGCGCCTCTTCCGGCTCTCCCTCCTCGGCCTCGTCCTCGGCCTGCCCGCGGGACCCCCTGTTGCCTCGGCTTCTTCTTCAAAAAGCTCGTGTAGGTTGGGACGTACCCGAGCAGCTCTGGAGCGTACCGACTGGTGATCGGGATAGCGTAGGCCGCTGTAATTCGGGCCCGGTCAGCTCTCTCCCGAAGCTGTTGAACGATTCCCTCGGCTGCAAGGCAAAATCAAAACAAGGGATCAACACAAAGTACGCAGGGCATAACGAAAACAAACGAAACATCTACCGAAGAGTAAATTCTACCAACCAGGAGCCCCGGTCCCAAATTGCACTCTGGTAGTGGTATCAGCATTCTCCCCGGGCCCGAACATAAAATTGCCGGTCACCGAGATGTAGATGTTTGCCCACTCCTCAGAGTCGGGGAGACGATCGACAAGGAATGTGTCGTACCCCGTTCTGCACGAGAGGTAATATCGGTTGCTCTCTCGGTTGACTCCTAGGAGGTACACGCCGAAGAGTTCCTCGACCCCAAAGGTCAAGTTGAACTGCCTCCTCAGCTCAATAATGCTTGTGATGATTTGGTAGGAGTTTACTGTAAGCTGGGAGGAGGTAAGGGAAACGGTCCGGAGAACTCGTCGGACAAATTGATGAAGGGGGAATCTAATCCCTCCCTCAGTGATTGCCATCAAAGGAAAAATCAACTCCTCTGGTCGGTGAGGAAGGGCCATGGGGTTGTTGTCAGGGAGTAGCCGGACCTTTACGTCCGGAGGGATGCTGTAAACCCTTCTGAACTCGGCGAGGGTAGCCGGGGTCCCGTTAAAATATTGGTTCAAATAAGGACACGGCCTCATCGGCCTCCTTCATCCCCGAACCTCCTCGGGGGCATCGGCGAATGGGCCCGGTCCGTGGCCCGAAGTACTTGGGATTTCCATCTCCCAAGGAGCGAAGGTTGTAGCGGGGCGTGAAGCTCTAAGAGGGTCTGAAGGCTCGATGACGTCCAATGGGATTCGGTAAACGGCCTGGGCACAACACTCCTCAAAAATTTCCTTAAGATCAGCAGAAAGGGAGCTACTGGTACTATCCGAGGAGACTTCAATAACCATTCGCCCCTACCTAGCAAGAAAAGATGTGCAAAAACCCATTAGCTATATGCTCAGGGAAAAGCAACATGACCTAGCAAACAGGGGCGAAATGGTCATCGCTCCTTGGTATGTTTCTGGGGATCTCTCCCCGAGAAAGGTCTCCGAGGCCGGTGGTTATTTCTATGGTCTCGGGTTGAAGATTGGCCTCGGGAAGAATGTGGGCCTCAGGTTGAATTTGGAGCTCGGGAAAACTAAGAACAGCGCTGGAGACGCCCAGCGCCGCCGTAGGGCGAACAGCGGCGAGCGGCGTTACAGCCACAACGCTTAAGAAATGTGGATTAAAGGGAAGAGAACTCGAGGAAAATGATCGAAATATGAAAACCAGCAATTGAAGATCATCATACCTGAGTTTTGTGTCGAGATCCGCGTCCAAAACGCTCAAAATCTCGATTGGAAGTTGGAAACAGACGGCGGCGGCGGTTCAACTTCGGAAGCGGAGGGAAAGTGACCGTCTCACCTCTGTCTTTCCTATTTATAATGGGAGAGGTGGAAGGCTGCGCGGGAAACAAAGCGTCGTGCACCGAACCGTCAGATCTTCGATGCGTGTTATCATCGGACGGCCAGTATCGCGGGGCTCTGCACCGAGGACAGGCGCCGAATATTCAGACCATAGGCGCAATGACACGTGTCACCGAAGAGACGTTTCGTACCAATCAACTGACATGGCACGTGCCGAGACGGCCTATCTATGCTGAGACCTCGGCAACCGCTGACACGTGGCTTTCTTCTTTGACACAGGCAGAACGGGATCTACCGAGGCAGAAGTACTCCCCAGTGGTTCTCTGAGAAAAGGTCTGAGGCCTGATGTTTCGTACGATGAGGTCAAGACCCTAAAGCAGGGGTACAAGGCTCCAGGGACTTGAGGGGCTATTATGTGGGCTTCGATCATGGACTCGGTAATCTAACCGGACCACCAGTAACCGAGGCCTCATATCGGCACGGTCTATAGGATCGTACAGGCGGGCCAGTGTATATCCTTCTATTCACTCGCTCGGCGCCAAGCCTCTTGTTGACACTTCGGTTAATTACCGAAGCGTGCATTCCGTTATGGTCTCTGGAAAGGATGTAGCATAACAAGAGGGGACCAAGAGCAACACGTGGCGCAAAGGATCATCTAGCCCAGGTTTGGCCATGTGCTCCGTAACCGCCTTATCCGGTGCGTCATCTGTGATGTCACCCGAGGAGGTTACCCGAGCGTATCCTCCACGCGCTAGCTTGGAGGCCAAGTAAACCTAGGTCTATAAATACAAAGGGATACTTATCTTTGAGAGGTATGTCATTCATCCCTAACCCTAGACCTATATCCTTCCCTAAGATCTGATTTGATCGTCGGAGGGTCACTGGGCTATCCTAGCCCTAGTGACTTGTTGCGGGTTCAGAGGTAGGTCCACGGAGCAACGGAAGAGGAGTACTAACTCAGGTCAAAGTCCCGACAAATCGAACCCTTACAATGCGAATCTCCAATATTTTTTTTAAACCCACAACATAACTTACATATATTAAGTCAAAGGGAGTACAAGAGTGATAGCTTTTTACACAACGAGGAACAACTGTTCGTTCCTGATTCTGAGACAAAATTGATAACAAAAAATTGGGTGCAACACTTTGTAAAACAAAACCAGCCTGAGAAACTGCTACATGCTTGACTTACAAGTCAATTACCTAACCTCGTTAGCCTTCCGATAGCAAAAAGTGACATGCACTGAATGCGAATCTACAATTGCTCCAATGGGTTTTCGCATCCTAATTATAAAATTATTGCATGATACTACTAGTTTAACAATCAAATATATGCAAATACTACAATATTTTCAAAAAGCATTTTCTTAACAGAAAGTCTACACACACAGCAGATCTGTGCACAGATTTTGTTGTGGGGCCCACCACGGGTCCTACACAAATCATCTGAGCCGTTCATTAAATGTAAAACTTTTTTTCAAATGTCCCCGTAAAAAATAAGCTCAATCCAATACCTATAGGTGCTCAATCCAACCATATAACTTTTCATTATCCGAAAATCTGAATGAAAAGTTAAATGGTTGGATGAAATACCTATTGGTATCGGATTGAGCTTATTTTTTACGGGGACCCTTGAAAAAATGTTTTACATTTAATGAACAGCTCGGATGATTTGTGTGGGACCCGTGATGGGCCTCACAACGAAATCTGTGCACAGATCTGCTGTATATGTAGCAGGACTCTTTTCTTAATTAACTTACCCGATCACCATTCTGGGCTCTTGTTTAGATCGTTGTTTTGACACGTATATATATGATCAGTGGACGACGCGTATGTAAACCACATACAGAAATTAGGTTTTATATATATATATATATATATATATATATATATATATATATATATATATATATATATATTACAGTAGTTTTCATTTTTACACAAAGCAGTTCTATTATAATACTCATTTTTATAATACTCATTTTTAAGAAATTAGGTTTTCATTTTTACACGTATATATATCGATCGAGACACAAAGCAGTTCTATTATTCTTTATTTTTTATTTTGTTTCCTAAGGGCAACAAACCATTTCCTCAAACGATCATTCTAGAGACTTAACACTTGTCTTGCTAGTATTATCCATTTTTTTAATTTAGTTTTTTAGTGATCAGTATTGTCCACGCAAACAGAAGAGATAAAAAGTGAACCCCCCAAAAGCATATCTTTCGGTGTAAAAGTCACGCTGACTTAGCACATGTATATAATTTAATTATAATTAATCAAAAGATCCTAAAGTTGATGGGTTTTTTTAAAAGAAGAAGAAGAAGAAGTTAATTTACCGGTCTATTTTCGAAAGGGACATCATATTTATCAATGTATTTAGAACAGCGGAAGAACTGAACAGACAACACGGGGAGAGCTGCCTTACAGTCATGGAGAGAACTTTTGCATTTTACCTTGTCAGATACTTATCAGAACAATATTTAGAATATATATTTGAGACGTCTTTTATTCCAGTTTTATACATTGCACATGATTTGTCTCGAGGTATTTGAAGCATCTATAATTTACTGAAGCTTGACTATGATCGATTTACCTAACTTTGGAGGAATCGTTCTTTGTTTTCGTATAGTTCTTTACACCATTAAGCTCATACATCAGGAGAATTAAGATCCCCCTATACATATTATTGGCGGGAAACAAATATGAACAATTTCATAATACTCATAACGGATAAGAAGGTTTTATTAATAATACTCATAACAACATAACCTAAGTTCCAAAATGCATTAACCGAAATCAACATGTCCTTGACGGGTATTAATTATCAAAACACATCCTGGGCCGTTATTTTCCCTTAATTTAAGGAGATACAAAATGAGATTTAGTACTACAATAATATAATCTACTTTTGATGACATATTTGTAGTAGTATGGTACATACTTGGAAGTAGGCTTAAAGCTTAAGCCCAATCGTGTACACGAGACCAATTCATAAAGGCCCAATATAGAGACCAAACCAGTAAGAAAATGGATACTGCGGGTCTTTTTGGACAACTGCCCCATACATGATACATATATAAACCCCACTCTTAAAGCCCCTTTGGATGGGGTGATTTGGTGAGAAAAAAAAATCCTGAGTTTCTCTCTAAATCACTCATTAAGATTGAATGATATATGGTAAGACATGGAAAGAAAAGTACTAAAATGAAAATTTTGGATTGGCCCATTTCCTCTTTCTCACCAAATCTCTCTCAGTAAGAAAACGCTCCCCAATTAAATTCTCATAATTTTTCACTATCTAATAGCAGCATCTCCAATCGAATACTTCATTTTTATCTCTATATTTTAATTTGAGAGGATCAACATTATATATAGTTTATTTAAAATTTGACTTTGGAGCATTACTTTATTTGACCCAACTCCAACGTAACACTCCATATCTCTACCATTCCACACTTTCCCTCCTAATTTCAAATTTAAATTTTCTAAAATTTTATTCGACATATTGATTTTTGGTCTAATATTATATGTATTGTATATATCTTTTGAATAATGCTAATTATATGAAACATAAATATGCATAAACATTTGATGAATAAAATATGATTAGTTAATATGAATAGTGTATTGAAGCACATCCTCCATAATTTTTTCATACTCCGTATGTGTACATAATCTCCTCCTCCAACCTATCTCCATATCTCCAGTTTAGAGAACCAAAACTTTACATTGGAGAATCAAGCCACTCCAACCCACCTTCATTTGGGGTCTCCAAAATAGAGACCCTCTTTTGATTCTCCAAAAAATGGAGATCCATCTTCATTTATTAAAATGCATAGTTTGCATTATATACAAGTTCTATGTATACAACATAGATATTGATAATATCTTTAAAATGTGAATAATGTTCGATATTTTTTTACAAATACATTAAGTTACTTTAATTAAACTTTTGGAGGGAAAATTGTATTTTGAAAAGGAATTAATGAAGGTGCATGTATTTAAAAAATGGAGATAAAAATGTATGAATAATTATATTCTCTGTACATACTCTTTCCAGAAAATGCAATATTTTGAGTCTCCAAAATAGAGAAATGGAGAGAGCTGGTTGGAGAGCAGCATCTCCAATGATTTGTCAAAGTTGTTAACATTTTTTCTCTCCATTTTGGCTCATAAACTATGATATTGTGTTAACAACAACAGCACACCATATATAAATTTATGTGCAATTCTTATTTTAATTCTCAAGAAACGACTTTATGTTTTCTTTTCTTTTCTTTTTGGCTCGGCAACAACTTTATATTTTCAGGTATACTATGAAATTGGAAACAAATTGTTTGATTGATGTCTTGTATTATGCCAAGGGTTGAGGATCTCGTGAGGGGAAAAAAAAGGATCAGATTATCAACCTAGATGGAAGGGAATCAAAGTGTATTTCACAAATTATAAGTAATAATTTTGAAGTTTTTTATTTGTACCTTTCTCTAGATTGATTAAGATTTTATTATTTTGGAGGAAAAAATTTATAAGGCGCCTCAATTTATATTTTGCTTCAGGCTCCCAATAAGATAGAGTCGACGCTCTGCTTTGTTCGAGGAATATCAGAGATGATCCACGTCCTTTGGAAGAAAATCCAAAGCGCCTTGGGATTGACAATATTGGACATCTCCAACACACAATGGCCAATGAGCTGCTAAGCGACTGAAAAACCTCTCCGTGCCTTTTCGTGAAACCCAACTCTACTGTAGCGTGCAACTCGCCTGTTTTCCGGGCTTGTGCATGGTTCGTTTGGATGGTCCAATTTATTGACTTTTGCAGAACTAAAAAATCAAATTCATCAAGATATCGATCGTTATCTTCTCGGAATCTAGTTTTGCTTGAGAAAAACAGATTAAAGTGGATTTGATCCATTGTCAATTGTTTATTTTTCTCAGTAGAAATGTATTTCGAAAAGACATTAAATAATATCCGATGAGCATAAATATTTACAAGACTTGTGTTCTCAACGAATTTTACACAGTGAACGATCGATTTAGATCATTAAAACAAGACCCTGCACCACGAGAACTCCGGTGGTCTTCTTCCTCTTCTTTTCTTTTCCTTCTTCTTTTTCTTTGCCCAGATTTCTTCTCCCTCTTTCTTCCTTTCCAGCACCTTCACTCACTCTCCCTCTCTCGGAAAAAAATTGAAACATTTTTATCAACTTAACTTAAATATGAAAATTTTATCTTTATTTGAATTTTTTTTTGCATTTGTTAATTTTGCGCCGAACTTTTGTGGGTTATTGATTCGTCTTGACGAGAGGAATCGGAAAAGTAATTTTTTTTTTTTTTTACTTTTACCCGAGTATTTTGAGAAATAACTATTTTTAGAGAAAAAAATGACTTTTTTTTGCTAGAAAGTGGTTATTTCTCAAAATATTTGGGTAAAAGTAAAAAAAATTTACTTTTCCGATTCCTCTCGTCGAGACGAATCAATAACCTACAAAAGTTTGGCGTAAAATTAACAAATGCAAAAAAATTCAAAGAAGTACAAAATTCTCAGATTTAAGTTAAGTTCATAAAAAAACCGCCTTAAAATTAAAGAGGTCTCATTCTCGGGGGGTTGGAATTTAGATAGATAGGATTGGGTGGAGTAATTGGAAGTGATGGGGTGTGTGTAAGAGAGATGAGGGAGCTAGGGGTGTGGTGGTGTAAGAGAATTGATGCATGGGTGGAGTGTGGTAGTAAAATTGGTTAGGGTAGTTTACTAGTTTAGTTAGGATTTTGAGATTAGGATTTCTAATTAAGGGGTTTAGTTACAAAGTCAATTACACCTAACTAAATAAATTAATAATTTTAGGAGTAATTTTAATCAAAAAAATTATGGCCAAAATTACGGTGGTCACATACATAGGGTTTTGAATTTTTACAGTGTATTATTTTGTTCATCCGCATATGAAATTATGCATGATAAGAGCGATTGACTTTTTAAAACCTAATATTTTAATATTCGCTGTAAGAAATTAGCTCAATTATAAATCATTGAATACTGGACCAAATAATTCAATTGTAATTGGTCTCAATTCTTGACTACAATTTGCAAAGAAGAGAAGTATCGTTATATCAAGCACTTAATAAGTTTTGATAGTGACTTGGGTTTTCTTGCAGGAAAGGATCGAAAATTTAATTTTGCAAAAAAAACAATTTTGACAAAATGACGTGTGACCCATGGTGACTTCATGCAAAGTGGATAATGTTCACTTTCTTGTAACTTGGACTGTGAACAAAAATACCTCTCTTTTTTTATAGATTAACTATAGTTTCTCGCATTGAATATCTTCTCCATTAACTCAGATTCGGCTCAACCAAAAAAATTTGCTCTCAACCCTATCTCTCTCTTCCTCTCTCTCAACCCTAGCCACCACATCTTCTCGATCTTCTCCCTTCCCCTCCCCTTCGTGGGTTCCATACCCGTGTGCAGCGGCGGGAAGGGGAGGCCATGGTACTACCGACTCCATTTATTTGTTTTTGTTTTTTTTTCATTCAGTCTCTCCAGATCTACGACTTGTCATCTGATCTGTGAAAGTTTTGTCTCTCGTTCAACGAGAGTTATTAGTTTCGTCTGCGGACGAATTTTGTTTACAGATCAAGTTCTCTCAATCAAGGTTGTTTCACAACGATATCTATATTTCAGCGTTCTATCCCTACATAATGTCTTTGGCGAGACAACCCGTGGCGGCTTGGCAGATTTATAGTTCCTGGAAATTCATTGGTGCGTTCATACTTGGCTAGAGTGCATCTGATCGTCTGGGTATTTGGTATCTTTTGTCCTTAACTTTGCACTTTTTCTCATTTAAGACTCCTAATTAGTTGTTAGGCAGTTTAAAAGTGTCGCTATTGCTTCATGCCATGTCTGGGTTAGGATGAAAAGATATCGATTGCCTTGTGATTTACTTGTTTTCTATTTGCTAGACGATTAGTTTGGCTTTGTCCAAGTTTTTTGTAATGATCTCCGTTTTGTAAGTGCCGCTGGGCGTTTATCAATATAATCTTCTTACTTTTGTCAAAAAAAAGAAACTATAGTTTCTCCAAAACGCCATATATAATGAAGCAAAAGAATGAACCAGGGCAAGCTTCCCAAATCAATTTCTCAAAGTTAGAGAAATTATTATCGAACCACCAATCAATAAAGCCAATGAATGATCGAACTAGCGCTTACCCAGAAATGTTCCACAACTTTGGAATTACTGCCCACACCCTTCGTGAAAATCTGCATTAAAGCTTCAAACTTCATTAATTATAATTAACAAAGCTAACTTTCGTTGAGGGAAAACAAAATAGTGAGAGTTGATTATTTATCTTCAAAAACGAGGTTTCATTGTTCTATTCCACTTGTATAATTTTCTTTCTGGACCATATGTGAACCAAAAGAGCATTCCATATGGGATTTGCTTGCTTCAACTAAAATTTCTTTGCAGAAAGTTGATGGTTTTATGCGTTCAAACTTAATGGTTTCAACTTTCAACTCTAATCTTTGTAACCTTGTCGGTTTCAGAATGTAATGCATGGCCTACAATGACAAACCAAGGGGCTTCATGGCCTGAAAATTAAAGGGCTTAAAAACCTCAAGGAATTAGTTTAGTGGTCAAGACTTGAGACTTAGGGATTTGTTCATTTCTAGGTCTTAAGTTTGAAACTGCTCAGGTTTTATCAACTCTTTTGAGGCTAGTCTATACGGAGCTTTTCTCTAGTTTTAATTTGGCACTCCACAAAAGAACGGTGGAATTAGGTCTCATAATTAGTCGAGGTGCGTCAAAGGTAGCCGAACACCTGAGCTACAAAGAATCAAAGGGCTTAAATTTTGGTGATCATCTATGAAAGTCAGACAGCTAAGCTAATATAATCACGGCGGGTGGCATGCATAAATCAAGCACTTATTAATTTGAATGAAGAAATTAACTATTAAATGGGGTGATGCGGCGCCTGCTTTCCTGGGAGAAGGCTAGCTCGGACATGCTATGGTATCTTACATTTAGCAAAGAGAATAATTTATTCACGGAGAAGCTATCAATAAGTTTTACGAAGCTCAATCTCGTGTGTTTAAAAGTTTTTTGGACAATTCGGATAAAAAACAAACTATTACCGATCAGAGATATTTATTATCAATCAAAGTTTAAAAATATATCTCAACCATTAATTGCCGAGACGAACAAGTGGAATTGCGCGCCTCCGTGAATAACTTATTCGCGGCTCCTCCGTGAATAGTTATTCTCTTTAGCAAATCAAGAAAATAGTTATTCTCTTTAGCAAATCAAGAAAATAGTTATTCTCTTTAGCAAATCAAGAAAAAGTCCTAACGGCTTTTTTCATCTTTTATTCCGTATAATATTTTGTCTTAGTGTTTAATCGTGTAAATGAATAACACAATTATCATCACGAGAGCAATTTTATTCACCATCACCTTTAATTAATCTAGGTAATGTGGCAATTCCACTTCGATGACATTCTGATGAGAGATAGGTTGTACGTACATATATCCTATCACTCGATCAAAATTCTTCTTGTTAAATCTCTAAAGAAAGCATGTAAATCACATAAGAGTTATATAATGAAGCGCAATGGAATACTTTGAGTTTTCCAACATCAATGAACCAAGACCCACTTTACGTACTACAGGCACAAACCGCGAATACAAACAACAATTCGAACACGAACACCGTCTTCTAATATTGCCGAGTATAAAAGACTACTAGAGTAGTCTATTCTTAATATCCACACCACAAATCCTAGGGTTCTTGATGGAAACCCTTGAGAGAAAACATTTGACAAAAGATTATGATCTTTCGGGGAGAAGAGAGATAGAAGTCTAATTGCTTCTTTTTGTGTGTATCTCAAATATCTACGGGACTTTATTTATAGATAATGAAGTCTTAGAGTTTGAAGTTTTCTAGTACGTAAAGATAATCTATCATACTTGAAACTCTCCTAATAGATAGAGATGAGGAGTTCATTTCATCCTCTAACCAACCCAATCACATAACCCATGTGGGTTGGCTGGCCCAAAGGTTAATGTCAGTTGACAATGTTAGCCTTTGTCACAAATTTGATGATAAAAAACATGGTGTTACTATGAAATAAAATCACCGCGTTCATAAATATTTCATGTCGGAGCTAGGTACGTCGTATGTATTTATTTTAATATTGAGAATTAAACACATCGACTTTTTTTTGGCTAAAATCTTAGCTCCATCCCTTCATGAAGCTCAGTGTTGTATAATAAATTTCGAATTTCTAAAAACACACACTTGATCACAAGTATAAATTTCGAATTTCCATGGTTGTGAAGAATTCAACGTAACCATTGATCGATCCACGAGATTCCATCGTCATTCTGATGAGTGCAAGACCAAGTGCCAGTTAATTGGCCACTATACGCCACGCTATCATTCTCTTGTCACCTTCCACTTGCACAGTTTCCTCCTCCTACTTTAAATATTCCTCTGTCTATCTATCTTTAATGATCAAAATAGTACTACTATTTTGTCCGTTCTATCTTTTATTCTCATCTTGACTCTAGCTACTGTCTGGTCCATCAACGTACGTGATTTTTGGCAATTGCCTACCGTGTCGATCAGAAATTGAACATTTGTGATTACTAAAAGTAGGGCCCCCCAATAAAGACCCGCAAATGCGCTGAATAGGAACATCCAATCCAAGTATATATACACACTATCCCTTACAATCAGATTAATTGATTGAATAGTATACGTGCGGATCAATATATATATTGTACTGTGCGTAAATGCGTCGAATATATAGGACCATTTCCTCTGATGGGTTTAGAGTGTTTACATCCATTTTTGACACTTTTGGAAATAGCTAATGATTGAGTGCCACATGGCAAGTGGACTCAAACTCATGGTCAACAAAGAGTCAAAATCAAGTGGATCCGCTTGGTTGGTCAATGAAAAAGTCAAAGTCGATCAAGTCCAAGTGTAAAAAGATCAACGGTTAAAGAACCAATTCCAAAATGAAAAGGGTACACTAGATTTGTCTTACCCTAATATTCAGCAACAAACTCCTACTTTCCAGGATAGTTGAGATTTTTCAGAGTCTAATTGCATTCATAGGCAGATTCTTAAGGAATATTCCTTCATTCCCCTGGATTTTAAGCATTAAAAAGGCTAAATACATGAGGATCAGTCATGAATGCCACGCGACACTCAATGAATCACGTTTCAGTTGAATATATATGGTCAGTGGGATAAGCAAAATCAGGGAATAATACCTGAAAAATAGGAGTTTTGCTAGTTTTTGACCAATTCAAAGGGTCACGTGGCAACGATCAGGGGATTTCGATTTTCAATCAACACCTACAATCAATTTGAGCTCAAAGAAAATGGTTTGGAGACATGGAATTCGTGTCGCATTCTCAGAGCCTAAATTTAAGGGATAGTTCACACTTTTCAAGGCATATTCAGGGAATAGTTCTCCACTATGACGGTAACGAGGAAGTTATTGCTACATGGAGCGTGAGTGAGCCATGTTTATAGCAGAAATGGTTTGTGCATGCCTGAAAGTGGGAGAAGACCCTGAAAATAGAAGTTATGTCACTTTTTGACCGCTTCAAAGGGCCACATGGCATCAATCAAGGAAGTTACCACCAATATCAACGGTGGTGTATATTTTTAGTTTTTTTGAATAAGTTGGGAGCAGTTTTTTGCAGAGGACATGTGAAGTACTTTTAGGGCCTTATCTGCTATTTTTCAAGGTCTTTACTACTACAAATAGTGGAAAACAAGGCAGGCTCAAGGCTCTCGCCTCATCATTTCAATACCAGTTTTTACAGCTTCTCAGCATTTACCCTTGCAGCACTTTTCTTTTCACGAAAAACTTGTAATTCCGATATTACCAAGTCATTGTTCTTTCTTTTTCTCACAGCTTTTCCCAAAAGGTTGTGAAACAATCGCTTGCAGGAAGTCAGATCATGGTACTACGACTCCCTAATCCATTTGGACCACGCACGGTCCTGGCATGCCCGCATCACTCACACTTGACATTCCTGGCCGCAGGGTACGTTACGTTTTTTGAGCAAACAGAGAGAAGCTTTGTTGGATTTTCCGTTGACATGATTTTGAACATAACATGAAAATTGCAAATACCTTATTGAATCGATTTTTTGGGGAAAAAATGGATGGTCGGAGTTTTTACAGTTTGTTTTTTGAAGACGTACGTTTTTTGGAAAAAAAAAATCATATATCAATAATTAATGAGTAATCACATTAAGTCCTTGGACATGGGCATAATTTGATTTCCGTAAACACTCATCCCTCTTCTCAAATCCCTTAGAATAGAGTAGATTAAATTTAACGAATGAGAAAAAAGAAGAAGGTAAAACCATATATTATAGGAGTAGTAATAAAACTCGTGGTACATGAGAGGAACGTATCCATTGACTTTAGAAGTTAGTTGGGTGTTGTGATCATAACTTCCACTAAAACCCAAATCTGTACCTTTCCAGTACCCGTGAATTCATCTCCATGGTTCACAGTGCCAATTACAACAAACCCACATCTTGCGGTTGGTTCACACATCATCGAACAAATTAATTTTTGTTTTGGTTAATTTACTTTTGTAGCTTTTGCATGTTGCTATTTAAAGCCTATTTTGACTTTAAATGATGTGATTGCATCACTGAGCAACCTTACCCAATTGTGTGTCCACATTTGTGAATGTATGTATATATAAATGGAGCACTCTCCAGTTTTATTTAGACAAACAAATTCAAGATAGATACTCCTCCTCATCTACTAGTACGTAGCAATAGCAATAGCAAGATATATAGATATAACAATGAAGAAACTGATCACTTTTCTTCATCTGTTCATTGTTCTGTTGTGTCTTTCTTCTCACCTCCTCTCCTTGAATGCTGGCCCAGTAACAAGTACTAAATCGATCTTTACATATGAACTCTCTCTCTCTCTCTCTCTCTCTCTCTCTCTCTCTCTCTCTCTCTCTCTCTCTCTCTCTCTCTCTCTCTCTCTCTCATCATCATCATCATCATCATCATCATCATGATGGGGTCTTGATTTGAATGTGCAGGAACCAGAAGTCTAATGCTTGGATCTAAATTGGAGTATGGGATTTCAGAGAATACCCACTTGGTAATCCTTGATTATAACTTAGGGTTTGGCCCAACTAATTTTATTTTGCTTATTTATCTATGATGTGAAATTTTGTAAGCTTTGTGGCACAAAAAATGATTATTTATACTCAACGAGAGAGATCAGGAAAATGAAAAATTGTAAGTAACTCTTGAATTTTTTTTAGGAAACAACAATAGTGATCAATAGCCAGAAAATATGGCTGTTGTGGATTATTTCGTCTTGTTTATTAACATTCGGTTATACTCGTTTACGATCTAAATTTCTTTCATCGAGATAAATAAATATCATAACAAAAATTGATGCAAGGATGAAAAAAATTCACCAAAGACAAAAACGAATTTGAATAAATAAACTAGGCATTGTCATGTTCTAGTTCAAGGTTAGCTATTAAGTTTTCACTACTAACTAGTCCATTTAATTTTATTTGTTTAATACTCAGGTAAAAACAGAGGGAAAAATGGAGGAAGAGAGGATTGAAATCAGGAGGGTGGATGTTGAGCTGAATGATTATCCCGGTTCAGGGCCGAATAACCGGCACACTCCTTCCCCCAAACTAGGGAGAGGTTGTGTTGATTGTTGAACGTTCTATATTTTATAAGAATTTTAATATTCGTGCTTCACTTTTTATTGATGGCGCTCCACTTTGTTTATGAAGTTACTAGTAACTTCACGTTAAAAGTGGAGAGTAACTTCACGTTAAAAGTGAAGCGCGAAAATCAATTTCCATTTTATAATTAGGTCTATAACTGGTGTCTTGTAGAATAGTCCATTTTTTGGACATAGAGAGAGAGAGAGAGAGAGAGAGAGAGAGAGAGATGGATGGGGTTTGTACCTTGTATGAAGTGAATAAAAAATTTCTTTTCTTGATATGATTGAATCCGGATTTCTGTCTCATGTTACCCTGTTCTATTAATTTGCCCATATGTTTGTGAGGGGTCAATGGGAATGGGATAAGAAATCCGGCCTCATAAGCAATTTCCCCTCTTCATATTCGGTGTTTGTAAGCCAGATATGGAGGGAATAAGAAACTCAGGGGATATTTATATTAGCATACATCACGAATTATAATTTTTTTTTTTGGGTAAATCAGCTTGAAATAAAAAGGGGATAACCGAATATATAGCCTACAAGGGGCATACCTCAGGAGGAAACAAAAGAAAAATAAAGAAAAATGACTCGTAAGCCAATTGGCTACAAGATGCAAAAGTAAATGGTACCATTTGTTTCCATTCCATCTAAAAAAGAGAGAACGGAAACAACAGAACATTAGTACCGAGAGATATGAGTTTGAGTCTATTACATAGCCATGAAATTGAAACAGAAAGTTTTAAGGACTCCATTTGTTTCCGTAGCATTCGAAGCGTCTACAAAAGGGACATAGCACCATGCCACATGACTGAAATTTGGATTGGTAGCAGTCCAGATGTACATGACCAATGAGTGGCCACTGTAAGGCACAACTATAGTTGGTGAAGTAGCAGCAGAAGAGAAGGCGCAAGCAACTAGCAAAATGCAACACACAACTACACATGAACAAGGCTGCCAATACCGTAAGGGAAGTCTAACCAAACTTGGACACAGATGAACCCAAAAGAAATAGCAGAGAAAAAAGAAAAAGGCCAGGGACATGCCCCCTAAAAAGACTTAAACAGCCCAAGGGACAACCCCCAAGGATAGGTACAAACATAAAAGAAAAACATGCAAAGGCAGCCAACTCAAAAGCAAGAAAAACATGCGAATTATAAATATTGTGAAAGCATAAACACAGAAAATTAAACCAAAACAAAAGGATGGAGCTAGCTAGGCACTAGCCTAGGAGGCGCATGTGATTGAATCCAGATTTTAACCTCCTCCCATGTTCTTTTTTTAAGCCTATATTAGATTTTAATAGTATGTTGATGGGCTACTCTACGTAGCAAAAGTTGCATCTTAATGGCCAATCACGTCGTTAATCTGGTTAGATTTTTCTATCCGGCCCCTCCTATCCGATGTTGCCTCTATGACTCAATGGGATTTTATTGGTCAAGAAGTTGGCTTCGAAAAAAATATTTTACATCTAATTAATGAACAACTCAAATTGTTTCTGTGGGATTTGCCAGAGTAAGTCTCACACCTCAATCTGTGCACGATTGTTGTGCACATTTGATGTGCAAGCCGATTTTCTTTTAACTAAAAATAGCAAACTTCAAGGTGATAGAGAATGGGGAATTAATGGCAGAGACAGGTGATCAGGATTTCTGGTGGTTCATGTCAACAAAACTGACCTATTCTATTAACCAATAAATCCAAGGTGGCAGAGATTGGGAAGTGGGAGAAGGCAAGTGGAGTGAATTTCATAAAATTTTGAACAAAATATGTGGTTACATTACTGATGTTTATATTGATTCTATTTGAACTTGATCGATCAACAAACTTCTCTCTAGCCCTATTCTTCTTCTACACCAATCTAAATATTTTAAACAAATTCTAAAATGCCCTCGTCTTCAACCTAGCTACCCTAACTCCTAATACTATTACTTTCCCAACAACACCCACAATATAACACCACCTTTAGTTGTCGGCCCGACTATTTCTATCCCGATTGTGACATGACATCTCATTCAAGGCCAACTTTGCCGATGACATCTTAGTTCTTCCCCTTTGCTCGTATGAATTGATGCCAAATAATGCAATACACTGAATCAATGCTTGACAACCTATGCTCAAAAATCTTGCATATATATGTTTTCTAAATTTACCAGTTATCAAAGGGGTGAAAAACCTTTGTCACAGTGTTCCTTTGTAAACTTGGGAGAATATATTACAGATAGCTTCAAACTGAAATAGACCCATACATGCAGCATAAGAATTGTGTTTTGTTCCTCTGTATATTGTTCCTCCAATTATCTTTGCAAGTAATTGGAATGGATTCGATTGTGTTTTTTTTCATAGAAAATTCATTACGTAGAGGTTGAGATGGAGGATACGGTGATAGGGGTGTGGGAAGACGGGTTTTTTTTTTTTAAATAACTCAGGTATCCAGGTCAACTTTGGCGCACTTCGATTAATTCTGGAAAATCATTTCCACCAACTACTTGCGGGGTCCCAACTAATCTTGGAAAGGCAGTCTATGGCTCTGGTTTGGTTGGTGACCGAGAAAAACTTGACTTTAGGACTTGTTAAAGAGGAGGGCATTTTAGAGTTCAACTTACATTTTTTACATGGGTGTCAGAGACAAATTGGGGCTGGAGAAAATTATTATTGGGTTTAAATAGAACCACTATTATCTTTATGCTCGTAAATTGTATAGCTTCGTCACTCTGGGTTTTTTTTTTCCCCCTTTAAATCTTAAACTACACAATACACATGTTAGGTAAACCAATTGAATTCCACTGCAAACAGGGGCGGCTCTATAGGCAATCGAGGGGTTTCAAGCAAATTTCCGGGTTTGAAAATTGCACTAAAGTTTTATACGTACGTTTATGCATATATTGACTGTTTTTTAATATTGTATGCACTGGATCATTCGTAGAAGCCCAAAGTGAATGAAAATTCATACAAATTTCTGAGCGTTGGATCATATAGCTCAATAAAATAAAGTACACAAGGCTCGGTATGCTTTCAACCGAAACAAAATGGTATATTGCGTGAAACAGCTGTGGGATGATTTGTGCTTTGTAGGGATTAGTCTAAAGTGCACACAAGCTAACCCAACACACCATGCATTATAAAAAATATGTTACTCCCTCCGTCCCTAAATAAGTGTCCGGCGCGCAAAATTAGGCCTTCAAAAAGATGCATTTATTTCGTTAAAAAAATTATTATTTTTTCACAAATCAATAGATAGCAATGAGTTCTATTAGATTGTGGAAAAAAAATTAAATTTTTTAATAAAAAATATGCATATTTTGTAAAGCCTAGTTTTGCACGTCGGACATTTATTTAGGGACGGAAGGAGTACAATTTATATAGGAATGGTATTTAGAGTACAAATTTATTTTAATTTATTTTTGTCACTGCTCAACTACAATTCTGCAGTCGCCCTTGGGTGCAAATATCTTCTCTTTTTTTTGTCACACGGTATAGTTAGCGGGATGAGTTAGGTTAGCACAAGAAGAGTTCAGCAGCTTTCTATAACTCCGGACCCCAACCGCCCCAAAGGGGCTCGAACCTCCACCTCCTGGAAGGAGGGGAGGGGAGGGGAGGTTACCAACTGCACAAGGCAGTGGAACCTCCTGGGTGCAAATATCTTGAGCAACTAGTTTTTATGTTTTATCAGCGGAGAAAGTGGATTTAATGGTAGGCAACCACTATGTTACCACTATCGATCACTTAACTTCCTTTACAAAACCACATATAGTGGTTTCTATGGCTTTTGGCCTTAGAATGAAAACATCACCACTATATACGTACGGTTGAAAATATCAGACGACTGAAATAATTAAAGAAACATTTAAATATTCCTGGCATTAAATTATAAAAGAAACATTAATTTTGTAGATATTTGAACAAAGTAGTAAAACTCAATATTGGTTAATTCGATAAACACATCTCAACTCAACTCAACTCAACTCTTATTATATACTACTGTATGACATTTGGAATCAAAGATTACAAACAAAATTAGAAACTAGATCCTTCACATTCAACCATGCATGCACAAGAAAGAAAGAAAGGGAAACAAGAAAAACTCATATTAGCCCTGTGGGGATGGAGCAATGGCTGCTGGAGCAGGGGAAGGGCCATTCGTACCATTATTGGCAACGGTGGTCCATCCAAGATTCTTAATCATTTCATTAGCTATTAACTCGTTAGCACTGTCGGACGGGTGGTACTCATCCCAGAACACATACTTGCTTCTGTCTTTGCACAAAGTTGATGCAGGGACACATGTTAGAGCCGGTCTGATTCTCCCGAATGAGCAACATGGCGAGTCTGAATTGCTGAATCCTGCAATCGGTTAATATGTGCGTGAGTTCGATCACTCATCAAATTGTGGAAGAAATGGAGAGAAAGAGAGGGAGGGAGGGAGGGAGTCTTGGTAATTAATAGGAGTATTTGATTCGTCTTACCATATTTTTGAGGATTGGTGATGACATCATTGACAACATCGTAAGCATCTCCAAATTTGTAGCTAGCATTGGGAAGCTTGGTTGACAATTCACTCACAAGCTTGCTTGTGGCTTTGTTGAAGCTCAGAGCCAAGTTGTTTGTTTTTTGCTGGCACGCCCCTGATGTACTTAGCACCCTTTGGAGTGGAATACAACCCATTGGTCCCAGTCCAAACACCATTAGATCCCGCGCCCCTAACCCGTGCAATATCTAGTACAAAGAAAGCAAGATCGGACATCGTTAGATAAATATATAATTAATACAACAGATTTAACAATATGTGGATCTCTAATGAACGTGATTTGCTCGTTCGAGAAGGCCCATAAACGGGCTGAACAATTATCATTATTTTTGGCATGAAAATGCTCTACATGATTTTTAAAAACTGAGGGCACGATTAAGATTAGCGGGAAAAAAAGGTCCGAAAAGAACCCAAAAATACACTGAACAAGACTCTCTGAACATTTTGGGGAGCTACGGAATCCCATTCTCCAAACAAATACCATTGTCTTAGTTACAGTAGATAGAAACATTTTTAGATACTAATGTAAGTATTCGATATTGTTTCTAGAATTGTAGCTTTTTCCTTCATTCTTTTACTAGTAAATAGAAGAAACTTGATTGTGAAATTCTTTCAGAAAACAGTTCTCTTCAATTTCGAAAATGTTGAGCATATCAGGAAACACCAAAACATGATTAACAATTTTTTGAAAACAGTTCTCCAAACGAATAGGAACAGTACTGTATGCGCGCGTTTTCGAACAGTTCGCTTTGTTTCTTGAAATTAATCAAGAAAATCTAGAATGGGAAATGAAAACGAAGAAAACCGACACAAAATGCAAACGAGTGTAGCACCAAAATAAATATTGGAGTAGATGAGTAGTTTTAGTAGATCTAGTACCGTAAGCTGGTCTTGGAGAGTTTCCATTAGGTAGGTCATGTAGGTCTGATCATTGTAAGTCCAAGAATCGCTGTAAACAGGCATCAAGTAGTTGTTGATGAAGTCATTGCTTCCTAAAGCCACCACATATTTGGCTTCTTGGAAAAACTTGTCAGCTTCTGTTTGCCCTACTTTTGCTACTATCAGATCCCGTGTTCCTTGAAACAACTCTATCTGCTTGTACATGCAAAGCCTTTGGATCTGCAAGCAAATTAATTAAACAAGAGATCGATCACCAACCGTACGTTATGATGACAAAAGATACCCTGGCGCCCTACAAATTAAGAATACATGCAGCTCCTATCCGGTTCCGGTCCATGTAGCTGAACCGTCTTGTTGGCCGACTTTTGGGGCCACTACACACTCCAGGCCGATTTTGATGATTGAAATCGTTCACTTTTTATATCTTGTTGAGATCATTAAAAATGTCAAAAATCAAATTGATTGGATATCGTTTGGTAAAGTTTCAGAGCCCCACGTTTATATTGAGAAAAAAAGGATTACAACAAGGGATCACAACCCTTTTAACCTATTTACCTCCATATAAATGTTCTCCGAAATTATATTAAATGATATTCGATTAACATGATTTTTGACGCAGTTAATGGTCTCGATATGATCTAAAAAGCCAACAATATCAATCATCAAAGTGGACTGAAGTGGGCCAACAGGACGGTCCAGAGCATTTACATGGACTAGAGAGGATCCTCCTCTACAAATATTTAAGTGTGCATATCACAGATAAATGCTATTTATGTTGTTACACTAAAGACCCCGAGAAATATTAGTATGACTTTGGTCCCCTCCATTTGTCCACTTTCAACCATGGAAAACCGTCTAGGCCTAGCCTAGTTTTTCAACTTTCAACTGTGATAAATCATCTAAAGCACTTCCCCACCTCTTTCACATGGAAGGTGAGGGATCAATTCTTGCTAGGAGTGCAAATACTTGGTGTGGTTGATAATACTCTTCGGGCTTGCACACCCATATACCGATTAACGGTATCCCTTCTCCATCATCTTAGAAGTAGGCTGGACATCTATTGAGCGACCCAAAAAAAAACAATCTAAGGCTTGCAATACTACTTGTGGACAATGAGGGAAGATAATGAAAAATAATTAAGAAAGAAAATGTGAGAAAAGAAAGGAGAAAATTTTACTATTTCTAGAACTCTATTTTTGCCATTTTCTCTTCTCTCCTCTCTCAAACTAAACAAGGGAGAAAAAATTTAAACTTTCTCTCTGTTTCCCTTCCTTTCCACATGTTCCAAACAAAGCATAAAGTTTCACTCTGATCCCTTCTATTTTTTATTTTTTTTTGATCCTCTTCTAATTTTAATTAATTCCTGTGTTACAGACCCAGCTGCCAATTTTCGGTCAGCCTCTTTAGCACCGGATGGACGAAAGGGTGACATTGCCCCTTAATTTATAACGTAAGGGGTTTTCTGTGAATATAAAAGTGGATGGGTTGAAAGTGCGATTTTGCGAAAAGCATGGTATACACGCTACGTGAAATACTTACAAAGAGACCACCAGTTTCATTCAATATCCCTCCACCTCCAGATGCATAATTCACTCCATTTTCCAATATCATATCTTGAGTCAGTGACGGATCTAGAAATGCTGGTGGCCGTGGTAGTCCCATTTTATCCCCTGAAATTTCTCAATGGTTAGTTTTCCACATGTTACGTATAGCTAGCATATAAACTTTAAGATCGATGAACGCTACGAACGAAAAATGTTGGCGTGATTTCAGTACAGAATAGTTCAACTAATTTCACGTCATCTTGAATAATATTCCGTGTAAAAGCCAAAGTTACCTATGATATCAGCAACGGTGCGACCATTGGTATACCTTCCGTTAGGCAATCCATTCCCGAAATCGATACCATACCACGGCAAACTCGCCTTGGCTAAACTCCTGGAGAGGTGTTCGTTGTTGCCAACATCCGAGAGCGAGTCCCCGAAGATAAACTGCACCACTTTGCAGTCGTACCCTTCGATCGAAACCCCCAAAACGGTCACAATTATCGCGAATAACCCCGCCATTAGCTTCATTTTCTACAAGCACACACACTCTCTCACCTCTGTTTTCTGAATATGGTGTTGAAACCAAATGAGAAGGATAGGTGCAATATAAGGGGGTGCAAAGGCTATGGAAAGCTTGGAGTGTTGGAATTTTTTTTTTTTTTTTTTGAGAGAGAGAGAGAGAGGTCAAGGCAGAGGGAAGTTGGATGAACCGACAGCTGGTGATTCAAACCTACTGCAACTACCTTTTGGAATTCTCTGCAGATATGGGGAGGGAGGGAATTACTTTTGGGAAAAAAAGAATTTGTCTAAGGTATTATTAGTATATAAATATTCGAAATACGGCGACGCTTTTGAGGGGTGTTCACCTAACACGACCTTTATTTGTATTCAGATAGTATATATACTTGGACTCTATTTCCGGTCTCCTACTACATAGGTAGGTTAGCAAATTTGCTGCAAATAGCAAAAAAAGGCAGCTCGACATATATTTTTTTTTTTTGGAGAATTCTAATGAAATCCTGGATATTAAATCTCATAACGGCAAGCGAATGAAATAAAAAAAGAGAGTCCTATGATCAAGCCAAAAGACATAGTCGATGAATAACAGGTAAATATTTTTATACTACCCCTCGTCGATCACGAATTTGACAGTGAACCTTAAGAGGTTGGTCAACTGGGGGCATGGTAACCATAAAGGGCATGCTAATACAAGTTCGAAATTTTGACTCCCTTCATCAATATGAAAAACTCATCCAAAATTAGTCGATATATATAAGCGTAACCTAGTCCAAAAAAAAACTCCAACAATGGCAATTTATTTTTTTAATAACTTGATCGATAGGACGGGTCAATGGGTCGCCCTAGCCTCGTGTTAGAATGTTATCTTTTCCCAATTCAATAAAGTAAAAAAAAATTGGTTATGACTAATTTAATCTCATTTCTTGAGGAGTGAAATTCTCAACCAGCCTTAACCTCCAATAATCCTATATAGGTAATGGTAGCTCTTCATCCGACGAGAAACTTGTGCAATTCTGAAATCACATTGTTGCAAGCAACAAACAAAAAGAGTGTTGCTACAGGGACCGATTGGGGGGACCGAATTCGGACCGACGGCCGCCGGCGGGCCGTCTCCGGCCACCGGACGGCCGATCCGAGCCGTCCAAAAATTTTAAAAAAAAAAACCGAGGGGCCCTGCGCGGGAATCAACGTCATCCGAGGTGTGTAGGGTGCTTGATCGGAGCACCCCTTTTCGTGTGTATATGTATAATATTTATACATATACACACGAAAAGGGGTGCTCCGATCAAGCACCCTACACACCTCGGATGACGTTGATTCCCGCGCAGGGCCCCTCGGTTTTTTTTTTTAAAATTTTTGGACGGCTCGGATCGGCCGTCCGGTGGCCGGAGACGGCCCGCCGGCGGCCGTCGGTCCGAATTCGGTCCCCCCACAATCGGTCCCTGTAGCATTTTTGAAACAAAAATTAAGGATCCGTTTGGTACTTTTGTTTATCGGAGTTTTTTTTTTATTTATTATTATTATTGTTCATTCCTTTTAATAAGCAGTAGTCGATAAGGAAGTGTGGAGACAAACGAGCCCTAAGTAGACCATTGGAGAATAAAAAGTTGTCAAGTAACATGATCAGCTATACGTTATCCATAATCAAAAAGCAAACTTGAAAATCAAATAATGGCACCTTTTTTCCCCTGGTGACGGAGATTCAGACAAAGATTTAGTTGTACCAAATTATTCTTCGCTGAGCTAAAAGTTTCATATCGATATATACTATTATATATATAATGTCGATAATCTAAACCATATCGGTCGGCCTCACTGTTAATAAAAAGAGATGAAGAGGTGAACAACATCCAAAGCTCCACCAAATAAACCTAAGTTCAAGTGTTCGGGTCAGCTTACGCAAACCTCATGGAGACCAATTCAACCGACCTCTAGCGCGGCCAATTAAAGCCGAGACAAAGTCCCATATAGACTCATTCCATAAGAGTTAGCACCTCTAAGGAAAAGCACGCCAGCCTTTATGCAGAGGTTCATGCCAATGCGACCATCGATTTAGAACCTTGACCAGTTTATATAAACATAAGGAAGAGGCTCACCTCTGATTTCTTGCTGTCCAATTGGGATTAGTTTTGATCTCTAGAACAGTGATCAGAATGGCTTATTAACTTTAAAAAAAAAAAAAAATTAGCTTGATTAAAAATCGATCATAACAGGAAAAAATGGTTTAATGGTTTGACGATAGAAACCCTCATACTTTTTTACACCAATGTGATGTTCATGCAGCTCTCGATGGTTAAACAAGCTGATTTTCTCAAGGATTGATTTTCTCTGTGAAATCTGCCTCAAGGATTGATTTTCTCTGTGAAATCTGCAATGTCAAGAGTTATGCATGGTTGCTGCCATCTTACACTCTGCAAAGGAAAACCAATTTCAGGGCCTTGTATATAGGGAGAGGCTCACCTCACAGAAATCTCGTGTGGAACAGAAGGGTAAAAGCTCTTTTGATTCTAATTTCCAGTACGAATACGAACCGTGAAAGCGTGGCCTAACGATCCTTTAGACCTTCAGAATTTGTCCGGTCTAGTTTTGAGCGCATAACGGTATCAAAACTATTGATTTTGTAGATTCACAGAAAAAATCAATCGAACAGGTGGAAGAAGTTGTACTATCCAATCCCATACGAACATCATCTAGGTTGCCACAGGTTATTGGGGTTTCAGTTGCTACAAGCACATACACAGATTTCTTGTCTCTCTTTTACTGTCTCTGCCCTCAGTACCCATAAAGCAGCACTACTTTGGGGAGCAAGCAGTCAAATGCTCCAGATTTTACTTGCTAGGTCGAAAAGGTACACATAGCCTAACAGAATGCGGTGAATTCGAGATGGGGTCAGGTGCAACCGTCCCCTTGCCAAAAAAGATTTGGAACTGGAGAATTTCTATCACCGTCAAAAGTAATTAGCCCGGGAGATGCTGGTTCCAGTTATGTAACTAACAAGTAACAACTATGTGCACAAGTTCATAGTTCAAAATACTACCCCTTCAATGTGTACCAGAATGTCTGGTACAGAATGTGTGATAATCGTTAACAGGCATGTTGGATCTAATCCGCTGTGCTTAAGAGATCAAAGGATTGTAGCTTCTCTGTTTATTTCTCTACTTATTCCTTTTGGCATGTGAACAATATCTCAAACTAATCCCACAACTTAAACACGGTCATCCCATGTTTGCCAACAGTGCCTGGTTGAACAATTTACGACTATTTGTTGGACAAATGAGGCAGATAATAGGATTGAACTTGCATAACTAAAATAAATGAGGGCCTGCAAAACCAGATGGTCCGTTACGAGTTCAAAGATCCAAGAGCCAGGACTTAGGGAGTCAAAAGGACTTTGAGGCTTCTCCTCGAGGGGTCTTCTCCAGAATAGATAAACACTTCGCAATTTGCACTTGATTTCAAAGGTAACCAGGTGTTCCACCGATGATACAGCTCCACTTTTTGAACCTACAAACTCCTAAAAAATCCACTCGCTATTTGTGTCAGCCACATATACTTATTTTCTCATGAAGTGGAGATTGAGACTGTATGTATTGACTTTTGTCTCTGATAATCGTCCATAAGATCCATTGGAGGGAAACGTCTTGCCAAGTTCCTTCAACATGTTTCCTTCCATAGCGTCTTCAGCACCTATATTAGTGGCCTGAGGTACTTTTCCCCCAAAAGCAAGTCATTTCTCAAATCTAAGAAGACTCCATCTATAGAAACAAAAATTCAACTGCCCTGGTTGACAGAAAACGGGGAAGTCTCCAACTGACAAAGAATTGGGTAAGAAGAGTACACCGAATCCTTATTACACGGAATTGTCTTTAAACTTGATTACCCCTACCAATAGTCATTGCAAGAGCATTGACCTTCTCGGAAACAATGAAACCGGTTGCGATCCCTAATGATGATCTCTCGGTTATAAACCCCAGAAAGCATTTTTGCAAAATTGTGGCAATCAACACAGGTTCTGAGATTCTTAGCCACTCTTATAGTTGTACCAGGAGGAGTCGCAAGAATGCCAAAAGCCATGGCCAACTTCTCACTGTGATAAGAGAGTCTATTTGCCTTTTCTTCTGCACCGGAATTATGCAACTCTGAAGTTACCTCAGCAACATAACCAGCAATTTTCAGTTGCTTTCCAATCTCATCCAGCATCTCGTAAATCGCTTTCTTTCTTGGATGTGACAAATCATCGACCACAAACTCATGTACTTCTCCTTTCACTTCCATTGTACTACAGCCCGGTGTGGTTTGGATTCCTTTCTCCTTCATCCATTTCCTTACCTCTATAACCTTCTCCCAATTGCCAACCGAAGAGTAAATATTCAACAATAGAACATAATCCCCTGCTTCTTGAGCTTTGAGCTCAATCAAATGCTCAACAACACGTTCTCCAAGTGCAACATGACCATGAATCCTACAAGCTCCTAGCAAAGTCCTCCACATTGTAGGATCTGGACTAAAACTCATCGAAAGTATAAGCTGATATGCCTGATCAAGCAAACCAACACGACCCAAGAGGTCAACCATGCATCCATAATGGTGAATATTAGGCATTATACCAAACTCTTTACTCATATGATCGAAAAACGTCCATCCTTCATCGACTAGCCCAGAATGGCTGCAAGCTGAAAGAACCCCAGTAAAAGTCTGCTCATCGGGGACAACACCCATCCTCAGCATCTCCCTAAAAGCATCAATAGCTTCTCTCCCATGTCCATGACTCGCTAAACCCGATATCATTGCGGTCCAAGAAACCACGTCTCTATTAGGCATGCCTTTAAACAGCTGATACGCCTTACCCACACATCCACACCGCGAATACATGGCTATAAGTGCATTGCACAAGTTTCTAAGATGTCCATACCCATGTTCTTGAATATAACGACGAACGCGCTCGCCAAATTCCAATGCACCCAAGTTGGTACAAGCTTGAAGTACAAGCAAGCAAGTAACATCATCGGGTTGACAGCCCGAATGCCCGCTCTCCATCATATCAAACACAACCAGAGCATCGCCGGTTCGACCATTACGAATGTAACAAGAAATCAAAACGTTCCACGCAACAGTATCTCTGTGAGACATTTCATCAAACACCTTACAAGCATCATCAAACCTCTTGACACTCGAATAAAAGTCCATAACCGTAGTCAACAAACGGCTATCCGATCGGTGCCCATCTCTCAAAACCCTAGCGTGAACTTGCAAACCCTCCAAAACCGAGGATCCTTTAACACAACACTTTGTAACGAAGGAAAAAGATAATGGGTCAGGGGTTATACCTTTACGCCGCATTTCGCGGTACAGATTGAAGCCTTCCTCTGAGAAAGTTTCGTTAAGTGAATAAGCTCTGATCATGGCATTGTAATGAGAGATATTGGGTTTGGGAATTTGGGAGAAAAATACGCGGGAGTAGGAAAGGTTTTGGAGAGAGACACGGAAGAGGAATTGGAGAGAGAGGGAGGGGTCTCGGAGGAGAGATGTACGGAGGAGGTGGGCGTGGATTTGGACCAAATGGGTGTTTTTCGAGCATGATTTTAGAAGTGAAGTCAATGGGTTTTCAGTGTGGAAGAGGGAGGGAGAAGATGAGGCGAAGAGCGGAGAGATGTGGAGGAAAGAATTGATGTTGGAGAAAGGTGAGGGGTTGAAGGGAATAATGAGGGAAATTGCTCTCATTGACGCACTTTGGTAAATTGTTTGTGGATATGGAGGTTGTGACAGTCAGTCGAATGTGTTCATACGAGGAATGAGTTTTGGTGAAGAAGATACTCCAATGCCCTGAGGCAAGGTTCATCATTTTTTAATTTTTCGTCAATTTTTTGTTTTTATTAAAAAAAAATTGCATTTATTAATTTCTCGTCAATCTTTTAGGTATTATTGCTTTGTCATAATGATAGGAATTTAAAAAGTAAAAAATTTCGATCAAAATTTAATTTTTTTGAATAAAAACAAAAAATAAGCCAATAAGTTAATTTTTTCGTTTTTATTCAAAAAAAATTGGATTTCGATCAAAATTTTTTACTTTTTAGATTCCTCTTGTCATGAGGATGCAATAATCTCCAAAAAATTGATGATAAGTTAAGTGATACGAAAAAAAATTGAATAAGAACAAAAAATAAGCCGCTGTGGCTTATTTGTCCGAATGGGCCAACTCGAGGTGGAAAAGGAGGTTCTGGCTAAAAACGAGCCTTCGCCCTCTGAGTTCAAAAAAAATGCTTTAAAAAATTTAGTATTTTTTTTTAATATAAGTTTTTTTTAGTATTGTTCTCTGTACAAGGTTAAAATATAAAAGTTTAACTAAATTTTGATACAAAATATTACACCTAAGAATACAAAATAAACCTATCCCAAATAAATTTGACTATTTGAGAACCTATAACTTAAAGCAATACAAAAATAAAAAAATAAAAAAAGGTAACAGGTAGAGTACTATTCTTTTTTTCATGTGAGTAACAAATATCTTTTTTTTCCCTTATGTGTACATATATACATCTAAATCTTTGATTCGATCATATAACGTAAGCATGAGCGGCTCTACAAGTGTTTGAGGGGGTTCAAGTAAACCCATTGGGTTAAAAGTTACACTAAATTAAAGTTTTGTATTTCTTACTATATTTTTCTTTATTATTGTTGCACTGGATCATTCGTGTATATATAACCAATGTAAGTGAAAATCAACTTAAATTTGTGATTAAATAGATAGTATATGACAAAAAAAAAACAAAAACTAATCAGCCTTAATTTATTTTGAATCAAATAAAAATCTATATCGAAGATAGAGTTTGCATTGCAAAAAAATTCTGCACGATTTTGTCACCGATGAACTGAAATCACGGAGCCGCCATGAACCTCACATGAGTGTGGAAGTGTTGGCTCTACACTCGTGTGGAAACAAAATACTACTATCATATTTATACCTTCGAAGCAATTCATGGTGAATATATTTATACTTAGCTAGACATTTAGTTATACCCAACTAGTCTTAGAGGTCCTCATAAAAGGCTCCAAATATAGCCGAGCAAAAAAAGTAAAAGGCTAGCTCCAAATGTAAAACCCATTATATCTCAACGCAATCTAGCTAGGGCACTGATTTCTAACTTTCTACAACCCTAAACCTCAGAAAATTACATCAGAAGAAGAATAATAGTCAATGTAAAGGGTCTTCATCTCTTCTTCTTCCTCCTCCTCACCATGCCTAGTTCCAAAATCAGCTGCAACAGCAGCAGCTGCATCCATACTTAGGGGATTATTGCTGCTAGCAGTGCTAGAAGAATAATTATAAGTAGTACTGGACGCCATTACATTCGTATTCGATCCGGCCATGAGCTTCCTTTTCTTGTAGTTAGCCTTGAAACAAGCTTGCCTCAGCCTCTTTGTCTTGTCCTCAAGTTGTGCATCGGGTGCCTCCTCCATCAACTTCTTCTCTTTCTCTAGTATCTCTATTGCCACCCTTAAACTTCCCTCTCCCTCTTCTCCGTCCTTCTTACCCATTTCCTGTAGATTATACATGCAAACAATGCTAACAAGATCGAACACATGCGGGAAAAACCATTGCGCTTTGTAGGTGCAAGTGCGGAGCCAGGTTTTGGTTTGTGGGGCCAAAAATTATACCTCCATATAGCAAGTTATTTTTCTATTCGTTACAATTTTTGATATTTTTGGTTAAACTTGCGTTTTTGCAAGTAGGGGCGGACTAAGGGGGTGCAAGCGGGGATCTGGGTCCCTGCACACCTTCCAATTGTCCCACTAATTATACTATATTTTTAGGTGAATTTGAAAAAATTTTATAAGATCGGCCCCTGCAAGTCTCTCGAGTAAACAAAAAGTTGATAAAGTTTCTATAAATGTGTAAAAAAGCCCCTAAAATTTCAAGTTATTGACAATTTTTCGTTGGTTGTTATAAAACTAGATGCAGTAACGTATATGTACAGATTCTCGTCTTCTTCTCAAATTTAGTAAGTAGCAATTAATATTTATATTATAGACTATATTTTTTTGACATTAGTGTAAAAATACATGTGATTGGGGCCTCCGCTAGCTAGGTATAAATTATACGTCCGCCACTGTTTGCAAGCACAAAGTGATGTATTACGACTTCTTATTGAAATACTCCACTAATCACAAACACCGAGAGAGAGAGAGAGAGAGAGAGAGATGGGGGGTACCTGGACATTGTTGATTAGGGTTTGGAGGCTCATGAGCTTCCTATGAGGCCACCTCCGAATACCCAATTCCCTACAACGTTTCTTCAAGAGGGTAAGCCCAACGTTGAGTTCCTTAGCTGCTTGTGTTATTGGCATGTAGAAATACTCCGATATTGTCTTTCTTGACAATGCCTTTGAACCCCCCACGTTGCTACTACTACTTTTATTATTATTACTATTACTATTACTACTAACATTCTTCTTCTTATCATCTTTCACAACAATATCATCGTTATGATCATGATCACACAACAGTAACGGTTGTTGGTTCTCAGCCTCCAGCCCAGCTGCACTACTACTCATTTCATGATGATCATTCCACACCCCAAACCCATTTCCATAACCATACAACAAAACGTCTTCTGCAACCGCTGTGAAATTAAATCAATGTGCCCGATCGATTGCAACCGGTTAATTAAACAGAAAAAGAAAATACTAAGATACTAGTAGTGGAGTACAACAGATCAGTGAAATTTCTAATATATTTATGCAGCGTTTTAATTATACAGTAGTGCTCACCTTGAATTGCAGTAGGACTTGGCACATTATCCAATGAGGAATAGAGAGGGTCAATTGGGAAGTTCCCCATCAAAGGCAAAGCGTCAAACGCAGTCTCTTGTGTTGGAACATCATAATGCCACTCGAATGAAGAAAACCAACTTCTAAAATTATTAAAACAACAAAGTGACATTTCCAATCCAAAAAATCAAACAAGAAAGTAATTAAGTAAATATTCAAAATAGTTTTTCTGGTACGGTTCTCCAATAATATGTACAAATTAAAACGAGAATGGCAAAAAAGACATGGGATTATATATATATGTAAACACTAACCTTGTGCATATTACCTTGTGGATCTGAGTTGGCTTGGAAAGGTGAAAACAAGAAAGTAAAATTAAAAAAATGTCCTGGGCCCCTTTTGGCCTATTTTTTTTCTTCTTATTTTACTTCTTTTGAATCTTTTCTGAACTTTGGCGAATTTTGCGTTTACTTTTTTGGTTTATTATGCAACTTGAATTTAAAATAGCACTTTGTCCCATTTTTTTCAATTCCTTTCAACGAGATGAATCTTTTTTTCTTTTTGTGAAAAACATTATAGGAATCCTAAAAATCGAAGAAAATAACTAACAATAAGTATGAGTTGGTCGTCCAATTTCCACCGTGTTTAGTGTTTCTCCAAATAGACTAAACGTAAATAAAAGACAATGGTTTATTTATTTTTTTTACAAGAGGCAATATACTAAAAGAAAATGGTGGAAGACTGTGGAATCAATCATACATAAACTAAACACAAATTGCACAGTATATATATTACCCATAGTCGAGTGGAGGGATTTGGGTGGTGGGAAAGGTGAAAGCTCCTTCTTCTTCCTTGTTTGACATAACTTCATATCCCTATATTCTCTAACATTCCTTAGGAGAGAGAGAGAGAGAGAGAGAGATCAGTGTTTGGTTTTCTGATTTCCAGTACTAATGGATGCGTAGCCAATCACAAACAGAGAGAGAGAGAGTTTCAGGATATGCATGGGGGAGAGAAGAGAAGACGATTGGGCAATTTATATGGGAGAGAGAGATAGCTATATATGTATGTGTATATGATCGAGCATGTAATTAGGGGTAATAATTAGTAGTAATTAGTAGGGTAGTAGATCGTGCGCCGTCTCGTGGATGAAAACGGCCAACTCATGCACCCTTCAATTTTCATTGAATACTGTGTTTGTTTGTTTTTAAACACAGAGAGGATCAGGTGAATCTACTTCTGAAGTCCTAACTAGGAGTACTATTGTCTTGCAATTCATTTTTTTTGCTCGGCTATTGTCTTGCAATTCATGAATTGTCGTTTTACTGATTTATTGTATTTTGCGGTCCACATGCATCGAATGACTTCGTAAGCATTTGATCTGGTTTTGTATATAGATATCTGCATACGTAGCATTACTCTAATATTAGTTTTAGGTTGTTTTGATGCGAATCTACTCAAGAATCAGCAATGAGGCCGCACCCATCAGACACATACGTGAATTAGGAGGATGGAATAACTAGATCTGTACCTAATTGAAACTCATTCTCGTCGCAGGCTAAAGGATCACCCCCGAATCCGCTGCCAATGCCGCCATAGTTGCCGTTGGAGAGCTTAAATATCATTGGGAATTTTTGTTCCTTAGATATTAGCGCAGTTAAATTTTTATTTTTATTTTTTTGAAGAGAGCGCAGTTAAATTTATGATCAAGTCCATATATATCGATCTAAACCAACTGTTAGATTGAATATTGTTTTGCTAGCTGTCAATTTTTTTTTTTCATTCTCCTTTTTCAGTGCCAATAGACAGGATATTAATTAATGCAATCAGAAAACTCCTAATAGTAGTACTATTAAATTTACAGCAACAAAAAAACGCGAAAAACTAGTACTCCTATGGTATGGCTAGCTAGCTAGCGAATAACAATTTGAGTCATTATTGGTGGTTAGCTTAATTAATATAATTTGATACTACTTAATTAATTAGAAGAGAAGAAAGAGATCATTTGAATCATTTTACTAGTAATTAGTACTGTACTCATGCATGCTTTTCTAGAAAATGATTGAATATCAAATAGTACTAGTTAGGTACAATTTTCTATTTTTGTCTACTACTACAAATTTTGCATGTGTGCCACTTGTACATTGTAGCTTTCTGTTTATACTGCCCAAAAGTGCTTCATCGATCGTTACACAAATTTGCGATCATTAATTATGCTGGTTAATTAGCTAACTCACATCCTCCTATATATAGATAGAGCTAGCTAAGCTAGGCTAATCATGATTGTAAACTTTTCTACTAGCGGATGTAGTTCTTGTATTTTCCAAGTATCATCGATATTATACACGGTAACCAACGAGCTAGCCCTGCTATGGCTACACCATTTGGTGTACATCATTTCCTATGAAACCCACTTAGAGGTTCTATACCAATGATCGGATCCGTTTAATTTTTTAAAAATATTTTTTAAGCATTTTTGTAAATGAAAAATCAGCTCCATTAAATTTTGGTAATTAAGCTCGATCGATTCTACTCCACCTTTTATGTCAGTAAATTGGGCGTAAAATTAATCAAGTATTTACGGATACCTGACGGAGCTTATTTTTTATAGGGATGCTTGAAAACATGTTTTGGAAAATGGAACTGCTCCGATCATTTGTAAAATCCCTAAATGGGCGGTGTCGCTAAATGGTGTACCCATAGTTTTATTGGTAACGTAATCCTTGTTCAACTAATTTGATGAGTGAGCTTCATGGAAAATATTCAAAATACCCCCCCAAACTTTACGCTCAATTTTAATTAGACTCCCAAACTTTTAAAAAAATCAATTTTACTCCCAACATTATCTTATGTTAATCAAAACGCCCACTTCCGTCTGAATGACTAACGGATTCTGTTAAAGGCTCCATTAAATAGCGTCCCGATCTAATTTCGATGATCCGAGCTGCTCAATGTGTTCAGAACGTGATTTTAAGGGTGCCCGGGAGAAATCAACAAAAAAAATGACCGGGAAAAGCTTCATCCGAACAGTTTTTTATTGAATAGTTCAATAAAAAACTACTCAAATCAAGCTATTCCTGGTATTTTTTTGCTAATTTCTCGTTGGTATCCTTAAAATCACGTTCTGAACACATTGAACGGTTCAGATTATCGAAATTCGATCGGGAAAGGGGACCGGAGGTGCGGACCGATCTAGATTTTGTTCAAGTTAGGGCGCCCAGATTTTGCTTTGGTCTGCACCTCCCCTTTCCTGATCGAATTTCGATGATCCGATCCGCTCAATGTGTTCAAAATGTGATTTTAAGGGTACCCTAAAGAAATCAGCCAAAAAAATGACCGGAAATGACTTGATTTGAGCAATTTTTTATTGAATTGTTCAATAAAAACTTGTTCGGATGAAGCCCTTCCCAATCATTTTTTGCAAGCACTCTTAAAATCACATTCTAAACACACTGAGCGGCTCGGATCATTGAAATTCGATCCGGACACTATTTAACGGAGCCTTTAACGGAATCCGTTAGTCATTCGGACGGAAGAGAACGTTTTGATTAACGGAAAATAACGTTAGGAGTAAAATTGATTTTTTTAAAAGTTTGGGAATTGAAATTGAACATAAAGTTTGGGAGGTATTTTAAATTTTTCCCGAGCTTTTATACTAAACGTTGCATATCATGATGATGAGATTTCAGAAAGTCCTAAGAGATACACCGCCAAGAACACGATTGGTCTCCATTGACATGGTAGCTAGGCATGAACACGATGTCAACCCCAAGGGGTTGGTCAAGTGATACTCTGTTCTACCAAAAAAAGAGGGAGAAGGATGTCAATGAGAAAAAAAGCTTGGATGCACTGACGGAATAGGACAACGAAATACTCTATCATGATCTGTTCCATATACCTTGCTGCCATGTACGAGAAATTTAACTTTTGATGAAGAAATGCAACTGAACTAATACATGTCTTCTAAAAACGTTTGATTTGTTTTCCAATGTTACCTGTTATTCTCTTCATCATATACAGTACTGTATTACTTTTCAAAAAGGACATGTATTTTGGGTTCACTAAAATAAATTACTGGACAATCAATATGAGACGCGCGGAAGAGTTAAGATGCATAATTGTGGCCATGTTTCCACTAACAATTCTAGGCAACAAGTTACGATATTTTAGCATGTTATTTACACTAAGTAACAAGTTTTGCATCTCATCGTATAACTTATTGGTTAGTGAAAACAACTTGACATTTTTTAACAACAAATGATCCTTAAGTTATTGCCTACCGGAAATTATCTCGTATTACCTTTCTTAGTTGCATTCTATATGTCCAAGTCCAACATTTGTACCAATCATTTTCGTAGGTGGAGGAAATGGAGTAAATTATAACATTGCATTCATTTGTTCATTCATTCATTCCTTCAGTATTTAGAGCTTAGTTAATCTTGAAAGGGGTTACAATGAAAACATGCTGCAGATTGATTGTCACTAAATAGCTTAGTGTTAACGTCGCCAAAATTTATTTCTCCCCGCCCCAATATTGCAAATGAGTGGTGATAATATTTCATTACTACTCCCTCTGTCCCTTTTTTAGAGTCCAGTATTCTATTTTGGGTTATCCCTTAATAAGTGTCCATTTTGTAAAATTAGTCGGTAAAAGTTGGTGAATTTTCCATTTTGCCCGTAAAAGTATATGCCATTTTAAAAAGTTAGTGAGTAAAAATGTAATTATGATATTTTCATAGAGGGTAAAGAGAGAAAGTGGAGGTAAAAGTTGATGTTAAAGATGTAATAATGATGTCTTTTTAATAAATTGAAATTACGAAGCAAGACATTTAAAAAGGGACGGAGAGAGTAGTTCTTATCTCGATAATAAATAGAGAGGAGGTTACAATCCTAGTTTCAAGTTTAAAGTAGATCTATAGGTGCGTACAGATTACCCATCCCACCCAAGAGGTTGGTCAAGTCTAGTGGTTAAGGCCTAAGAGTTAGGGGTTTGCTCTCTTCAAAATCTCTCATGTACCATTAACTCTTTCGGAATCAGTTCATACAAAACTTTGTTTTTCACTATAGTTGGGACCCCACAAGTGGACGGCAAGATTGGTCCCCAAAATTAGTCGAGGTATGTGTAAACTGACCCGGACACCTGAGTTGTCAAAAAAAGATTACTAGTAGTATATGATTATTGACATGAAGTTGAGTCATAAATCGCAACCAACTTAAGAAAAGGAGAACTGAGCTCAATAGGTTTGGGTTAGGAAGTCATTCTCCTGTTCATAATTCTTGCTCTTATTTAGCTCTTCCAGTAGGAGTAGTCCTTTATTTCCCCCAAGAAATTGTTTACCACGGGTGTCACAATCCCGTCTGTTTTGCTCTTATTTATAGCTCTTCAACGTTGATTATTTCCGTCATTACCTGGAGGGAGGGAGGGAGGGAAGCATGTTTGATATCGTTATATATTCAAAATACTCCAAAAATTCTGTATTTGGCAGACTAACTGCAGTATTTTTTATTTCATCAGTTTGGTTTTCCGAATCCCAGAAAACAATCCAAGATAGGACCCAATTTTGAGTCGTCTATCCTGAAACGCAATACAAGAGTCTCCCCAAGCGATTGTTAAGTGTTGTTAGAGCACCGCCACGGGGCGTTCCAAAGCCCTTCCTCACCACACATTAATATAATTTGTAATGCCACCATGTCGATGTGTGAAGGAGAAGCTCCCTTAAGCACCACATGCCAATGCTCCAAGAGCACTTAATAATTTTTTTGAGTCCTCCCAGAACCAGAAACCTGTTGTAAGCAATGACAAAGCCACATTCATTCCTTCCAATAACTTCAAAAACACAAGCCATTAATAGTCAAAATTGGATAAAGAAGAAGTTTGGATAGATAAAGTAGAACAATTACACAAGGTATTGTTCATTCTTCCAGACATCAGATAAAACTCAAAAATCCAAGTCCATCGCAGCTAGAACAGGGACAACACCTCAGTTTCTTGACCTGCCCCCCCTTCCACGGCCTCCTCGGCCACGGCCATGCCCACCTCCTCTTCCTCCACCACCCCTTCCTCCGTGGCCTCTACCGCCACCTCCCAATGCCTTGTTGACATCAGATTTAATTTGCATGTTTTCTGGCAAGGGAAGAATGTGATCCACGCACTTCCTGAAGCTGAAATCATCAACAGTTTCATCATTCCTTACGAGGAAGAAGCAGCGGCTTTTCCACTGTGGATGGTAACGGACTTGGAAAGCAAAGATCCCTTCGCCAATCTTTTTCTCCGGCTCCAGATGACCCTTTTTGAGCAATTCTAGCAACACTGTGTGCTCATACTGCAAGCACCAAATGTGGAAAACAAAGTTCAAGTAGAAAGTTGAGCATCCTGAACCGCCAAATTGTGCCCAAAAAAAAAAATAGAACTAACCGTGCAATTAAGCTTCGCTAAGTATTTAAATATGAGAATCCAATAAATTAGAGAAAAAATCTAATACAGGATTGCAAAAGTCACAAAAGCCACCAAGCCAGCAACCAAGGATAGATTCCTCTGATCCGCAAACATCCACATAAATACATAATCTTGCAAGCAATACAACTTACAGAAGTAGAGCTTACTGCACTGATTTGCATCGTCAATTTCCTGGTTACCAAAGACTATCTCAAATTCTAAAGCTTCCAAAGGAATGGACAGAGTAAGATTATCATACTTAAAATCAAGAACTCTGATAAAGCGATCAAAGAGAAGATCACAGAAGTTAGTTTCCCATAAGGCGACTATTTACAAAATCCAAACGCGTAAACTCCAATTTGATTTTAGAAAACATGATAGTGTTCAATTATATCACTCCAATCTTGTGATCCCCCAACCTAAATGGTATGTAAGAAAAGTCCAACAACCACAAACTTGGACAAGAATCCAATAAGCTGTCAAGGCTACACAATTTCTATCAGAAAATTGCAGGATAAAACGCGAAAGATTTTCAATTTCATTTCGTATAAGATGTCAATGACAATCAAATTGAAGAAAATATCAACGTCTAGCAATTGTAATTTATATCTCCATAATGATGCACCAAGAACGTTGCCTTCACCAAGATGTGCATTATATGCAGCACTAGTCTGTACAACCATTGTTTTTTTTTTCCCAAACATATATGCAGTCTCCAAGCCAAATTGGCACATACTTCCTATTTACAAATGCAAGCGTATAACGAATAAATCATATTAAACATGTGTGAATTGGCAGAATGAGTTCATAGGAAAATATTCCAAATCAAACAAATTGTAAACACAATCCAAAGAATCAATATCAGATTACTGACAATGGTGGGACCCTGGTTGATAAAGAGTATGAGCCAGCACTGAAATTGCTTGCAAGGATTTAAGTTTGAATCACGTCTCAATATTCTGTTACAAAGTATAGGAGGGCATCTCAAGGCTCTAACCCTTACTTAAAACTTGACTCAAACATAAATTGGAGTAAAGCTTCCTTTCTAATCTCTGTTGACTCATTTGTGCAAAATCATATTCAAATAAGTCTAAAAGCGCATGAGGCACCACTGAAATTGCTCGCAAATTATTAATATTTGAAATCACATTCCAATATTCTGCGTATCAAGTACATTAGGTCATCTCCATCCCTTACGTAAACCTTGACTCAAACTTAAATTGGAGTAAAAATTCAGTTCAAATCTCTCCCAACGCATTAACCCAATCTCACACCCAAATGAAATTTTACACAATTTCTTCACCAACCAAGGGAGACTCCTTTCTTTACCCAAACTTGTCCACTCTACTTTGTGACTTTCAAATTTTACATACTCCCATTAATAAAGCTCTCCTTCATTCATTCTTAAATCTTGGTTTTCCCATTATAATCAACCCAGAGATAATCTAATTACCTTCACGACCAAACATAAGCAATCATAATCAAGGGCGGAGGGCCTAATCCCTGTTCCACTAAGATTCTTATATTTTAAGTACTTATATCCTGCTTTGCTTTACGAGACATGTCATCCTCTCACAATATATCACCTTTGATAAGGCTTACCACATTTTGCATTCAATGTTTACCATATTTAGCATTCAATTGTTCTAATTTTTTACTCCGCGTAATGATCATAATCAAACGCAAAAAAAAAAAAAAAAAACATGATCAAGGGGACACATGCTATATAAGATTTAGTACAAAAAACCATTTCCATATATCACCTTGTTGACATTGAGATTGGGGGGCCAGTAATGAAGCAGCTTGAAAAAGTAACCAAACATGTCCACACCCGACCCGAAACTCTTCGGCCCAAGCCCAACAACCCTACCCTCCTCCTCCTCCTCCTGCTTCTCCTTCTCCTTCTCCTCTCCCATTTCCTCCATCCGCTCTTCTTCCGCCGACTTATCATCATCGACCTTCGGTTTCTTTCCGCCGCCGGTCTCCTCCTCGCCGCCGTCATCTCTCTCGCGCTTCGGGTTCTCCTCGCCGCCGCTGGCGGGGGTTTGCTCGGCTACGGCGGCGGTGGTTGGAGGTTCGAGGTCCATGTCTTGGGTGGGAGGGGTTTGGAGGTCTGTCGTTGTGAGGGTTTCGGGGGTTTCGGTTGGCGCGGCTTCTTCTGCCATGGCTGTGAGAGAAAAAAAGGAAACAAAACCCTATCTAGTCATGGTCATGGCTTTAAACCTCTTTCCAAGTTCCTATGACCCGGATCCGAATTAATTTTGGTTCTTTTATATTTTTAATACAGAGTATTTTTTTTTCAGTCACTATTTACTATATGTATCTTTTCGCGTTTGTTAATTTTGTATCAATTTTTTAGAAATTACTGATTCGTCTCAATAAGGAAATTTAAAATAAAAATCATGATCAAAACTAAAAATAACTGAAGACAAAAACAATTCAAAAATCTATCGGTTTTGAATTATTTTGATCTTTTGTTCAAAAAAATGTTCAATTTTATTCATATCTTTTTACATTTTATATTTCTTTCATTAGGGTAAACTAGTAATTTGTAAAGAAAAATAAAAAACTAATGAATACGGAAAAAAATAAATATAGAGAAAATAATAATCCACACGGATTATTAAGCCAAAATAATCACCCTCCATAACATTTTTTAAATCATATGTTTGGAGTTGGACCAACTTACGCACATCTCGACTAATTTTCAAGAACAAATCCACCAGTTCACTAGTGAGGCCGAAACAAAGTTCCATATGGACTGGTCCTATAAAAATTGATAACACGTGAGAGATTTCAAACCTAAGAGCTTATAAATAGGAAGCAAACCCCGAAATACCAAGCATTAACCACAAGGAAAACCCTTTCAGGATAAAATAAAATAAAATTATCTCTTTTATCGGCAAGATTTAATTTTCTTGAATTTCTTTGATTAATATGATACAATTGTTCAAACTATCTAAAACAATTGGTTTGTTTGCGAGTCTTTTATTTTCTAGTTTCTATTCTCACCACTCCAAATTTCCAAAAACATTTTAAACTACAAAAGTTACTTTGATATGTTAACGATCAAGGCGGTTCCGGAGACACTTAAAAAAATCCTTCCAAGTTTCCGATCGAATTTTGATGATCCGAGCCGCTCAATGTAATCAGAACGTGATTTTAAGGGTGCCGTCAGAAAATCAGCCAAAAAAAATAACCGGGAAGGGCTTCATCCGAACATACACTATCTTAAGACTCTCGATTTCCGAAAATTGAATTATTAAACAAATTGGTCAAATCTGTTGCTTTGTTTAGATAAATACGAGTTACAAAAATTTAAAGGGTTGGTTTGACACCTTTTAGACTCCGGCGACCACCAGAAAATTCCGACGGTGGTCAATCGATCAAAAGCAATTGGGGTCGATGATGATTGATGGAAGCAGCAGGGGTGAGGAGGGAGTAGGGCTGTAAACGAGCCGAATATTAGAATACTCAGATTCGTTTGTTAAGTTTTTTAGCGAACTCGAGCTCGAGCCGAACTCAATGAAAATTATGACGAGCCGAACTCGAACCGAGCTTGCCCAGGTTTGGGTCGAACTCGAGCTTGTTTACGAGCCTTAACGATTCAATAATATCATATTTTTATGTTCTTATACAGGTCTAAAACTGCAAATAAAATTTTCATTATGTACATAAATATGTTCATATACATATAAAAAGATAAAAACATATACATAAGTAAATTTTTAGTAATTGTAAACGTTTGGACTTGTACAAGTTTTAAAATTTTTACTATATAACTATATAAAATCCCTATGATACATATATACTTCAAGTTCGCGAGCCTAATCGAGCCGAATACTGCTGCGTTCATGTTCGGCTCATTTATGAAACGAGCCTAAAATTGAGGTTCAGGTTCGGTTCATTTAGTAGACGAATCGAACTCGAACGAGCCTTTACCGAGTCGAGCCTCGAACAGTTCACGCACAGCTCAGTTCATTTACAGCCCTAGGAGGGAGTAGGTTTCTGGCGGGAGAAGATGGAAGCGTTTAGAAGGATTGGGGGGAATATTAGGATTTTTTTTTTCTTTACCGCCAAAACAACGTTGTTCGTTTTGGTGGGTGAAAGGCAAAAAGGGAGCCCAAACGGGGTGCTATTGAATGGATGTGCTTGAACCAAAACGACGTCGTTTTGGAGGGACAACACAAATATTATCCCAAGCTTCCCCAAGTTCCTTAAGTTCCACCTCAATGATATGAGTTATTCGTGCAGCTAGGGCTGTTACTCGAAACAGGAAAATCGATCGAAACCGAAAAAACCGGATTGGACCGGATTTTTTAAATCGGTTGAATAATTTCGATCCGGTTTATGTGTTTTAAAAACAGGTTGAAACCGGACCGGTTATATATATGTATAATATATACATATATATATATATATATATAAAAACATAGGGGAGGGGTTGAATTATGGATTTTTGGTTGATATTTTGTGGTGTATATTGGTCTAATAAATATATTTATCATATAAAAACTATTTTTATGGGCTTAATTATGTTTTTATGGGTTTTTTTTTATGTATTGGTCTCAAAATTGATCCTTTTTTTGTTGGGCCAAAAAAAGGGAGTTGAATTATAGATTTTTGGTTGATATTTTATGGGTTGAATTGTGAATTTTTTGATGTGTTGAGCAAATAATATGGCCCATGAATGAAAATCGGATAAACCGGACCGAAACCGGTTGAGCCGGTCGAAACCGAACCGGTTTTATCTCAACCGGTTCCGATTTCTAAAAATCTCAAATTGGATAACTGGTTTCGACCAAAAAATACACTCAAACCGGTCGAAACCGGACCGGTATCACCCTTACGTGCAGCTGATCCTTATCTTTATATCATTTCAAATAATTAGGCAGGTTTGATAATCGCAACCATGTTATTCATAATGTTTACTCTTAAAGAAGATAGGAAAATGATCAAAATTTGATAAATTCGTGATTTATACAAAAATCATAAAATCATGTAGCTATAAATTATTAGTATCTATCTGACCAATTTATATATATAATATTTTAAATAATAACATGTACGCAAAAATCGACAATATACACGATCAAATTAGCGAAAGAAAAAGCCTAGCTAGCTTAATGTAGTATTCAAAATCCCCCTTATGTTTTTTGTGTTATCTGCTAGCTAGCGTTTAATTGAACTACTCCTTTTTTCGGTTAACCGTTTAGTTTTAGTTTTAATTTTGTTTTCAATCATTACTCTATTTTTTTCTCCAATCATTATCTTATTTTTTTAATTATCATTTTCTCATCTCTTTCTATCTCTCTTCAATCATTATCTCTATCTTCAATCATTACTCTATTTCTCTCTCTACTTACTACCATAACTAAATTAAACTAAACTCCCAACCAAACACAAACTGAATTTACAATCAAAGTTGTCTCTGTTAACCCAGGTCCTACATCATTCGTGAGGTCAACGACCGAATATTACGTATATACATTCGTCATCAATGAGGAAATTTTATTTTGCCTGTCTTTTTCGCTATATTTAAAAAATAAAATAAAATGGAATACATGCTAAGATGAGCGGAGGGGATCTCCTGACAGTTACTAATTCAACGCTAAGATGTACGGTGAAAATTGCTGTACGGCTACAGATGGCTACGCGGTGCCCTTTATTAGTTCCGCACAAATAAAATGGATCAAAAATCTATATATATTTGATTGAGTTGATTTTTTGCAATGCCTATTTGATTTATTTTTTAAAAATTATTAAATTGCTTGGATTTTCCGTGAGGGCCGTCAGTACCCATCGGTATTGTTACCTGTCATGGGTCGAGAGATTTACAATGCGCAGTGGCGGCCACTTGAGGACGAGCGGAGGCACGCGCCCCCGCTGGATACTCTTTCTTTTTTTTTTTTCCCTTTCCAGATTTTGTATTTTTTCCTGTAATTGGCGTCTTAAATTGTTCTTTGTTTAATCACTTTAATACATTTTGTATATATTTCATTCTCAACTTTTTGTTTCCAATATTACAACAATTCCACTACACTTGCGAAGTGAGATGTTTAATGAATAAAAAGAAAGTCACCACTCACCATTTGAAACTCCTCAATACGTAATGTCCAAATTTGTAAGTGGCTAAACCATGGGTTATATGAATTATGCTTCATTAATTATTCACAATTTTGAACACAGAAATGTTACACACACAGCAAAAGTGCACAGATTTTTTGTGGGGCCCACTATGAGTCCCACACAAATAATCCAAGCCGTTCATTAAATGTAAAATATTTTTTCAAGAGCCTTGCAAAAAATCAGCTTAATCCAACACCTATAAATGCTCGATTCAATCATCTAACTTTTCATTATCCTGAAATTCGAATGAAAAGTTAAATGATTGAATCGAGCACCTATGAGTATCGGATTGAGCTGATTTTTTGCGGAGGCCCTTGAAAAAATGTTTTACATTTAATGAATGGATCGGATTATTTGTGTATGACCCATAGTGGGCCCCACAAAAAATCTGTGCACAAAATCTGTGCAATTTTGCTGTGTGTGTAGCATTGCTGTTTTGAAAGTAATCTTGTCTTTGTCGATATAACTCACAACGTGTGACGAAATTAGAGGTCTAAGCATAAAATTTGAAAAGAAAGCACATTTTTTTCTGATTGGATCAAGATTGCTGAATATTACAGTAACATTTTAGTTATTGTGTATCTAACTGCTATTAGACTTGGTCCGTTGAGACAATTCAAACAATTGATTTGTTTTGATAGTTTATGAAATTACTACCTTCCTAAGTAAATGTGTTAGTTTTTTTTTTAAATTATTTTTATTACAAGCATTCTTTTATTATTTTGATGTTGCTAATTATGATTTTTTTTGAAGTGTGTTTAAAAAGTGCCCCCACTATCGCTAATTCCTGGCTACGCCACTGACAATGTGGAGCAAGTTTAGCTCAAGGGAGAACTCATTTGATAATCAAAAAGTCTGGGAACACGACTCCGGACATGCTTACTAATTGAAATAAATACTTATTTGAACTTATTTTTTAATTAAAGATGATATATTGTGAAAGAATGATTTGTCTTATAAAACGAAAAATAACTGCTTTAAACATATGAATCTTAGCGAAATGGGGCCTTATATATTTGAAGCCGTCCGATGTATGTTAGTTCATAAGTGTCGAACGAATACAATAGTGTCCAAAATTATATTTTAAAATTATGTTTCTAACATTGGGCTTTAATAATCCTCTGTTTTCCTCTCTTGTCTAATGTTACTGCATCCTCCTAAACAACATAGTGCATGTGTTCGTATATATGAGATTACCCCATATAGCTAGTACCACGTATCTAATCCTAGGCATATAGGTCTATATTAATGTATATGCCTATATATGTAAAATGGTCCACAATTTTTTTCAATTATGTATAATTTTTAGCTGTTATGAAAACGCATAACGTATACCATGAAAGAACAAGTCCGAGAGAGAGTCGCGATCCTTTCATTTACAATTATACAATGTCACATAAACGAGTGTGGTTGGTGTTCTGGAGGAGTATTGTGTCATGTCCCTAACATTATTGACGTAAATTCCAAAGTAAATTTGACTATATGTGCAATTATTTAAGGGTGGCATTAGCCTTATTGGAGTATTTGACAACCAATGTGTTTCTTTTAAAGGAAAAAAAAAAGAAAAGAAAAGAAAAGAGACTTCGGCTGACCCACGCGCTAGCACATTTTAAAGAAAGAGACTTTGGCTGACCCACGCGCTTCCACATGGATATCCCCATTTGCGGCCCACACGCTGGCAAAGGCTATCGTGATTTGTGGGTTTTGATACCTTGCATATTCATTCATTCACCTTTCATAATTACCCTTTTGAAAAGCACCGAAAAGAACGGTCAGAGTCAAAGCGAGTGCAAAGGTCTACCTAACGAACGGGTCCAATGAGGCGGTCCACTTTCTATGGTAATTACCTCAAACATGGGAGTAGTAGTATTAACCGATCCTTAATTTGGCCGCTAAACTTAATTTTTTCCAAAAAAAATTAGAGGTATTTTGGCTAAATAAGTGAGTTCAATTATTTTTTGTCATTATTCAATACTTTTCGCATGCATTAGTTTTACCTCAAATTTTTTTATATAAATTATTAATTAGTATTGACAAGAGAAATCGAAAATAAGAATTACGAGGCAAATTAAATATTTTTTGAATAAAGAAAAGTAATCCAAAAGGCTATCTTTTTCACATTATTTTTTGTCTTTAGTGAATTTCTTTCTAAGACTTCAATCATAATTTTTTAGTTTTTACATTTTCTATCGTCAAAATGAACCAATAAATCACACGAAATCAACGCAAAAGTAACAAATGCTAACTTTTTTGAATGAGGGAAAAATAGTAATTTGGCTTAATGATTTAGCCAAAACACACCTTAGATTCTAGTACTCCTATCTAATATGATTAGATTAGATAGTTATAAAGGTAGCTTAGTAGGTAATGAGAAGAGCGTAACACTTAAAAGGGTTAAATTGAGTAAATTTTAAATTTCACGTGACTTGACAATAAATTGATCGTAAATTAAGTGCATTGTTTTAGTTTCATCCTTGCTAAATTTCTATTAGTTTTGCGTCCTTCATTTTAAGAAGAGTAATCTAAAAATCAAAAAAATTGATTAAAAGCTAAAAAATTAAAGATAATAATATTTAAAATTTGATAGGCATCTTAATTTTTGTAAAAAGTTTGGCTCATATTATTATTGGTGTATTCTTTGTGTCAAGATGAACGCTTAATCTCAAATATTTTGATAATAAATTATAGAAGATACTGCCCACTCAAAAAATTGGTATTTTAAAAAATATTTAATTTAGTTAACCAGTAAATACCTTCTTAATAAATTTCAGGACTAGAAGCTCTAATTCCCAAGGTAAGAATTCAAAAACATTTGAGGATACCAAATGTGTTTCCCCTTCTTTTGATATTGCCAAAACATCTTCTCGTGGCAAACTGGTTTTGTATCCATGTCAAGCATTTTCTACTCAACCGTAAAAAGAAAAAGAAAAAAAAAATTAACTATGCACTCCCAACCTTTACCCAAAAGCCTACAAGTTCGATGATGTGTTTCACTAACTAAAATAAATACTTATTTTTTAAATAAAACATTTCTTTTGAATTAAAAGTGATATTATTATGAGAGAATGATCTGTTTCATAAAACGAAAAATAAGTACTAATTAAAAAAATAAAAATCTTAGCACAACGAGTCTGATTGTCTTTCCCATTGGGATGAACATGTCTCATGGTAGTAGGTATTGGGAATGCATCGTAATTAGTTTAGTTGAAATAGTAGTTTTGCCTAGTTTTTTTTTTTAATCTTTAGTTTTGCCTAGTTTAGTCCAATTAAGATATAATCGAACAATTACTTGAAAAGTATTTTGAGACATTAAGAATAATCTAAGTTATGATTCATAAAGAGCGCAATCCCAAATTTTGACGCACTTAATTTTTATTATCTTTCAAAAATCAAAAAAAATAAATTTTAAAATTTTCTCAATTAAAACTTTAACCAGAAATTCCGAAAATATTATTGAAAAATTCTAATTATTCATACTTTTTTCAAGAAAATAGTTTCTTTGTTGAAAAATCTGTTTCAAATGCATACCTAAAATCTATCTAAACAAGTACCAATTTGTGTTGCATCTATAAAATGATCAGCGAAATCAATGTTTCGTAATATTCCCTTTTAAGTAATTTTCCTATTTTGATCTTTTGGGACAAGCATTCATAGAGAGAATAACATCAAATAATTACTCCAAAAACAATTACTCCATCATTTTAATCTACTAGGGGAAAATACTCAAGGTATTTAAAAAGAATAATTGGTTTAAAAACAGGAACTGATACAAACTCTGACCAAACGTTACATAATAGACTGTACATAACCTGTATCTATCTATCCGCGGTATCCCTCTATTTATTAATCTCTCTCTCTCTCTCTCTCTCTCTACACAACCAGAAATTCCAATTCCTTGCTCCCTCTCATCAATTTCGTCGTCGTCGGGGCCGAAGAAAAGGTAACACGACTTTCTCACGACTCATTCAATAAGCCCATTGAAACAATTGGATTTTCAAGCACTCCGATTCGATTTCGTTTTCATGGTCGGTTTTGGCTCTAATTTCGGGCAATATTGTTTAGACCTAGGGTAAGGTTGTATGTGATTGTCGTAAAGTCGATCCCTTTTTGGCTTTGGCTTAGGGTTTGGGGGTTTCTTGTGAAATTTCGTTTTTTGTTGTTATTGATGTTTGGTTGCTGAAACAGGATGAAATAGATGGAAAACTGATTTAAATGTTGTTTGGTTTTGTTGGAAGCTGCATTTTTCAATTTTCTAGACAATTTAACAAATCGTCAAGGGTATCGTTGGTTGCCCTTTTTGGAGGATGAGGGATAACTTGTGCACTCTCTGTTCTTTTCTTATAGTACTGATTTCATTTTTTTATCCGTGTGATGAATGAAATTTTTTTTTTTCCGATAAAAGAAACGTGGAATTTTTAGGAGCAAATTCGACTGGTCATTAAAAGATTGCAGTTTTTGTTGCTGGGAAAAGGCAAGAGAAGAAAAAAAAAATGCTGTTTTAAATTATTTTCTACTTAAGGAAGCCTATTGTGATCATATCACTTTACTACTTTTGACATCTGAGAAAACAACGCCGAATTTAACCCAGCCTAGTACCTTCGGTTGGCTTCTTTCAGATTAAACAGGTTAAGGTTGTGTTTTTTTGGTAAGTCAAACAGGTTAAAATTCAAACCCCTACGTTCCTTTACCTTTTCCTAGAATCGGTAATAGGGCAAATTACATGTGTTATGCTTTTTCAGTGCTCTCTCTCTGGGTTTGACTATCCACGTTGTTGGGTTGTAAATGGGTAATGAATGATAGTTATGGTGAATCAGGGTTTCATATTAAAGAATACTGATGGAGGACCACCTGGTTTTGAGTGTTGATCGCCTTATTAAACCCGAATTATTGCAACCACCTCAAGGTGCTGAGGTCCCCAGAGCTTCTGGAGAGGGTTCTTGCTCACACACGGCTAATCTGTCGACTTCCACCATCGATATCAAGGATGTGGAGGACCACGAAGGCAATGATGAACTAGAACCACTTATTCAGATGGTTGAGTGCCGCATATGCCAGGAGGAGGATAGCATAAAAAATCTGGAGACTCCTTGTGCTTGTAGTGGCAGCCTGAAGGTATATGCGTTATATAGGCACTTGCTAATTTAGGTTCAATTGTCTAGCTATATATCCTACCTATAAAAATGAGAAAAAAAGTTCGATATACGAGTTCTTCTCTGAGCATTCTAGACAAAAAATTTCGACTTATGCAGGCTGAAAGTAAAAAACAATGATATCTTCCTCTTGCTTTTTGAAAGGCACGAGGGGTTTGGATGCATAAGTAAATGGATTACTCCATGTTTTACCATCTATGTTTCACTTTACTCGCAACTGCCCAGGCTGTTCATAACCTTGATGCAATAGATGCTTGATGTGCAGTCGTGCACCATAGTAGCGCTTTTGTTTTGTTTCTCCTTCTTTCGGATGCTTGATTTGTTACATTTATTTTGGCAATGTTTTATGTGCTGTTAATACAAGGGAGCACAGAACTGTGAAAAAATGAATGCTAGATTCAAATAAGTTTATTGACGCATGCGCTGCTTCAAATAAGAAAGGTCCCACTTTTATTCTCTGCTAGGTATGGAAGAATGTTTGTTTCATACTTTCACGACTGTCTGTTGATAGCAGTGTGAATGAGATTTAAAATTTTCCATCCAAGTTTGTGTTTAATAAGATATAAATCCATGTTAGGTTCTGTTTGTATTAAGCTCCTTCTGCTGTTACACTTATAAATATGTGTGTAAACATTCCATTGTCTGGGGAAATAAGACTTCCAAGTCAAACTTTTTCCCACCTAGACACCATGGTGTATGAATTTGTTCTTGGTAATCAATCATCCACTTTTTAAGGTGTTACATTCAACCGCATGAGCTTACCTTTAGTGTAATAATGGAATTCAAACATCCCTAATGAGGAATGAAATTCTTTTTGGTCATAATTGCCCATCCCAAAGTTGATCGGGTACCTGTAGCCATCTTGTCATGGATGCCAAAAAATGTTGACGGCGTACAGGTAGACGTGCTCGCAATTTCTACTTGAGTATTAATATTAATATCAATGTGATCACTCCAAATCTCCGTTCAACTTAGATTTTGGCATCCACAATCAAGTAAGGGTCATTCTATCCAATGTTCGTCTTGACGCTGGATTGTCCCTTCCATTATTGCAAGTGTATCCTACAAAAGGTTGCGGAGGTGTAATTTGGTCCCAGCTCCAGCTCTATGATGTAGATATAATTCTTTCAACCTCTTTTGTAAACTCATTTCTGGGTGCCCTTATTTTACACAAGTCTGTCATGTTTTTTGAGCAATTCTATCAAGAGTGATGATTAACAGCTTTGTTTTAACCAGTTTGCTCATAGGAAGTGTGTGCAGCGCTGGTGCAATGAGAAAGGAGATATAACTTGTGAGATCTGTCACCAGGTATTGCTATGCTGCTTCATTTTATTGCTACTTCCATTTCCTCTTTTCATTTTATTGGATGGAAAGTTCATATATGCACTTTCTAGGATTGGTTTTGCTCTGCGTATATTCATAGATATATCCTGCATCTTTGGTTTTGAAAACTAATACATTATAAACTTCTATTGCTAATTCTAAGCAAAAGCATGAATGTATGTTGAGCAATTACATTTGGTGGTGCGTAAATTAGAGATTTGAGATTGCTGAGCATGATGTTGTGTTGCAAACAGAGTAGGAATCTATGCCTAACTGTATAGGATGTTCCAGCTCATCTAGTTTAGTTGGAAACTTGGACAAAAAGAAAGAGTTGCTGCATCAAATGTAGCTCAGATTGTTCCTTCCAATAGATCACATACAATGTCTTCGCTCTTTGTTTATTATGAGTCTATGACTATAGCCTTTTGTGTCTTCATTGAGTCTTTGCATGCAAACTATGTTTTTAGGTGTGTTCTGGAGTCCATGTAACATATCTGGTTTTGATGTTTTCTGTAGTTGCGTATAGTGTTGCCAGTTAATTTCTTGCATGGTTGAATAATCCACTTTTGTAGTAACTTGTGAAAAATTTCTTGACATACAGCCTTATCATTCTGGTTATACTGCCCCACCACCTGCTCCTCGCTCCGAAGATACTACCATTGATATCAGGCAAGTTTAGTTTATACCATGGCCTAATTCTCGTGGTATAATCTATTGAGTTTTAATCTTTTTAACCCTTTTTATGTCATAAAAAATATTCGATTTGATCTCCAATATTTTTTCATTTTATTAAGAACTCTGCTTGGTTTGTTCATCTATGACTTGTAAACTCCTATTTCATCTTGCCATTGCTATCAGCATTAGTTCCCAGCTTCCGGGACACTTGATTCCCTATTTGAATTGAATGGTAATCAGGATTTTTTTCCCTTTTTTTCTTGAGCTCTTTTTTCCGCCGCCAACTCCTCATTGAATCAACATCACTCGGGTCTGACCGATACCCTGAAAACAGCTTTTTTTGTTGATGCCCTGGTTTGTTGAATGATTGATAACTCATTGAGTGGTTACTTCTATGCAACTGCAAAAGCTTTGGCCAACAAGCTGAGAAATGCAAATTTATGCTCTTGAGGGCAACCATCCATTTTCACTAAGTAGGAGTTTAGGTCTAACCTCAGCCACCCTTGGAAACATCTATTTTGTTGGTAGTTATTGGAGGAAAAAACTATGCTGACATATTTGAACACCAGATCTACGGACATTAAGAAAAGAACTTAATGTTGACATCTTTGTACACTAGTGCGGCTTGGGCCAAAGCCTGAACATTGTTTTGAGTGCAGGACATCTAGTTTGAGTCACCAGTGCATAACCCAGTCCATTCTGTTTACTTTTTAGTACCCTTGGTTAAGTGAACCAGACCTGTCTTTCTAGTGTACAAACTCATGTTGAGTCCCCGCAATTTACCTATCAAAAGGGGGACTAGACCGGTTTGCCTTGTCTAACTAATATTTCCTTGGAAAATTCTATTGCTACTTGTTAGAGACTTAGAGTAAAAATAAGAATGAACTATATCTGCTTAAGGTCCTTGAGGGTAATCATATTCTCAAATGTGAGTAGGTTAAGACTGGTCGAGGAAGCCATAAATCTCCATGACATTAGGCTAATGATGACCTAGCTGAAAAGAATTTGACTTCTTTTCCCTGTCCTCTAAATTTGCAGTTTTGTTCAGGGAAATAATTGTGTCAAACAATAGGTCTGGTATTACTATATGTAAACAATATACGTGACATGAGGTTTCTATCGTGTAATCGCATGACACAAGCTTTCTGTCCATATAAACTGTTGAAGATTTCAGAGTCTGGATGGATATTGCAAATGCATGTGATTCCGTCTTGATTCCATTGTTTTGTGGTTTTCTCTTGCAGTGCGAGTTGGACAATCTCTGGCAATCCTCTGGACTTGCATGACCCTCGACTTTTGGCTATGGCAGCAGCAGAACGGAATCTTTTGGAGGCTGAATATGATGAATATGCTGATACCAATGCAGATGGCGCTGCATTCTTCCGCTCTGCTGCTCTGATTGTAAGTTATTTTAGCCATCCCATGCATTAACAGAATATAATGGTCAAGTATTGGCGATGCACACTATGTCTTATATTTAGCATGTAACAGCGTCATAAATTGAATACATGCATGATGGTTCATGTATTGTTAGAATATGTTAACACTTTACATTATATTGATGGTAGGAGTGCCAAATACCTGTTTCTAGCTTCTCAGACCTTTTTCCCCATTTATTCCTCTTGTTTTGGATTTTTTCCATCATAAACTGGTGTTGATTGTGCAGTATCTATGCCTGATCCAGGGAGTGAGTTAATAATTCCTTATCCTCTTTGACTTAGTTTCCAGCAGTAGAATTTCATTGATCCAATTATTATTCAGTTTCTCATGTTACAACCTGGCCATGTGATTATGTTTGAAATTTGAATCTCTCTTCATTTCTCGGCAGTTAATGGCTCTTCTACTTTTGAGGCATGCTCTAAGCATCGGAAACGGTGATGATGATGATGATGCTTCCACCTTTTTCTCTGTAAGTCGGATGAGGTGTCATTATGTGCTTTGCAAGGATATATGGTTTGCTGTGGTTGCAACTTAAACAAATTGTTGATTTGTGGACAGCTTTTTTTACTACGGGCTGCTGGTTTTCTTCTCCCATGCTACATTATGGCCTGGGCTATCAGTATTCTTCAACGTCGAAGGCAAAGACAGGTTGGTAGAGAGTCTTTTGTAGCTTGTTTTATTTCTTTCTTTGAGCTCCGTGAGTCTCCTCCACAGATGTAAAAATGATGAAATACTTTCATGATGCCCTTGCGTGAGGTAATTACAATGGGCCTGGTTAGAGAAAATAAGCTACTTGCTTCGCTTCATATTGCTAATAAGATCAGAGACACTTTGCAGTGACTATTAATTATTTAAGTGAAGGATTGGTGATACAGATTAACAAGAGAACTGTTCTTTGCAAAGTAAATGGATTACAGCTGTAGTGTCAACAACTGAAGCCTTCAAACGTAGAAATGGTGGTCATCTTGGTTATTAGGATGTATATACATAACGTGCGCACATTCATGAGTTGCATGCATGTAAGTACTGATGTAATTGCAAACACAAGGAAAAAAAGTAGCTGTCGGCAGTATGACTACTCAACCATAAACCGTTGGTGGAATGGTAATTATTTGGTACATCATTTGGGTGCTGTAATCTTATAATGTTGTGTACGTAGATAACCTGTCTGTAACCTAATTTTTTATGTGACGATTACTGCTGCATATTGTTGGTTATGTGATAGGTGATAACATTTTGTTCAGTTGTTAGTTCATTATTAGGTGTAAAAAGGCTGCATTTTTCATCCTCCTTTTATGAAGCCCTACTAACCAGATTATGAGCAATGATCAAACACCTAAACAGTTTTTGTTGTCTCAGTCTCTCCATTTGCACATACTTTTGAGGAGTAATATAATGTTAGGAAAAGGGCTTTGCTTTCCCCTTCATCAGAGAGAATCCTATTTTTTGTTCACCCTAAACACATTGGTAATTTGGGTATGCACAATCAACTTTTGATGTGGGTTATATGGCGAGAAAGAAATTTGAGATGTTTCGAAGGGGTCAAAAAGCCTCTGTCTAGAATCAAAAGTTTTTTTGGTGAATAGCTTTTATAGTTGGGACAAGAGAGAATGTAACTCTTCTCTTGACCCTTTTCTTTATTCAGGGGAATGCTCTGGTGATTGTGTAGTTTGGTTGCATTTTTGGTTATATAAATTTACTTACTCAAAAAAAAAAAAAAAAAACCTCTTCTCTTGACCTTTTCCATTCCCATGGGAGTGTATGAGGGCCTTTTTGTCTTGTGGCCTTTTTTCGTATACGGGTGGCATTCCCTTAATGCCTTACTTCAATATATTCATTTACTTATAAAAATAATAATAATTTGGTATGCACAATTAACACTGTTGCTACACAATAGACAGGACACTTGCTGCGTGCTTTGTTTTAGTGTCGGTATGGCGAACGCTTCCAAATGCGACCCTCTCGTGGACAATCTAGTTTGTAATGCATTAACTCAGTTATGATTTACATGATATGAACTACAAGGCCTGAAGTCTGTCTTTGGTGCAAATAAGGATCCTTTTCTTGCAATGTGGTGTTACACTCTGCTGAACCATGTGCAACTAGAGAGGGAGTAACTAGAGAGGGAGTGTATTTTGGGGTAATTACATGTGAAGTGGTTCAACTACTTATCTCAGGAGACAACTTATAGTTAATATTTAGTTTAAAAATTTTCGTTTATGTATTTTATCTTCATTTGGTTTGGAAGCTAGGTTGAACTACATGAGTATATTTGTAACTGGGACAAAGGGTTGTTGAGGTGAGTCACTTGCAATATAGATTGTGTAAGTTTCTTGTCACCTTCAGTTAAAAATCTACGTATTGTATAACAGGAAAAAGCACATATATAGTATTCTTATGTAAGTAGGTCTTTCTTCATCATAATGACGTCATTTATCTGGTTTGTTAAAACATAATGTCATGAAGTTGTTAGTAGAAAAAAGGGGAACGTATGCAGTATCATATTTTATGGTTGATTTTATTTTATTTTTTGGTTTGGCCAGGATGCCGCAGCAGCACTAGCAGCGACAGAAGTTGCCTTCATGATACAGCAAGGGCAACGTCGGGGATTGCACTTCACAATACCACCGGTGCCCGCAGCGATGCCAGGGCCTGCAGTTAATCCCCCTCAAGATCCCGCTCAATAATATGTCATTTCCATGGGAGTAATTTTTAATAAGGCCTAGAACTATGGTTGGGGAATTGAGTGTACCTCGCTATTCAATACACTGGCTGTTAAACCAAAAGTATTTATGTTGGATTTCTACCCAACAAGTTGTATCTTGGCTTCGCTTTTGATTTCCAAAAGCCTTGGCTCCCTTTCTTTCTTTCTGTTTCCCCTGCTCCATTACACTTGTTCGTAGATATTGGGTATGAGAACAGCATCCTGCTACATGTATTTATCCGAGTCATTTTACAGTTTACATTTGTGTGATGAAGTAGATTCCACTGATTTCAATGTATGTGAACTGTTCTATTTTCTTCAATCCACTCACACCCCACCCCCCCCCCCCAAAATCTTAGAATGGCATGGAAACAGTTTCTCAAATTCTCTTTTCTTCTGTATTTTGATTCTGATTTTCACTTGATTCATGCGAGCTTATTCAACGGACGAATTACATTACTGCTTGGACATGATGGTAATACATTGAAATCAAGCAAAAGTTGTTCTCTTCTTCATCACTTTGAAAGATTTCGCACAAATTGGCAATCATGGATGTGGCAACTTTCTTAGTGTGATCTTAACTGGGTTTTTCTATTGGTACCCATCTTTATCCCTCATGAATTGATTCCATGGCTTAACGGCTCACATATGGATGAGTGCCCGCATGTCTAAGAAATCCTTTAGATTTGAAGTTCAAATTTGATGGTGAAGCTTCATATTACAAAGCAACGATTCATGGGTTTCTTTTACTTTAATAATCCCCATTGCTAAAGGCAAAGCTCACATTGGTAGACGTATGTAATTTGGCTTGGACCAAGACCTCTCTCTCGATTTTACCGAATTTTCTTGTCGTTGATTAATAAAACAAGAAATAACCCGGAAAAGATGGTCTACATGGGTCAGGGAGAAAAACTAAAGAGAGGTGAAAAAAGGAACATAAGGTGTACCAAAAAAAGGAAAAAAGGAAGATAAGGGACACAAGAAGAAGCCATATATGGAGAAACCTGTTGGGGGTGCTAAGAAACTTTGAATGGGGACTGCAAAATCGAGAGAGAGAGAGAGAGAGAGAGAGAGAGAGAGAGAGAGAGAGAGAGCAGAAAAGCATAAAGGAACCCAGTAGGCACAAGAAACCAAGAGAGCGATTTCTTCTTGTATGGAGGGAAGAGCTTGGAATTCTAAAGTGGAATGAACATTATGCTATAAAGCAAGTGCTTGGTTTTTCCTTTGGGGGGAGGGTTTCAGGTTCCTATTCCTCACCTTCCCATACTTTATCTGGCTTTCTTGCAACTGTACCAAACACCAATCTCAGCTTTGGTATTTATTCTATAGCAGTCATGCCATGCAGAATCCGTCACTTTGTGCTACTTTCCCTATGTTTACGGATTTTCATTCCTTAGGTTTAAAGCTACCACAATTTTCCTTCATTGTCTCTATTTTGTTGGCCATAGCAAGGAAAATCATGGGTGCATTGAATTAAGGAAATGATTTGTTTGAGCTATCATGACTAAACCAAGTCGAGTATGCGCCCACTATCATGGATGCAGGAAATAAAGCAAGAAGAAACACGACACATGCATACCAACTTTTGGTATACTCGCCAGTGGAGTACACCAAAAGTTAAGTAATTCGCTCGGAGTTGTGACACGCATGGCTTGGTGTACACGAGGCTCTATAATCAAAATATATATATCGTCTAACTGCATAAAAGTTGACAAAATACTCGCGTAAGTTTAGGTCCCCATCTATGCCATAACTGACGTGGATGATCAACCGAGAGTACCTGATATTGTGGGTCATTGTTTGGTTCAAAAGGGTGAGAGGCAAATGAAGAGATGTAGGGAACCAATTATGAAAAGATTCTTGGCTTCCCAAGGATAGTGTTCCAACCTCACTTTTTATTCAAACCTGTCAGTGTCTTCTAAAACAGCCTTGCATTGCTTCTAATGCAGGCTCATGATTGAGGTGAATCTATAAGTTGCTTTATGCTTTATGTTGTTCAAATCCAATGAAAAGATAAATCATACCCTTATATTACTCTATCCACTAGAATCATAAGAAATAAAAGGAACAGTCTCACGGATCAACTACTCATTCTCTCATTATTCCCTTCAACAAGAGAGACCTCCATCTCCATACTATCCCCCTGTGTTTTAAGGGTTGAAAAAAAAATGAGTTTTCCTACCTGTAGAATACTCTTATTACTTGTTTGTATTGGGTTTCTGTCAATACAACCAGAGAGGGTTTCTGGCCTGAGAATCTTAGATCTTACCCTCAGAAAGTCACGTATTCTGAAGGCTGTTGGTTTGGTGGAGGTACAGACACCACCACCAAGCCTAGCACCTGTGCCTTCACTTGCATTCGATCCAAATCAATCGTGTCAAAGAAGAGTTAGAAGAGGATCAGATCCCATCCACAACAGATGTTGATAAAAGCTGAAGCAGTTTTTCCTGCCACAGAGACACGAGGCATAGATCCTTGGCAAAGGAAGACAGATGAAGAGAGAGAGAAGAAAGTGAGGGTGGTCAGCAATTTGGTCTTCTTTTTCAAGTCTCTCAGGGTGGGTTAGTTGGTTTTCTATAGTACCCTTTTTTCTCAGTTGAAGCTTTTGTTTCAATGGAATTGAACAGGGAGAAAGCTTACACCTATGAGCTAGCATTGGCATTGTCTCTAGACGTTAGATCCTAGTCAATAGCTGAATATACGGAGGAAGAGGCGGCAGCGGCCAGCTTCGTAGTTCATACAAAACATATAGTTCCATTTTGTTTCTTTTTCAATTTTTCACCCAAGGGAAATGATTACATGTGTGCTAATGAAAACTCTTCACCTTGCATTTTACAATGAAACATGAATTCTTTTAGCCTTTGCTGCTCCTAAAAACATTGGAAAGCCCCAACTTCTACTCTGGTTCCTTCGGATAAAGTCCCTCCCCATTCCTCCAACCCTCCCCAACCCATATTCAGGCACACTAAATACTAATACACATGCTCTTGCCTAGCTTGACTCAGATCCACTTCAATTGATCCTATCTTGCTTCACTCCTAGTTTTTTTCTTTTGTATTCTTGCTTTAGTGTGCTTTTGTATCCTTTCTTGCTTAATTGTGTTAAATATGGGGTTCATGCGTAAGCTCGGACAATTTATTCAAATTTGCTTTCTACTATTTTATGCCCAAGGCATTACCTTCAATGCTTATTAGTTCGGTAATAATGGGAGAAAATGAACAAGAGCGTATTTGGATTCTTTAGAGATCGAGAAAAAACTCCCTTGGGAAATTCACAGAGATTGATATTGAATCAGCAAGAGGATTACAAAGCTACAGGAGACGTGGAAACAAAAAGTTGATAAGACACTTATTTTTGAAAATACTAAGCTTACTTCTTTTGAACAACTCAAAAAAGACAATAAATTTATCCCTATATCCATATAGACAATGAAAAGACAAGGTCACCATATATCCATATAGACAATAGATTTATCACTCCGCAAAACTCATAATTACGTGATCTTAACAAGAGGCTGATATCTGCGGTACCTGTTCTTCCTGTGGTCTTTCAACTGTATTGATGATATCTTACGTGAAACTGCCTCCCAAATCATATTCACTGCATCACCGGGTTGAGATGGATACTGATACTCAAAGTGCCGTGTAATATGCTTTAATCTCTCCCACATTCTGGTCCAGTTCTCACGGTTAATTCCCCGTAGAAGATTCAGTAGGAACCCTTTCTTGACAGCATCTGATGCACGTACAAATATGCAGAACTCTGAGTAGTCCAAGACATCCTCAAATGGTAGCTCGATAGCATCACTAATTATTACAGGAACACAATGGCTAGCAATGGCGTCAAAGAGGCGATTTGAGGAAGGGGTGTCCCCAGCAATATTTAAGCAGAATTTGGATGAGCCCATCCCTTGTCCTGCCTGATTGATTCCGTTTACTTGAACGCTTCCAAATGAGAAGTGGACATCTTTTTCATCTTTAAGGAGGTAGTATAGTTCTTGACGAACTGCTCCACCCTGAGGATTATAATGATGGGTAGAAAGCTAATACATCATCAAACAGACCAAAAATTAAGGATTCTCGCATAAAGCACTATCTATTGGAAAAATAAAATGAAACAAAAAATTGAGGAGGAAAGGGGAAGGCACTGGAACAGCTTCTTTGATAGAAAAATCCAAGAGTGACAACCAAACTGGAGCATATGAATTCTACAATATTACTTCTTTTTTCGAGATATTTGAAATTGACTTGCCATGTTTCTCATTTACTCTGAGTACATGATCCTTGAATGGATGATTTTCAAACTTCAACAATGCAAGAAATAAATTGGAATATTTTACCTATTTAAGCCATTTGAATGCTGCTTAGCAGATTATTCCATACCCAGCCAAACACGTAATAGGTCCTCAAAAGATACTTTTAAACAAGAACATGGCCCACAACGAGTTGTTATAGGTTTTTCTTGTACGTGATTATTGAGTGGGTTGGGGGTGCGGGTGTAAAGTGACCTTGAAAGTTGAAACCTCCATGTTATAGGGAGGTTAAGGTTGGTGCCTTGCACTTTTTGTAAGGAGAAACATAGCCTGGCACAGAGGTCCATAGGTTTGGTTTGCTTTACGTCGTCTCCATAAGATTGAAACAATCAGATTAACTGTTTGTAAAAGCAGAAAACAGACCAAGCAGTTCCTCTAGTTGGAATGCTCAAGACACGTTCAAAGTGTCAAGCACTTTAGAGACGCTCTTTACCCAAAGCTTCTTCTTAAGCTACTCTGCACTCATTTTGGATTACAAATCCAACATGTTCTGTTCCAGTCATCGCATGTGCTGCCTAGCAGAGGCTTCCCACCATTCCGCTTTACCAGGGAAATAATCTTAGCATCTTAGTCCTAAGAACTAAGACTATAGCATCTTAAAATTAATTCACTCTAAACATTGAATCATAGTGTTATCAGAATACCAATAAGCCATATGCACAAAGCAAAACAGATAACCAGTACAGAACTATACTGATGATATGAAAGTAGCACACAGTAGTCAACATCATGTCATTGGAAAATAGTCCAGCAATTCATAGGACATGCAGAAAGCGGAGATGCTACTTACAGCTTTCCTATAAATAGCTCCTTGGAAATACACCAACACAGAGCGCCCTTCAAACGGGGCAGATTCCTCAGCAGCAATGGTCTTCACAAGATGCTTGTAAGGAGCGATTACATCCTTTTGAATGTTCGCTATTTCCACTGGGTACCTCCCAAAGTCTGCAAGAACAAACATGGCAGACCCTAGCTTCCTCCTTGCAACCAACATGCTATTAGGATGGTGTGCTACAATTAGATGATTCTTCCCACCCAATCGCTTCCATTCATCCCTACCCTTTAGAAACTCCACCAATTTATCCTGCAGCATTCTGTTGACACTAACTTTCTCCTTTCCGTTAAGCTTAGAATGCTTATTGTAACTCAGAGATGCGAAGAATGGCACAAAAATTATATCCGCTTGGCTTGAATTATGCACTCTGATAACAGTGCACGGTCTGACCAGATTCTGAGTGTTTGATGATAGTAGATCAAGGGTGAGCCAGTACTCCATGCTATGCTGTAAGTTTAAACCACCCGGGTATCGAGGGATTTGACTAGAGTTGACGACATCTGGCCATATTTGATTTCCAGTTCCTTTCCAACCCAGTAACCCAAAGTGAAATTCAGGAGGCAATTCATACATATAAACCCGAAGGGGAGCATGATTTGGGTCATAGGTTATCTTGCCTTCCTCATTTACTAAGGCACCCAATTTGTTGGAGGGAGTGGACGTTTGATGGTCTACCGCTTCGGTTTTCAAGGGATGGTTACTATATACTGGTGAAGCCACGGAAGAGGGGAGAGAAGGTTGAATTGTTTCACTTGTAAACTTAGTTTTGAAGGAAACTGAGGTGTTATTAACAATAATAAGATTCAAAACTGAGCCGGGTGTGAAAGATATGTCAACAAATTGAAGAAGGAACAGAGACGGTAGGATTACGAAAAACATTGAAATGGCTATTAGGCGGAAAAGGAGCCGGATCGAGTGCAGCCGGCTCTTTTCTGACATCGCAGATAGTAAAAGAGGCTATCAAAACTATTCAATTTTGGGAAGATTTGGCAAAACAGCCAGAGATGTGATTACTCTGAAACAGGAAAAATAATGAAGTTCTTTGGCATCAGGAACCAAGGGTAAAGATTCTTGGGTTTTTTCTGGCATAAATACAGCGATGGATCACTGAAATAAAACGGATTTCAACTCCTAATTACCAAAACATCGACAAGTTCATTTGCAGAAAATTCATAAAACCAGATTCTCAGTAAACGAAAAAAAGAAGTCACTATTCTGCCTTTAAACCCTAAAAAGGGTTTAAATCCAAAGTTGTTTTCTTTCTTATTACTACTTTAATACACGCTCAACGAATACCATCATCAACCTGCATCAGAAACAAATAAAAGAACACAAAAATAAACAACCTTTAGCTCATAAACATCATGTTCTGGATTATTGATCCATTAAGGTCTACAAAGTGAAAGAAGAAGAAACAAGAATATAGGATATCATGAAAAAAAACACAACCACAAAAATCAGCAACTGGGCTTTTCAAGATTTTTGATTTTCCGAAACGGGTCGATGAGGTTTTGCAAGAAGAATACCTGTTTCAGCGTGGGTCCTGAGAATGCATTGTTTAGAATCTATACTTTCTCCAAGACTGGTGAGCTTTTTTGGAGGTGGGTCGCTGATCTAAACCATTATGCTTTTTGCTCAGCTTTTCCTCAATAAATATGACTTTTTAATTCTATCTGTGCACACACACCTTTCTCGTACAGATCGCGCATAGATTCGTGTGTGGGGTCCAATACGGATTCCACACAGACAATCCTAATCGTTCATTAAATGTAAAATACTTTTTCAAGGTCTCCCGCCAAAAATCAGCTTAATCTAATACTTATAGGTGTTCGACTCAATCATCTAACTTTTCATTATCCTGAAATCCAAATGAAAAGTTAGATGATTAAATTGAGCATCGTATTGGATTGAGTTGATTTTTTGTGTGGGTACTTGAAAAAATGTTTTACATTTAATGAACGGCTTGGATCATTTGCATGGGACCCGTAATGGGCTCTGCAATAAATCTGTGCACAAAATCTGTGCATTTTTTAAAAATATTTTATATTTAATAAACGACTTGAATCATTTATATGAACCTGTAGTGGGCTCCACAATAAATCTATGCATTTTTGTTGTGTGCAACATTACTGTTAAAACTATGGGTACACCATTGGAGTAGACCAAATATACATTGGGCTATATGTAGGATCCACTTTGGAGTTTCATAAAATAATCGGAACTATTCAATTTGGTTGAAATAATTTTAGAAAGATTTGTGAAAAAAATCAGCTCATTCAGATATAGGTAAATGTGTGATCAATTTTTCGTTCAATTCCTTGACAGGAAATCGAACAAAGAATTGATTAAGCCTTAACGACACGACATCTGACTGAGTTGATTGTATGTAAGAATCCTTACAAAACATATTTTACGTAAATTGAGCGATTCCGATCATTTTTGTGAAACCAAAAAAGGAGTCCTACACAACCCGGTGTACATCAATGGTGTACCCGTAGTCAAAGTTTATTAATGCATGTTTTCTTTATATAAACTGGACTTCATATAAACTCCAGTAAATAATGGAGTAAATAAACTCCGAACTGGACTTTGTATAAACTCCAATGGCAAGAGCAGATGGAAATAAGCTCCTCCAGGGGAAAATTTATTAGTGGCTCCCCAAGACTGAATAATTACTGGAACCGGGGTCCAGTAGAGAGGCCCCCTCTAGTGACCTCGTGGTGAGGCATCCGATCGTTTATTTTCGTAATCAATAATTAAATTCGCTGTAGCAATTTTTTCAATCAAAGTTTACTCCCACCTATAACAGTCAATAAACATATCTAAATCATTGATTGCAGAAATAAACGGTTGGATGCCTCACCACACGATTACTACAGGAGGCCTTACCACAGGGGTACCACAGACCCCCTTTCCTTAATTACTTCCTCTAGAATCCTTGAAAAGAATCGGACCGTTCTGTTGTACTTTTTCGGGCCCATTTTAAGAATAAAATTCTTCATTTTTAAGAGCTCATTGAAATTGTTCTCAACATCATAAATCATGTTCATCCCGAATGAAATAAAAATTAGAACACAGCATCATAACCCAGTTTTAACATAAATGTGTTTCAAAAATATATCGACCAATGTCCGCTAAACTCAAATTTTTGGTTAAAAAAATTCCAATGAGCTCTATAAAAAATGCATAAATTCTTTTATCATTAGTGGATCCAAGAAGAACGTACTAAAAGCCAAACAAGATCCTTCGGTAGCCAGGAGAGATTATTCAGTGTCCCTATATATGGGGCACCGCCACAGAATAATTTTTCGATTTCAGGTCTCAGAAAAGGAACCCAGACTAATACCACATTTTCGTCATGCTAGGCCCATTTGTTCGGTCAATCACCAAAGGCGGGAGAACCACTATGGAGAACAACTCCCGCCTCAATTCTTTTGCATAGACGGGAGCCGGCCACAGTAGGGATAGGCATCGTGTCGGAAATTTCTACCCCTAGACCGCATTATGGTATTTCACAAAAAAAAATGATACTAAAAAAGAGGATATTTACAGAAAATGGGTGTATATAATTGGACACCTGTTTTGCGTGTTAAAACAGACTTATATCACGAAAATCTAACCTCTTTTTTTTGGACAAGGAAAATCTAACCTCTCACCCAATCGTTTACCAGGAAAAAAATACTAATAAAAAAATTCTCTCACTCAATCTCGCCAATTTAATGGAGGAGTACTCCTTTTTCTTTTTCTTTTTTGAAGAGTTATTTAATGAAAATACTTCGTGGGCCACAGCAAGACATTGACCCCAAAAAAAAAAAAAAAATTTTTTTTTTTGCCGTTCAAAAAAATAAAATAAAATTCCCCAAGTGGCACCAAGTCATAGCTGTACGTAGAAAACAAAATTAATGAACTCATATTGGTATACACGTTTAATATTATTTATATTATTAAATTAATTTTTTTGAAATAATTGTAAAGTCTTCTACAATTAGTAATGATATATGTTGTTTTCAGAATTAGTTGCGCAATGCAAGCTAACCTAAGTGATTGAGGGTGTGTGTTGAACTAACTTAAAATAAGTACTTGTTTTTTGAATTAAAAATTATGCATTGGGAAATAATGTTCTGTTTTGTAAAACAAAAAATAAGTATTTTTAAAATAAGAACCTTAACGAAATGGGGCCTGAGTTCTTATTCCAATTCCATCTAGAAGTTAGGCAACCAAGATACAATGATGTTTAGGAACATATATACAATAGAAGTCATGAACAAAAAGCACGATTCAATCAAAGAAAACAATTTCTCCTAACATTTTTTGAAGCAATGTATGGTTAACTTTTCTCCTTAGATTTTTGTTTTGGTATTTTTTTTGGTTTGATTTACTTTTCATAATTTGTTTTGTAACTTTTCCTCATCATTTTTTAGATTAATTGTGGATCGATCTTGGCGAAAGGAACAAGATTACAAGAAATATATAAAAATGTGAATCAAAAAATTTAAAAGGTTCAGATAGGACAACGTTAAGGACAAAAATACAAGTTTTTTTTTTCCTTTAGTGTACCCTTTTTTTTTTTTTTTTCGGTTGCAATTTGTTACTTTTTAGACTCCTCTTATTGAGATGAATGATTAATCCAAAAACCATTATATTTTCTTTATTGATATTTAAATTGCTCAGTTTAAGTATTTGAAAGAAAGATAAATGCAAAAGGTCAAAATATTAAGTTTTATGTGCTCAGTCAAATTTATTTATTTATTTTGTATCTATTTGAATTATTCAAATCAAGATCAATGCCAAAAGTACAACATGAAACATTACGCCACAAGGAGAAATAAACACATCGGCTCTTCCTTAAAATCAGCATAACAATAGGATAAAGTTTAAATAATTAAGATGGCTCATTTTGATGAGAAGAAACAATAAAAATAAGAATGTTTTTGGATCGAAGGCCATGTTTGTTGTTAATTTGTTTGTTTGCTATACAAACCCCTAGTAGAGTTTCAAAAGTTCACTTAAATTAGTAGGATTAAAGATATGATAAGATTGCAAAATAGACTTTTGTGCGGTTTAAATACAAATTTTAAACATCAACAATGCTAAAAGAATGATTGATTTTCTTGCAGGTAATGTAAAAAACCATTTAGCCTGCAGTGTTAATGTTGACGAATAACTCATAGAAAATTGACGCAAAATTAACAAAGGCAAAAAGAATTTAGGTATAAAGAAAAAATTATCCTTTTAAATTATGAAGTCAAAACACCCCAAATACGACACATTAACAAACTTCTATCTATACGTACAAACTCAAGGTTTTCAAAATGCATAAATGAAGATCAAGGGCTATTTATTTATTCAAGCCGACTAGGGTACCGACTACCGATTTATGGCCGACAGCTATGGTAAGGCAGTAACGGGGCACCGATGGGCGTGGGGGGCCACTCCAAAATCCCAAGGTGTTCAATAAGTTCAATATAATTTTTAATTAGAATTATTCTGAAAAAAGTCAGCCAATCGGATAATCGTAAATACTTGAATTAAAAATTAGACAATTGAATCAAATACTATCTGATTGAGATGATTTCCTCTGGGGTCACTCGAAAAGTTACATAAAAATTAAATCACGGCTCGGATCATTAAATAAGACCCTAAACTAAGCCTCACGGCCCTCACATATATACCATCGGTGCTATGGGGTCGGTACCATAGTATTTATGTTCACTTGATGAATTCAAAGCATTAGTTCACTTGTCCATTTGTTCATGTCAACATTCATAGTAAAGGGATGTTTCTGCGGTTCCAAAAATAAAAATAAAAAAAATAAATAATAGAAGAGGAACTAGAAGGAAAACTTTCATACTAGCGGTAAATAGATAAGCGTGTTTTCACTAGTCAACAAATTATCCACAACTTTTTAGTTTTGTGTTGTTATTATTATTTTTTTTGCATTTGTTAGTTTTGTACCAACTTTTTATATAATATGAGTTCCTCTCGTCAAGAGAAATCTGAAAAGTAAAAAATTATAACTTCTACGAAAGTATTTTTAAAAATATTCAAGAAAAAGTTATATATATATATATATATATATATATAATCATTTTCAAATGAGTAAGGTCCTTATTTTAAATAAAATAAGGACCTCTCCATTTTTCTCATTTTCCGTTCGAATTTCGATGATCTGAGCCGTTCAATGTGTTTAGAACGTGATTTTAAGAGTACCCGCGAGAAATCAGCAAAACAAATGACCGGGAAGGGCTTCATCCGAGCAGTTTTTATTTGAACCGTTTGATAAAAAACAAACAAAAACTGCTCGGATGAAGCCTTTTCGGTCATTTTTTTTGCTGATTTCTCGCGTGTACCCTTAAAATCACGTTCTGAACACATTGAGCGGCTTGAATCATCGAAATTCGAACGAGAAAGGAAGGTCCTTATTTTATTAAGTTAAGGTAGTCCTTAGGAGAAGAGAAAAGGTCCTTATTTTATGTGTGTGTGTGTATATATATACATACATATACCTACATAATAAGGGAGAACGGTTTTTGAATCTTATATCCTACATAAATCCTAAATTAATTTGCCCTACAAATCCTATAGCTCTCTCTCTCTCAAACAGAGGTAATTGTACAATTACCACTAATCAGATCTTACGTTCAAAGTTGAGATCTCTCTCTCTCTCCTCTTCTTCTATGTTCCCTTTTTAGCTCTCCGCTCCCAAAGCCGACACCTCTCTTTAGCCCTGTGATTTTTTTCGAGAATGAATACTCTCTCTTGATTAGTTTTGGTCACAAATCTAAGGGTAGATCAATTACTCCCCTTCTCCTCTCTCTCTACTAGGGGTGAGCATGGATCGGATTGGTCTGGTTTTATAGTAATCCAATAACCAAACCACTACTTACGGATTATGAATTTAGAGAACCAAACCAATCCATAAAATTCATAAAACCAAACCATTCAAAGGCGGTTTGGTTTCGGTTTTAAACCACGGTTCGTTTAAAATTGAGATATCATTACTATAAACTATTTTAAGTACTTAAAATTGCATAGATAACTTAAACTAAAAGTTATATTGAAATTAATATATTAAAATCATCAAAACTCACTAACATCAATCAACTAAATAAGAATAGAATACATTAGAAAGTAAGTTACCGAGATAAAAGAGTAGGAAATCACTTTACTAAGCCCAAACCATGTATGTTTAGCGTAATGAAATTGTAGAAATAGGAAGTTTAGGAAATTAATATTGAAAGTGAAAGAAAAGAATAGGGTGGTGGAATAGAGTATTAGATAAGGAAATTAAGTTTATTAAGTATATCTAAACAAATTATATACTATATGTGTGTGTGTGTCTATCACACGGTTCGGATTGGTTTGGAACCAGAACCATTAACGTAAATTCATAAACCAAACAATTTAACACGGTTTTTATTTTTTTTAAACCAAGACCTAACCACATCATTAAAAAACCAAACCAAATTATTCGGTTTGGATTGGTTTGGACTGAATTCACGGTTTCATGGTTATTTTGCTCACCCCTACTCTCTACACACACTCCCAATCGCAGCTAATTTGAAACCAGGTTGACTCCATTTTTTTTTCTCAATTTAAATGGCTATTTCGATTGCAAAACTCCCACCATTGTCCAATCTATCATGAGATTGTTTAACTTTGGGTCAAGGTTTAATTTTACAATTTTGTTTTGATTTCAGATTTATTTATATTGTAATCCTCTGTGATTCTCTCTCTCTCTCCCCCCCAAAAAAAAAAAAAAAAAAGAGACCAACCTGCCACATTCTCTGTGCTATTTTTAAATTTTGAACGTTATAAGGAGAAAAATCAAATTAAAGGTTTTCATTTAACGGTTATTTATAACGTCCTCTCATATGGGGGTGGGACATACATATACATGGAATGCACCCCATATGAGATAGAGTTAAAAACAACCGTTGTATCTAAAAAAATTCGAAAAAAGTGTTTTTTTTTAATCCAAAAACAACCGGTGCTTGATACTTCATTTAAATTGTGTTTAGAAAATATTGCGTTGTGCCTTCAGGCACGGACATACACTAGTGTGTGTGTGTGTGTGTGTATATATATATATATATATATATATATATATATATAAGATGGGTAGATATCTATCTATCTATCTAGTCCCCTTCTCCTTTAATTGGAATTGGAAGGTGGGAGTAGAACAAGAGCATCAATTAATTTTCATAATTAATACTAGTAATTAATCCCTGAAGATTACGCTCGAAAGCCTCCTGTAATTAACCAATCTCGACAACGATATGGTATCATGATCAGAGTGAATGGATCAAAGTCGAGGCGACGATTTCTGTCTCTATTAATGTCAAGTGAAAATGAGATTTTCTTTTTGGTGCAAATTAAAGATGGAAGTGCATGGTACCGAAACCACATCACCATTATCTGCCAAGTTATGAAACCACACTATTATTTGTAGGAGACCCTAGTGACGGATCTAGAAATTTGGTACGGATGGATCACTTCTCAATCATAATCTTAATAAAAACAACGGACAATTTAAGAAAAAATAAATGAAATAATACTTTATTATATGTACTTGTGTTGTAGATATAGGAAGGGTTGTTGGTATTGTGGTATTACTATGATAAAAGCTCTTGATGGGCTTCAACTATCGTTAGCTACGTGTTCTAGGATAATTTTTTCATCCGTTTGAACATCAACAATAAAAAGAAAGATTGGAGAAAACTCATAGGCAACCAACGGCACAAAAGGTAACGTCCTTGACGTTTGCACAAGTCGCAAGGCTTGCTATGAGTTGGGTATTTTTATATATATTACTTATTTCTTTGGTTCAAAAAACACTATTTCAATAATTTTAGTTGAGTCACGTGATCTGCCTGTTCCTTACTTAGATTCGCTCTTGAGAGACCCCATGCCACCTCACTTACGTCAGGACCGAAACCAAGGCCCCTCCACATGTGGATGGTGCATGTTAATTAGGAGTATGGTACCGAAACCACATGACCATTATCAGCTCCTCTTTGGTAAGAATTACTCTCCACTAAGAATCGAATATCAGATATAATCACAGTCTAACAATCAAGATTAATGAAATTTTTTAGTCGTTCAAAAAAGAAAAAAACATTTGAATTATCTTAGAAATTTAATTCAAATGCTATGTTCTAAAATCTTTATTATGGGGTACCTGAAGGTTTTTTTTTATATTTTATTTTATAGTTTGTACTGTAATTGTGACCTCTTGAATTTTATTATGTATTATGGTCAAAACTAGATAATGGTATCTTAGCAAAAACAGTGTATCTACCAAAATAAATCAAGAGATAATCCTATCTCAGACAATAAATTGTATAAACACAAAAAATAGAAAAAGATACAGTATCTTATGAATTGTATGTTCACAACAAAAATATATTATGTGTTTGAGATACTGTTATCTCTTTCTTCACATAGACTGCTTTGCCCACAAAGAACAAGAGATAAGAATATCTCATGTATATGGTATCTCAACTGGTATATGGTATGTATTGTCTCATGTAAATAGAAAGAGATAACAGTATCTCAGACAATACAGTTCGCAAATAAATTGAGAGATAACTCTATCTCAATAGAAACATTATATCTAATTCATTGTTTCCTTTTACTCTCAAAGGTCAAACAGCCACAATTGGAGCTGACAGAACATGATAGAAGGTTGTTTGCTGAACTAGTTTTGCATGAACCAAAAATAAGAAGGTGAAAGCCAACAAGAACAAGAATGTGAAAGCCAACAAGAACAAGAACAAAGACCAGAAAGTGAAGCCGAAGAAGACAACATCAAGCAACAAGAACCTGAAAGCCAACAAGAAAAACCCTAAAAAGAGAACCAAGACGTTTAGCGCATGATTTTAGAGCTTCAACAAAGAATTTAGGTGCTCGAAAAAGAAAACATCATATGAAAGTTGAAATTGAAGAAAGAGACAAAAAGATCAGAGAAAGGGATATCCTGATTGTCGAGTTACGCCACAATGTTGAAGACCTTCAAAATGAGCTTACAGGATATAGAAGACAAAGTGCAGATTATACAGATCTGCATTTTGAGGTGGTGAAGCTAAAGGAACACATAATCAACAATCAGGTTGAAATAGGTGGGTTGTATGTTGAGAAGGGTATTGCAAAAGAAAAAATTGAGGAGGTCACAGAAGAGTTGCAAGAGATGGCAGCACATTGTGTTTCCCAACATTACAACGATCATAAGATAATAGAAGAATTGGAGAAACAAAAAGCCAAGAATTTGCACGATGAAGAGGTCACTGAGCAAGAAATAGACCAAATGATCAAGTCCACAATCTCAAACATTCAAGAACAACCACAGCAAACAACGAAGAAGAGATTGAGGACAGGTCATACTGTGAACCCATCATCATTGACAAAGAGAGTGAGAGGGATGATAGAAAAGATAAGAAAATGGAGGACTTCAAGCGTATCAGAAGAAGAAACTAGCAGAGAAACCAACTCCAGAACAACTTACAGGATATAGAAGACAAAGTGCAGATTATACAGATCTACATTTTGAGGTGGTGAAGCTAAAGGAACACATAATCGACAATCAGGTTGAAATAGGTGGGTTGTATGTTGAGAAGGATATTGCAGAAGAAAAAATTGCGGAGGTCACAGAAGAGTTGCAATAGATGGCAGCACATTGTGTTTCCCAACATTACAATGATCATAAGATAATAGAAGAATTGGAGAAACAAAAAGCCAAGAATTTGCACGATGAAGAGGTCACTGAGCAAGAAATAGACCAAATGATCAAGTCCATAATCTCAAACATTCAAGAACAACCACAGCAAACAATGAAGAAGAGATTGAGGACAGGTCATACTGTGGACCTATCATCGTTGACAAAGAGAGTGAGAGGGATGATAGGAAAGATAAGAAAATGGAGGACTTCAAGTGTATCAGAAGAAGACACCAACAGAGAAACCAACTCCAAAACAACAATAAATGGGTGTTGAAATAACAAAGCTGGCACATCTTGTCTCAGAACATGATAGAATCTTCTTAAATCATGTATTTGAGTGTGAGAAAGACATCAGGTTAGTAAAAAGTACCAATTTGTAATTCGTAAAATCCATAAATTTCAATTGTTGATTGTTTTTGCTAGCTCAAATAGATGTTATTTGTCTGAAATATCGTTATCTCTTGCTCCATATTCATTGCTGATATACTGCTATTATCTTGTAACTTTACAAAATCTCTATCTAGGATAACAACCTGACCGATGGTACAGTAAGTCTGTAAGAAGCCATAGAAATCTTGGATGAAGGAGATGTACAAAACACGGTAAGAAGGAGATGTACTGTTATTTCTTCAGGACCGTTACTAATCTTTTGTGCATTTAGGTTTGACATGAAACGATGTGTGTAACTCATCAACTCTTTTACATTCATGTTGGAAAGAGAGCAAGGAGAAAAAAGGAAGATACTGTTATCTCTTTAAGACTGTTACTAAACTTTTGTGCATTTAAGTCTGACATGAAATGATGTGTGCAGCTCATCGACTCTTTTACATTCATGTTGGAAAGAGAGCAAGGAGAAAAAAGGAAAATATTGTTTTTCAAATCCATATTGTGGGTAAGTCAAGCACTAGTCCCGCATGACTTATTGTTCTTTGTATCTCTAGCTTAAATACATGTTATTTGTCTGTGATACTGTTATCTCTTATTCACATACACTTGTTCACATACGCTATTTTTGCTTCTGAGAGAACAAAAGATAAGAATATCTTATGAATTCTATGTTCATGACAAAAACATCTTATGTCTCTGAGAGAACAAGAGATAAGAATATCTCAAGAATTCTATGTTCACAACAAAAATATCTTATGTGTCTGAGATACTGTTATCTCTTACTTCACATGGACTGTTTTTACCCACAAAGAACAAGAAATAATAATATCTCATGAATTCTACAAGAATAAAGCAATAGATAACGCTATCTCAGCAAATAAACTCTATAAACATAAAAATAGAAGAACACAACAAAAATCAAATCAAATACTGTGACAGAGAACACATCGATAGAGAAACATCACCACAGAGATCACAATCAAAAAAAACTTTGAAGATAGAGATCGTGATCGGGATAGATCGTCACAAAGGAAATCGAGATCGTGATTGCGATACAGAATTGAGATTGTGAAAGTGATTAGGATCCAGAACCGAGCTGTGATCGAGAGAGAGAGAGAGAGACAGAGAGAGAGAGAGAGAAGCACCAGCGAACTCGTGATCATGGTCAAGATCCAAAATCGAGATCGTGAAAGTGATCGTTATCCAGAACCGAGCTGTGATTGAGAGAGAGAGAGAGAGAGAGAGAGAGAGAGAGAGAGAGAGAGAGAGAGAGAGAGAGAGAGAGAGAGAGAGAGAGAGAGAGAGAGAGAGATCCAAAATTGAGATCATGAAAGTGATCGTTATCTAGAACCGAGTTGTGATTGTGAGAGTGAGAGAGAGAGAAGCACCAACAAACAAAGTAGTACACAATAGTCAAGGCATTTTTGTCTAGAAATGGACTGTAGACCTAATAAATGTTACAATAATGAACCTTCACCACTATTACATATTGGGCTAGACTAAACACCCAAAACCATCTTCAAAACGGACCCTAACCCAATTTTCTGAATAAATAAAACCTAAAACCTGCAAGACCACAAGTTTGTTATTACTTACTACGATAAATCAGATTTTTAGTCAAGAGTCCTGCTACCGGTACAGATTTTTGTGCACAGATTGTGCACAGATTTCGTTGTGGGGCCACCACGGGTCCCACACAAATCATCCAAGCCGTTCATTAAATGTAAAACATTTTTTCAAGGGTCTCCGTAAAAAATAAGCTCAATCCAATACCTATAGGTGCTTCATCCAACCATCTAACTTTTCATTCAGATTTTCGGATAATAAAAAGTTATACGATTGGATCGAGCATCTATAGGTATCGGATTGAGATTATTTTTTACGGGGAACCTTAAAAAAATATTTTACATTTAATGAACAGCTCGGATGATTTGTGTGGGACCCGTGGTGGGCCCCACAACAAAATCTGTGCACAATCTGTGCACAGATTGTATGTGTGTGTAGCATTTCTGTTTAGTCAATGAACTTTTTGATCATTCACTCAAATGGCTTCAATTATTTTATAAATATTTTGATGCATATTTTTTATTTTATCACCTCAAACAAATATATTTCTCCTGAATCCCTCACTTTTCCTGATCAGTCACTTCGTGTCTCTATTTCTTTCTGGATTTTAGTTTAAAAATCCGTTTCGAAGCTTGGAATTAACTTGGAGCATGGGGATATAAGTTAATTGATTTATTTATTGAAGTTAGTAACTTAAGGATTTTATTGCTGAACGAAATTAACTTGTGTTGAATATATAACATGCCAATGTTTGAACTACACTGATTAGGGGCCTAAACTTGGCCCAATGGCACGAAGACTGCCCAAGCCCTTTGAAACATAGCCCAGTTTGGTCCAGTTCCATCTCGGCCCTAGACCCACCCGATCCATATATAGGTAGGGCTTTGACGAGAGGATTTGAAGTCCAGCCCTACCCGAAACTCGATCCGGTGAACCACTCGACCAGTACAGCCCACTTGAAGAATTTAGCCCGTGAAAATCCGATACAATCCCATGATAAGTAAGTAATACTATGTCTATATTCAAAGTCCACTTTAAAGTAGATAGTAGTGTTTCAAAATCCAAAATTGTAGTGTTCAAGGTTCCAAACTGAAGCCCAAAAAATTTTAATTTTGAGAGTAGAAGGGCCAAAACTTTTAACCTATACTGGTATTTGGTAAGGGATTTGATATGCAAAAGTTATTTGATTGAAAGAAATATCTCGAACAATTTTTAACAACTAAACATGCACCTCATATATTTCAAATTCATTTTAACAACTTCGTCTCCAATTTGCCGGAATTTGACACCTCGTATATTCAGCATTTTTTTCAAATTTTTTTTCGCAAGTTTGTTGTGGATTTGAGTGCAACATCTAAATAACAACTAGTATTTTATTGCATTACCAAAAAAAAACAACTACTTTATTGGTAGTTGAATAATTGGGGCATTTGACAATTTTTCATTTTTTATTTTGGTCTGGACCACATTTTGGAGCCTAAGATGATGCTCATTTCATTGCCACAGTAGTCTACAAGGCACAACATGGTTCTCAAGTCTTAAGCACGAGTCATCTCAGTAGTTGCAAGCCATGTCCGACATGTTTTTTTTTTTCTCTTTCTTCTAGAAATGGAAAACTTTATTGATAACGAATATTAAGAAATAAAACAAAACAACCAACAATCATATGCAAGATGCTAAAAATGGAAGAACGTACACATAATTTAATCCCTTTTTCGTCGTTAAAAAAGAAGAAAAGAAAAAAAGAAGAAGAGAAGTTGACAGAGACTCGACAATAAAACCGACCCAAGACCGATCAAACACCCCATGAAGGTTCCTAAAGATCCAAGCTAGAAACGGTACTCATGTCCGATATGCGAAACAGTACCCATAGTGCTGTTCAACATTACTTGGATAGTTGGATTTGTTCGATTTAGGCAAGGTACTAATTTTATGTGCATGTCTTTTCGTTTATTCTTTTTTTAATTTGGGTAAACGCAATATTGGCCAAATTCGCCTATATTGACGCGGCTTGTTGAAATGGTACTGATCACTTTCTTAATTATGAACTGCATTATTTGGTTTATTAAAAGAAAAGAAAAATAATTCTCCAGGACTAGCTATGAAGAAAATACCTCACACTATATATAACGTGCAGTGCAGAGAAAACATTGTTGCAAGATGCTACAAATGGAAGAACGTACACATAGCAATACAATGGACAAAGATTTAGTCACATCCCGCTTTCATTTTTGGGTTCACAAAACTACTCGACCCCGACGGAGCAATTAATACATCAATTAGTCTCATCCCAAGAAGAAAAAAATGCAATTGTTACAGACGTTCAGATGAGCGCCTAAAGCTTATGGTCCACACACCAAGGCAACGACAACGCCATTTAAAAGTTCATAAAAATGCAATAACAGATACTCCATAGAACCACCCTCCGATTTAAAAGGATTAGCTAGTGAGGAATGAAAAAAGATGTAACTATTTGGTATTCTAAGGGCATTTGGGGCCTCCTTTCTTGGTCTTCCAGTTGTTGTAGCAGGGGCATGAACCCTTGTTCCCGTAGTAGCCATCGGGGACACACAAGCACTTTGTGCAACATTTGTTGCAGAAGAACAAGCATGGTTTCTTGTACTGTGTTTGGCCACATCGCCTCGAGCACTGCGATCCGCATTCTACATGTAAAGAAACTTACCATTTTAAACTGAGTCTTGTGTAATTAGTCGCTGCAACTTCTCATTTTTCTTTCTATCGTGTCGACTCTATTCTTCCCTTGAAAAAATATGTTCTTAAGATTTTCTCCATTTTTACAAAAGAAGTTTTCAAAGTTTCCTATTTTCCGTTGATAGGGAAAATAGGAAACTTAATCTACCAAATGAGTTGGTTTTAGTATAGAATGCGATGCCCAATGAAAATAACTTACGGTTGCTCCGCAGGCTTCCTTTACCATAAAGTTGCTGAAAAATGAAAAATGAAGTTCATTAAAACAAGATGGTAAGACAGAGAGCAACCTTAACGTCAGAGAGAGAGAGAGAGAGAGAGAGAGAGAGAGAGAGAGAGAGAGAGAGAGATACACGGGACAGGTGATGGGAATCCGTTGCCAGAACCTGTAAATTTTTTGAAGTGTCAAGTTCTATTTTTTGTGAGTGAAGCCCACAAATTAAATTGAGGCAAATCATGGATTTGACAGTTGTGCATATATATAATAACTAAATAGAGGAACTCACCGTAGTAGCAACCATGGAAATAGCAATGAGGGCCAGAAGCAGAAGGGAAGCAAGCTTAGCCATTGAAGATTGCAACCCAAAAACAGAGAAGCCTCACTGTGTCACTCAGAGATGATTCAAAGTGCTAGGCAAGCGTACATGGACTTATATAGACCTCTGTCTCTTATAGTTTTGCCCAATAATGGGCCAATATATAGGAGTATATAAATTCAAGCACCTGGTTTGGTCCAAGTCGGTGGCACTTTTCCCCAAAATGCCTTAAAACAATTAATCGGGACTTCAATATTAATATTTCCCCTCAACCCGACGGATTGGCCTGGTGGTCAGCACCTAAGTGTTTGCTCTCTCCTAAAAATTTAGATTTGAAACTTCTCAGGTGTCTACAAATAGGTGGTGGAAGTTTTTTTTATTTTTTTTTCACGGAAGAATGGATGATTTTATTAAGACAAAGAGCGATCCGAGGACCGAAAATCATCACGGGCAAGATTAGCGAGATGTTGAGAGACAGGACCCCCCCAACACTCCAATCTAGCACCTAATAGGGAACGCTTAGCCAATGAATGAGCTACCCTATTACAATAACGCTTAACATGAATAAAAGAACAAGATGAAAATAAAGGAAAAAGCTCTACACAATCAGCAAGGATAGAGCTACAATCAGATAGAGACTTTCCATCTTGAATCAAAGCCTGAACCACCTGCAACGAGTCACCTTCAACAATAATTTTAGAAAATCCTCTAATAGCCGCAGTGACAAGGGCTTCGCGAACTCCCAAAGCCTCAGTAGAACGTGGCGATAAGAAACCCGCAAAAGGAATCGAGATAGATCCTAAAATTTCACCAAAATGGTTTCTAGCTACAATACCCACACCAGAAATGCCATTATTTTTGTTAACTGCACCGTCAACATTAATTTTAATAACATTAGGTGGAGGGGGAAGCCAGGACGAGGGGTGGGGTGGAGTGGAATTGAGCTCTCATAATTAGGAGGTGTTTCGCTTTTTAAGAAAAGTAATTTTTTGAAAAAAAAGACAATTTCAAGCTCAAAAATCATGTGTTTACCCAAATAATTTTTCTACCAATATGGATTTTGTTTGATAGATCTTATTAAGATTTTTTAAACGGTGCAAAAAAATTTGAATTTTTTTTTTAATTTTCATTATATTTGAGTTTGAAATTACCTTCTTTTTCCAAAAAGTTTTTTTTAGAGAAAGTGGAACACCACCTTAATCGAGATGCGCATAAGCTTACCTGGACACTTGAGTTAAAAAAAAAATTTACATTTCCCCTCTATTCATTGGGAGGTATCATAATATTAGATGATTATCGTAACAAAAATAGTTAGATTTATCGAACAGTTAACAATTGTTTTACTGTACCTTAACTCGAAATCAAATGATAAAAAGTAGTACATCATTACCTTGAAGTTTTTTTTTCAAAGCAAATTTCATTAAAGCCATTAAGGTAACAAACAACGATTCCTTTCGATTACAATGATAAGGAAAAACTAAACCAATCCATCTCAGAGGATAAACATGCAAAAAAGGAGACAGAGACGCGAGAATCTAGCTCCTAAGCACGAGCCGTAACCCACTTCTCACTGCCTCTAAGGGTCATTCACAAGGAGCTGGCAACCTATCATTCACTCGTCTCGGGCAGGCTCAGCCAACCAAATCAAAGACAGGTAAAACAAAACCGAAGGAAACAAGAGAGAGCACAAGCAAAATAAAAATTAAAGCAAACATGGACTAATCCACTAGCATGCCGGCCAAAACTCCAGCCGAGAGAAAACCGTCAGGCGCAGTATCCAGAAGCGCTGACGGGTCTCGGCCGCAAGCGGAGGAGATTAGAATTTCCGGCGAGGCCCCGCTGGCAAGAGCAAGCTTCGGGTACATGAACTGAGTAGAATTCCACTCTGGACAAAGCCCACGCGACCACGTCGCCGTCTGCTGCAATCCTCCTGTGCGTCTTCATCTCTCCAAGGCTGAAACAAGGCTCTAGGGCCATGCCCCGGCCATTATCCTCTGCACCACCAACATGTCAGAACGAAAATCAGTAGTTTATTCACCCATCACTACACCCCTCCGGATCTGGGGGAAATCCAGACCGGGAACAGATCCGGACGGGGGAAACCCGTCGGAGACAAGCGGGTCAAAACCGTAAACAGAAAAACAAAACAAAAGAGGTACTTGAAGTAATAGGTTAGTAGGAGTTGTTGCAAAAGAGGAATAAAATAGGGGAAATTTGAAGGCGATTCTCGCAATAAAATTTGCCGGTGATTGGTTGTGTTTGTCCATTTCTCCACATTGGTAACATGGGAAGTTGTTAGTTATGAATGGAGGGGTCCCTTAGGATTCTGTCAATTGTACTCTTTTTTCCTATTGCGGTCTCAAAGAATGGATGGACCAGTAACAACTGAAGGGCTGTTTGGGACCTGAATTTTGCATTCTGATTATTCATTTCTTAAGTGTTTTCGTTTGGTAGCTCAATTGTAAGAATTGATTCTCTCACAATGCATTTTGAAAACTACACTTTAAGGGCACAATTTAAGGATGAGCTATGGAGGAGCTTTTCCATTCTCATTTTCGATTATCTTCCTAATTTCATAATCCATTTTGAGCATTATCCTTAAAATACCCATTCATTTTCGATTATCTTCCCAAACATTATACTGTTGCACAATCTATTTTACACATATCTCCTAAATACTCTACCAGATTCATATCTATTAGGCTCCCAAACGGGCCCTAATTAAGTCATTTCTCAATTAGTTGGTTTAATTTGGAGAACGAGTTGGATCCTCTCCGACCCTTAAAGGAATTGAAGGTTAGTCTGTACATCTATGGATAATTTTCGGGTCTATTTTGATGATGGAGGCCATCTCTTTTAGATTGAAAATCATGTTGACCGCATATGGTTTGATATGTTCTGAAAGACGTCTATCTTGAAAAAAAAAGTAGATTGCAATACTACATTGAAACTCATTTTTTGCCAAGATAAATTTGTAACTAAAGCATATCAAACAATATCTGATTAATATATGATTTTTAGCATGGAAGATGTTCTTGATATCTAAAAAGTGGACGATTTGATCATCAAAGTGGATCAGAGAAAAGTCCAAAAATGGATGGATTGAACTATAAAGTCCTTTTTTAAGGGACCGCATAGGATTCAACTCCCTTGAAAAAAAAATCAACTTACAAGAAAATGCACTATTGGTGACCGAACTTGCCAACGCAAGGCAATTTTCGTAGGCAAATCTATGCTTTTCCCGACGAAAATTCATAGGCATTGGCAAATCATTGGAAGAGCAATTACTTTTGCCAACAAAAGGTACAAGTGTTGGCATATGTTTTTGGAGGATAGTTGGCGCCATCCAAATTCTAGAGGGTAACTTTTTGCCAACCCATTTTCCATGTTTGGCGACATGGTACGCATGGGTAAAAGTAAATTATTTTGGCGACGAGATTTATTGTATTCATGCTAATCGTGAATGTCTTTTTTAGTTGCAATTCATATTCTTTGTTTCTAATTGTATTCCAATTTTGATCAACCGCATCTGCCAACTGTTAAATTTACCAAAAAAGAATTATAGATAAATTTATCCAGTCAAACTCCGCTTTGTTTTGGCAAGTCTTATTTTGGCCTTTATAAGCGCTCAACTTTTATTTTGCCAGATGATAGAATGGTAGCAGAGTTAGATTGGTAGGCCAACGTTGTTCTATTGACTTGAACTTGAGATCTCACACAGTAGAACCCAAGTGCGTACTCGCAACCGCTTGAGCTACAGCTCTGGATATAAAAGCTTTAGCAAAAGATTATTCCCATTTGCTAACAAACATCACTTGGAATCTTGCCTTTGTTTATTATTATTATTATTATTATTATTATTATTATATAATTTTCGTTTTATGCTTTTGATTTTCAATTTAAAAATACATAATGCCAAAATTAATCCCCAAAATCAATACATGAAGTCCCAATTCAATAATCTATTTCAGAGGAGCTTTTGTATTTTCCAATTAATTAGGAACAAAATAAAAAAAAATCCCTTTTTATTTTGTTACAAAATTTAATTAATATTTAATTTGGAAGATTATAAGTTATAGATTGAACAATTCTTTCATCGTGTAAAGAATTTATTTAAGGCAAAAAGCAAAATTGTCAAAATCCTCATATACTCCTATTTGATTTCATCCTTCCTTTGTTTTAGAAAAACCAAACGATATCACCACTTCGGCATTTCCAACTTCCCACTTCCCCTATTCGATGTGCCCTAGTTCTGGTACCGCTCGATGTCTTCTGGTATTAACGTTTTGACAAGGAGGGTAGCGGGAGGAGGCTTGGCTGTTCAAATGCGATTGGGGGAGAGTTATCTCCTCCCTCGGTCGATCAATGTCTCCTCATTGACTTCCACACATGAACACATCTTTCTTCTACCCATGGCAATCTATAGCAGATCCCACTAGCTAGGCATGTTCCTCTCTCTCCCCCTCAATGTGTACATGTACTTATATCCCAATTTGTAAAACCCTAATTTGTTTCATCCGTTTCTCCCAATTTGTGATCTCTAAATTATATTATTCCTAAACCATTAGTGATGGTCGAGCCAAGGTTTGTGAAACCAATTATCACTTTTCCTTGTCAATTCTTTTTTTTTTACTCGGCAAACGAAACATTTTATATAATTCAAAAGGGGACATCGATGGGGAAAGCAGAAAAGCATAAACAAGCTTAATTGCGCAAAAGAAAATAGAAACACTCATCCAACCAACAATTGAATGAAAAGAAACACCTCAAAGCTACATTACACTTTCACCTTTCAATACCATCTAAATAACCCTTAAAATACTGTCAATTCTTGATCAGCCATTTACCCTAGAGGTCATTTTCAATTTTACTGTCACTTGATATGTCTTTTAATGGGTAAAATGGGGTTGTCCTAGGAGGGAAAAAATTAGATTGAGTGGAAGTTAGATGCAAAATTAATAGTATACTGGACCATACTATATTTGATATAAAATTGGGTGTGTTGTGTGTTAATCTAAGGAATTTCATACTTCCGTTAATGCTTTTCTTGAGTATACTGTTCGAGGCTTTGGATTTATAGCAATTAATTTGGTTTTGATTTCCAATTGTTAAATGTGCTTCTTGGATTGCTCAATACTTTTGCCAGTCAAATCTCATGCTTAAAAATTAAAAAGTGGCAGAATTGTGCACTTTGATGACTACCGGATCAGTTTGGACGAGTAGATGCTGCTAATATAAACTCAGAATTGGGTCAGCTGAATGGTAATTTCAGTCTTGTACTTAAGATTTTATCTCTTTTAATACCATAAAACAGTTAGGTCCGCCACCTCCAGAGCCTCAGTTGTTACCCCGTTAAAGATATACCCATTCCTCGTTAACCAAATTGACCATAACGTTGCAAAAAAACACACTTCCCAAATATTTTTCTCCAAGTTTCGGAATCTATTCCCAAACTACCAACTTGCTAACTCTTCCAATGAGGCTGGACAAACCCACTGGATGTGCCACCAATTCAGAATTTCAGACCATACCACCCACGAAAATCGACAATGTAATAGCAAGTGTTGAGGAGTTTCCACATGAAGGGCACACAAGGGGCATGCAGCCAAGTGAACCTCGGGGATTAGATTCCTATCAAGAAGAATCGACCGTGTTGCAATTCTATTCTGAATGGCCATCCATGCGAAGATTTCCACTTTAGGAGGGCTCAAATTTCTCCACACCGATCCCAGAGTAGTATGGCGTGATTGCGACTGCATTTCCCACTTCTGATAGACCGACTTAACAGAGAAAATTTTGTTTGCCGTCTAGTTCCACTGCATCAAGTCAGATTTTGAAGGATCTAAGGTCACCCCATTCAATCTTTGTTTCAACTCCTCAAATTGGTGATGCTTCCGTACACGCAAAGATCCCCTAAACAACAGATTCCAGTCACCATGACTCCCTCCTCCACAAATATTACTTAGTACCTCATTCCGTTGGGTAGAACGTCCATATAGTCTTGGGAATTCATCCTTAATCGCAGTATTGCCCAACCACATATGCTCCCAGAATAGTATATTGCAGCGAGAGTTTACTTGCACCTTGAACCCCTCCCGAATAGAAAACCCAAGAACCGAGTCATTTTCCCCAACTGAGCATATGTCCTTCCATATATTAGAAACTGATCCAGAGAGTGGAGTATATGGGAGCCAACTCCTCCGATCCAGATTATATTTCCCACGAATAACCTTTACCCACAAGGAATTTTTATCGTTACTAAATCGCCGCCACCACTTAGCAAGTAGAGCCAAATTCTGTTGAAGCAATCTCTTAATCCCTAATCCCCCATTTTCCTTCTTCAGAGTAATCTTCTCCCAATGGACCAGGTGCATTTTCTTTTTATCCGGTGTATCTCCCCAAAAAAATTGCCTTTGTAACTTCTCCAGCATTTTTGCAACTGCCACTGGCATTTTGAAGAGGGACATGAAATAAATAGGCAGAGTGCTAGAGTTGTGGTTGATAAGCGTAAGCCTGCCCTCGGTAGAGATGGTTCTCGTTCTCCAAATACTTAGCCGCTTTTGAGTTCGTTCTAGAACAGGCTCCCACGTTTTGATTCTCCTCGGATTAGCACCCAACGGAAGCCCAAGGTATTTAATTGGCAAAGATTCCACCCTACACCCCATCACTTGTGCAAGTGCTTGAACATCATCCCGTTGAATCTTTACACCACAAACGGAGCTTTTAGAATAGTTGATCTTCAAACCGGACATTAACTGAAAGCACCTGAGAATTCTCTTAATGTTCCCCATATCCTCCAAATCATTGTTGCAAAAAAGGATTGTGTCATCGGCAAACTGAAGGTGAGAAATAGTCACTCCATTACTCCCTAGCTTGACGCCTTTAATTATGTTTTTCTCTCGAGCTCTTTCCAACAAAATATTGAGTGCTTCAGCTACTACGTTAAACAAAAAAGGAGATAAGGGGTCCCCCTGCCTCAATCCTTTCTGAGTTTGGAACTCCTGTGTAGCTGACCCATTAATCAAAACAGACATAGAAACTGTGGAACAACACTCTCTGATCCACCCACACCAGTTATCCCCAAAACCTGCCTTCTTAAGCATATAAAGTAGAAAACCCCAATTTACACAGTCATACGCTTTTTCAAAATCCAATTTAAGAATGAGACCTCCTTGAACAGAGTGTTTCCAACTATGAATAGCTTCATTGGCAATCAAGACCCCATCCAGTATTTGTTTACCCCCAACAAACGCAGCTTGAGCCTCACCAATGATAGTAGATAGCGGTTCTTTAAGCCTATTAGCTAACACTTTGGATAGGATCTTGTAAATGCTTCCCACCATACTGATAGGCCTAAAATCCTTAGAGGTAGTGGGACAATCAATCTTAGGAATCAAAGCTACAAAAGTAGAGTTAATACCTTTCGTGAGCTTTCCATTCTGATGGAATTCTGAGAAGAATTGAGTTATGAGGTCCTTCATGAATTCCCACCCTTTCTTGATAAACGAGAAGTTGAAACCATCCGGACCTGGAGCCTTTAGACTGTTACACCCTTTTAGAGCCGCCACAATTTCCCCTTCCTCAAACGGTCTTTCCAACTGTAATGACACATCACCGGGCAAATGTCTCTGAAACTGTCCCCCTAGCGTTGGTCTCACCTTCCTTGCTTCTGCGAAGTTATTTTGGAAATGAACTACGGCAGCTTCCTTGATTTCCATTGGGTCCTCCATTACTCTACCATCAAATTTGATGAACCCAACCAAATTCCTCTTAAATCTGTTATTTGCCATAATCTGGAAGTACCTTGTATTCTTATCCCCCAATTTGAGCCACCTAACTCGTGATTTCTGCCTCTATAATGATTCAGAAAGTTTATAAAGTCTCCAATATTCTGCTTTGGTTTTGCATCTCAATGCCTTTTCCTCTGGATCAAGTGGTCTGCCTTCAGCCACAATATCAAGCTGATGGAGTTTAGCTTCATTGTCCTGAAGGGCAGAGTTGACATCCCCAAATTCCTCTTTGTTCCAGACTCGCAGCCTAGCTTTCATGGCCTTCAATTTCTGGACGAGAACGAATCCAGCCCACCCTACCACTTGCACCTCATTCCATGTTTCTTTGGCCAAACTCATACATTTCGGGTTGGAGAGCCAAATATCCATAAACTTAAAAGGCTTAGGACCCCAATCCCTACTATCATCTCTAATTGTAACCGGGCAATGATCAGAGATTGGCCTCGGCAAGCCCCATTGCAGAATATTAAACTTTTCAAGCCATTGTTGAGAAACCAAGAATCTGTCCAGCCGGCTATGAATAGCATGGTTTTGATAATTGGTCCAGGTGTATTTTCTGCCAAGCATGGGAATGTCTATCAGCTCCATGCCATTGCAAAACTCTATGAACTCCTTCATACCCCTATCGAGACGTGAGCATCCCACCCTTTCAGAAATCGCCCTTATCTCATTGAAATCCCCTCCTACGCACCATGGGACATTTGAACCAGCCTTAAGCTCTACCAATTCTCCCCAGAGTACCCTTCTAACCACAGAATCACTAGGAGCGTACACATTCACAATCGAACACGGGAATTCATTGTATAGCAGTCCAGTCATGAGAATAAATGATCTTTGGACCACAACATTTGAAGCAATAAAGAAATCCTTACTCCAAATAATTAGCAAACCCCCCAACGCACCCACCGAGTTGGAACACACAAACTCCATATTGGCATTACCCCAGATTTTTTGAATAGCCAAACTCTCCACTACCTCCAATTTGGTCTCTTGGACGAACATCATATCCGGTTTCCGTTTCTTAATAAGCTTAGCCAAAAAACGTAGTCAGTGAGGTGTTCCTATCCAATCTTGGTTGGATATAGCTCTATAGTTTCATGTAATAGTTACTATTTTTGATCGATGTACCCCGTCGAATTTAATAAAAAGTTCCGTTTGCTGAGCAAAAAAAAAAAAAAACCATAAAACAGTTTTTCCAGGTACCAATATAGGAAAAGAGGTTGATGGGCGCTGATCTCGTTTCAGAATCAATCTCCAGCTTCACCTTAAATTGAAGGTTGTGAGCCTTGTTGCAATGTTATTTTGTGGTTCAGTTTATTTTTTTAGTGTGCATGTAGTTGTAGTTGATATATTGTCATGTATTTTGAATAAACTATCTAATCAGTGTGGTGGTCTGGTGATGTGGATTTTGTCTTTGGCTTTTGTGTTCTTGCTCATATAGACTTGTTGCATCGAAAAACTTCTGCGGGTGTTCTCTAGAATCAATGGAGTGTTGTTATGTTCGCTACAAAAGCAGGCCAAAACCAACTTTAGGAGTTTATAAAAGGAGCAATGGTTAAGGCAGCCCCCCTCAGTTAAATAAAAGCCGAAGTGTATATTCTTTTCTGCATACTCATTGCTTGGTTTTCTTTCAACGAGATGTAGGAGCATCAAACACTCCACTATTGGATTGCTTGAGAAGAAATAAGTTGTCTACTTAATGTATATATTACTTCATATATGTCTGCATAGTTAATCAGTGTTTTAGAACTGACTACATTTGTTGAAGGTTCAAGCTATTTTATTGTTAGTGAAGGACCCATTGTTCAGAAATTAACATTGGTACGAATGAGAATGTGTGTTTTATTCAACTAATAGTCCTCTAGCACTTTGGTACAAATTCAGGAACAAAGCTGAGAGGTTGGCAGTATCCACAGTTTACTTCAAGTTCATTATTGTCTTTCAGTATCTTTTTAAGTTTCCACTTGAACACTTGGAAGGAATATTGTTTATTAACCTTATTAGAACATCTATTTATCATCAATGTTTGTGTATTTTTTGGCAGCTGGTTGAAGATCATTGGGTTCACCACTTACAGCACCTTCATTCAATCGTCTTGCTAGACAATATATGCAGCACAACTTAATTCCTTTTGATATGAACACCACGTCTATGTAACTAAAGGGGAAACATGCCACTACAGCGGTGTCAACTCTTGGGGGAACAAATTACTCTTCGTCTTGTGATGTTAGGATATTCGTGTTAGATTTTGGATATGTACGTAGATGTGTTTTATACAAGTACACTTATAAGTGTTAGGAATTATAATTAGTTGTTGAATGTATTTAGATACCATTGAGATTGACTTGGTTTAATTATTTGATATATGAATGAATTCTGATTTTGCACCTGAGTTGGAAATTAGATATAGCTATGATCATGCTATTGAGTTTTGTGATTCGAATTATAAATTTGCAGACCCAAAGTTGAAAGTCTTTTTTTGCAAACGCAATTAATTGTAGGCAAAAGTATGTGAAAAAGGTTGTCCAGAATCTTTTTGCCAACGCTTTGGTCGTCGCTAAACCTCATGCATTTACCAACACCTTTCATTTTGCGTGGGTAAAAACTTTTCTTCACGCACTTTCAACGATGCCTTAGTGAAGCACTAATTTTTGTTGGCAAAAACCTTTGCCTACATAATTCTAATTTCAGCAACAACATTGCGTATGTTGGCAAAGCTGCTTTTTCTTGTATAGTAAATAGTCATCAATCTAGAGTTTCTAACTTTTTAGAGAAATAATTTGGTGATGGTACTTTAACTCAGAAAAAACGTGCAAAAGAGGAATTGAGTAAACTGTGACTCGTTAATAATTTTTGAAATTATACACATACTTTGAAGTAAACAAAAGTTAGAAATTGGAGGAAAATTTTAAGACAAACCCCTAGCTAATAATGGGTGCCTGTAACGCCCCGAAATTTGGGTACGTTAAATAAAACATTTTATTGAAATAAAAGCTGAGTCCGGCTCTTTTATTACAACAAAAACATAAAAGGAGTACTTTTATTACAAACGGAAGGAAACTAATGCTTCTAACTACAGCTCCGCTTGTTCTTCCATCACAACTAGCTCCTCGGCTCCTCGGCTTCCAAGGTGTAAAGCTCGCCCTGCTCATCTATGAGATCTGACATATTATACCCGCGTCGCCACCGGTATAATATGCCAGGGTCACCAAAAAGGCAACACCGTGAGCCAAAAAGCTCAATAGAACTATCCAAACCCTCTAACCCTTAACTTATGAGCGAAGAACATAATAACAACAATTCCACTTAGATCATGCATATAGTCCATACAAATATTCGAATTTACAATCCTTACTTGACTAACGTTGTGTTCATTACTTGGACTCATCGTAGACCATGTTTTTACTTCACTTTCCTTTTTACCCAAAAACTCCTTTTTAACTCACCCAACCTCGGTTCCGCCGCGCCGGTTTCCCGAGTATCCTCACAATGGTTCCGCCGCACCGGGTTCCCATTGGCACACAACCGCATTGGCTCCGTACCGCGGATAACCAAGCACACACCCAACCTCGGTTCCGCCGCGCTGGGTTCCCGAGTATCCTCACAATGGTTCCGCCGCGCCGGGTTCCCATTGGCATACACACACACAACTCACATAATGCACCCAAAACCGGTCATTATGTAGTTTCAAAATATTTCCTCCCTCGGATACACATTTTTACCTTCGTTAACACACCCTAGGTGCCATGTCTCTATTCTCTTGGTTTTCGTGTCACGTTACATACATAGACTCCGTGGTGTAGGACTCATAACGAGCATTTATACAACAATATTATCCAACTCTTGACCACATAACATGCTTGAATCATACTAACAACATCATGCATCTCATACATTCTCAATAAAAGATAACCTTATCTACTTTAAACATAAAGATCAAGTTACTCTCTAATGAACTTATTTTAGAGTCAAGATACAAAACTACATTATATTTGGGATAGTAGGTAAAGATAACTACTTGGGATGGAGGTTAAGGAAATCCTACACTATACTTGGGGTGGACGATAAGAATATTCTACCTTGCTTCTTGGCGGTAGTAGTCGGCTAAGAAGATTCGGTCGTCGGTTTTGGATTTCGGCGGCGTAACGGCGTAGGTTTGCTTCGAAAGGAAGAGAGTTGATCTTTTCTCTTCCTAGAAACAACTTTCTAACTAACTAATCTTCTTTAAAAGATCTAACGGTGGTTTTGGGAGGTGGTTTGGTGGTTTCTCTCAAGAACACTCAAGAACACTAGAAAACTAGAACTTTGAAAGCAAGAACTTTTGGAATTTCTAGAGAGAATTGAGAGCAATGGTGGAAGGTGTGAGTTTAAGCTTTGGTATATGAGCTTCTATTTATAGGCAAGGGCTCTCCCTCTCTCCCTCTTGGCCGGCCCCTCTCTCTCTCTCTCTCTCTCTCTCTCTCTCTCTCTATGTCACACTTTATTTCACATGTCAAGGTTTGATTGAAAGGTTGGAAGCTAAATTGGTAGGCTTGCATGGCTAGGTTAGTCCTTGGATGGGATTCTTGGAAGATATGTTGCAATGGAGGAGACATTGGTACAAGATTCATGGCTTAAACAGTTGAAAGTTTGTACAATGGAGGTTAATGGGGTTAAGATTTGGCTAGGAAAGGAATCACCAAAGATTTGAAGTGCTTTGAAAGACTAATGTCAAAGTACACATCAAATCCATCTTCTTCTTCCTTCCTCTTTCCTCCTCTCTCTCTTTCTCTCTCTCTCTCTCTCTCTCTCTCGGCCTCTCTCTCGGCCTCTCTCTCCTCTCCTCTCTCTCCTCTCTCTCCCTCTCTCTCTCTCATGTACTAACTATATATGTATATATATGTACAAACATGTAAGAATACAATTAAACAATAGGTACTTTTGTACAAAATGGCAATTTAGTCTTTAAGGGTCAAGATTTCCCCAATAAACAATTATGAAGTACAAGTACTTTAATTAATAAAATAATGTACCTTTGTACTCCCGGGAATCTTAACAAAATAATAGTTTAATGGGTTAAGTACTTTGGTTGAAAGATGAGCCTATTACCCAATGGTTAATAGAATCCCTAACGGTTATTATCCAAGGGATAATAAGGTACGGGTACTTTAAATACTAAATTAAGTTTTTGGAAAAGACGACATGTCCTTTTTTTGGAAATACACATGTGATATATATATATATATATATATATATATATATATATATATATATATATATATATATATATATGTACTTACCAATTGAAATAAGGAAAAGGCTTTTGTTCAATAGGTAAAGATTACCCTAATGGTTATTGTCCAATGGTCCATAGTTACTTGGGTACTTTAATTAGTAAAATAATTGAAAAGAACTTTTCAAAATAATTATAAATGTCAATCATAGTACTTTGCTTAAATCTTTCAAAATCCTTTTAATATAAAGAAATGGGTTTCCTTTATCCAATGGATAATAATTCCCCTAACATTTATCGTCCAATGGATAAAGAATAAAGTTAAAACAATAAAAGAAAACAATTAAACAATTTCTAGTCTAGGGTTGAAAAGGTTCAAAAGGTTCAAGATGGGCAAAATGGTCCATCTTTGGTTAGGGATAAGTAACTAGGTGACTTTCTAGTTTGGTTACTCCAACGAGCCGGTTAGAAACTAACTCGGCTTGCTAGGTAGGGCATATAAGTCAAGAAGCGATCCTTGAGGGTCCAAAGTGCGATTAGGGTTTCTAGTCGAGAAATACGATGATAAGGCGATCGATTGTTTAAATACAAACCACAAGGAAATCAAATAAGAGAATCAACGAGCAATTAAGAGAAATTAAGAAATTTCAAATAACAACGAGATTTTTATTGAACGAAAAATCGGAGTTGTTACAACCTATCCCCCTTAAACAATTTCGTCCTCGAAATTAGGTGTACGCTAGGATTCGAATAAATGAGGGTATTTCATCTTCATGGTTTCTTCCCTCTCCCATGTGGTTTCTCCAGCTCCTCGGTGTTTCCACAAAACTCGTACCAACTTAATGGTCTTGTTTCGGATAGTCTTCTCGCTTCGGTCTTGAATCTCTATTGGTTCCTCTTCATATGTCGCGTCTTCTTCGATGGTGATGTCTTCCCAATTGAGAACATGAGTGGGCAAGGCCAGATACTTGCGAAGCATGGAAACGTGAAACACGTTATGCACTCGGTCCAGCTGTGGCGGCAGGGCTAGACGATAAGCAACTTTCCCGATCTTCTCCACGATGTCAAAAGGTCCGATGAAGCGCGGAGACAACTTCCCCTTCTTCCCAAATCTGATGACTCCTTTCTTTGGTCTGATTTTCAGGAACACATGATCTCCCACAGCAAAAGTCAATGGTCGGCTCCTCTTATCCGCATAACTCTTCTGTCGGCTTTGAGCGGTCTGGATCCTCTGTCTGATAGTCTTGACCTTTTCCGTGGTATCTCGTACTATGTCAGGCTCGATCAATCCCGTTTCCCCAGCGTTGGTCCAGCAGACTGGAGATCGGCAGGGTCGACCGTATAGAGCTTCATATGGTGCCATCCCAATGCTTGCTTGATAGCTGTTATTGTAGGCGAACTCCACCAATGGCAAATGCTGCTCCCAGTTTCCAGAGAAATCCAAGGCGCGGGCTCTCAGCATATCTTCTAGGGTCTGAATAGTCCTCTCCGTTTGTCCGTCGGTTTGGGGGTGAAAGGCCGTGCTAAGCCTTACGTTTGTTCCCAATGCTTTTTGCAATCCTTTCCAAAAGTGTGATACAAAACGTGGGTCTCTGTCAGAGACTATCGAGATTGGTACTCCATGGAGGCGTACGATTTCTCGAATGTACAACACGCTTAGTTGCTCCACGTTTTCTGTCATCTTGACAGGCAGAAAGTGTGCAGACTTGGTGAGTCGATCTACGATCACCCAGATGGCTGTGTTGGTCTTGGCAGATCTTGGCAGTCCCGTCACGAAATCCATCGAGATGTGCTCCCACTTCCAGGTTGGTATTGGTAAGGGTTGAAGATCTCCTCCAAGTTTCTGATGCTCAGCCTTGACTTGTTGACACACCAAACAGGTAGACACAAACCGTGCTACATCTTTCTTCATTCCTTCCCACCAGTATGTTCTTCGCAAGTCGTGATACATCTTTGTACCGCCAGGGTGAACTGCGAAGTTCGAATGGTGAGTTTCTCGGAGTACATCTTCTCGAAGGTTTCCAACATCAGGTACGAACACCTTTCCTTTGAATCTTAGACTGTTATTCTCCTCGATAGTCCATCCTGGCACCGCCTTTCCTTCTCGGATTCGATGTCGGACGAACTCACAATTTTGCTCGAAGGTTTGGGCTAGCAAAATTTCCTGATGAAGTGCTGGCTCTGCAACTAGAGCATACAGTCGAGCGTTTCCTCTCTCTGATGACGATCGCAGGTTGAACTCGTTAAGGGTGTCCACCATCTCCCATTCCTTGATGGCAGTCTTGACCTTCTGTGCTCTGTCCTTTCGACTCAGAGCGTCGGCTGCCACGTTGGCCTTGCCGGGGTGATACTGAAGCGTAAACTTGTAGTCCTCCAAGTATTCCATCCATCGGCGCTGTCTCAAATTCAACTCCTTCTGAGTGAACAAGTATTTGAGACTCTTGTGGTCGGTGAAAACTTCGAATTGTTCTCCCCACAAATAGTATCGCCAAGATTTAAGGGCGAACACTACTGCGGCCTGACACATATTAGATTGAGTTGATTTTCCGTTATGCCCACTCAATTTTTTTGTTTTATTATTATTGAACAGCTCAAATTTTTTTTGTGAAAACTATAGTGGGCTCTGCGTGGCCGTCCGTACTCCATCCATATAGGTACCCATCAATACCTATAGCAATATTCGATAAATAGGTTTTTTTTTGTTAGTCTTGATTTGGATTTGAATTTGGATTTGGATATGGAGTACTATACAATTTATGGGCATGTGTGCCCATCTGAGCCGAGCACATGGCCTAAAGATGCGCCCAAACAGACACCAGCCCGCACCCTGCGCTGTAATCCATCCCCTCTTATTTTCTACTCCTATTTTTTTTCCTGGAAATCCATTCCTGTCCATTCTGTGCTTCTTCAAAATAAGGATCTGTTTGGCAGTCTCACTGTCCATTTCTGATGTTTGTGTTTTGGAACTCGAGGAAACATGAATTTCCTCTTCTTCGATCGTCTCTTTTGATTCCTTGTTTGGGAGGGGAATAAAATACTCCTTTCCTACTTCCTTTTTTCCTATTTCTTTGTTATTTTAAGTTATCTCTTCACATAAAAAGAAGTTTCACTTAAATTATTATACTATAGTTATTTATTCTGTGGAATAGAAGAAGCACAAATTTTAGTTCCTTTCGTTACCTTTTTGGCAAAACAAAACAGAATAAAAAAACCGTTTCTTTTTAAAGAATATTCTCTTCTCTCCCTCCTTTTCATGCTTACCCTTCCCCTATTTTCCAAAGAGCTTTTCAGTACCATAGCAGAAGTGAACGGGATGTTGCTCTTGCAGGATTAGTGTAAAGTCAAAATTGGGTGTCTATGGCTGGCCCAAGGTGAAGTTGGAGTTGCCACCCTTTTAAGCCTCCAAATTTTATGTAAAAACTAGGACCCTATTTTTGCATATAATTTATTTACATAGTATTACATACAAGTTGTTCCATATATATTTCAACAGCAGATGAGTTTTGGCCTAAGTGGCATGTGTAAACTTATTACACCAGACTCTCGGGCCTAGCTCAAGCGATCGTGTAGCTTGCCTTTGGGATTGAGAGGTTGTGGGTTCGACTCCAATGGAAAGTCAATTAATTAGTGGTACTAAACTTTGTAAACTTGTTGAAAGTTCCTTGTAATGCCCACAATTGTTAGATAAACTAGCTTAATGACTAATATTAATTCCGAACAAACTCACCTAAAAACTACAAAATTAAATCAATGTAGTTCTTCTACGTATACAGATCCAAACATAGATGGTTTTGAAACCATGTGCATGATTGTATGTGGATCCCTGGCCTCATCGTTTTGTGAAAATCATTTGCATTGAATGATTCTGTTATATATATATATATATATATATATATATATATATATATATATATATATATATGTATTTGAATCTTTACACACAAATCTATGTGCATTTACTTTCTCTTTGAAATTAAACCATACTTGCGCTCAAGAGTCCTAGCTGAGAACAAAAATTGAAAGCCATAGTCAACAGTGCCATTCTTTTGTGATTAAAGGAAAGGGTGGTTTTCTAGAAATGAAGAAGAAAATTTTTATAGGCAATTGTATAAGAGCCCTTCTACAACCACACCCAAATACACACCCACACACATAAGTGTGTGTGGGCTATACACATACTGCAGACTCCACACACACTGCAGTGCAGTCTGTGGTATGTGTGGGTGTGATTATAGAATTATTGATTGTATAAGGGGAGACAGCTAGCTGGGGGGTTGTACCATGTCATGTGCAATTGTTGTCTACGGACAAAATTACGGTCCGACAGCCCGTACGGTATTTGTCAAACATGTGCTGCTCTAACTAATTTAACCACTCCCCCACATGCACTACATCTTAAAATCTTGATCTTGATAAACGTAGGGACATTTTTTTTTCCATTTGTTAAATCTAATCTAACCTAACCTATTCTAAGGGACTTGAGAAGGGGATGAGTGCTTACGGGAATCGAACTCTGCCAACGTGCATGAAAATATTAGGGAGATACTAACTGCACTTCACTCCACTTGCGATATACGTACATTGTTTTTTGGTATTGTTGCTGAGAAATAATCATGTTGGATACAAGTTACGTTAGGTAAGTACCTAATGAGTCCAAATAAACTTTTAAAAAAAAAAAAAAATTGTTTCCCAGACTTGCATGATGATACGAGTTATATATCTTAACATCACACACACTCACTCTCTCTTTGAACACTACTCGAAAATGTGCTACAAAGTTTTATCAAAGCTAAGTGGTGGTACGTTTCAAAAAAAAAAAGTGTTAAAGTGGTGATTTTAAGTACATGAAACCTATACAATGAGTGAAGTCAATTGTTTCATTGTTCGGTTCATCTACTTGATCAATGATAAATTGGGGTTTTTTTTCCCTCTCAGAGACAGATGTAAGCGTGGTCTTATGGGGCTACGGCCTCGTGTGGTTTCTGTTTTAAAAAAAAAAATTTAATAGGAGTATTAATATTAGGTTTTTTTTTTTTTGGTAAGCGTTATTTTTTATTTGTTAAGAGCACTTAGATATTATGTTTTGTATTTAGGGTTATTTAAAAATATGCAAATGATTTAGACTTTGTTCGTTTGGATTCCAAAACCGAATCCTTCTAATGTAGGACAAGATCGTAGAATTTTTTTATATTTTGGAAATCTTTATTTAGGAATAATATTATTATGAAATTATATTTGTGCTGCCTATTTTGCATGTGTCTTATTTTTCTAATTCCTAGTTTTTATAGGATTTATTATTCCCTTGGAGATGTTATTTCCTTGGAGGATTTTTATATTTTATTTCTATTGCCTTAGAATAAGATTTTTACTAGGAATATTTTTGTTTAGGTTAAAATTATTAACTTTCCGTATTCGGTTTGATTTTAATTTATACCTTTATTAGAATCCTTGGTCTAAAGAATTAGGATTTTATTTAATTAAATAGAAAATATCTTTTCTTTAATGCCGCTTGTTTTGGCATGATTTAATATTTCTTCATAATACCTTAAATTTGCTTGTCGCTTTATCAACTGATAATCATCATGGTTCTCGAATAGCTCGCCTTCAAATTCATTCCTATTATTGTAGTGATAATAAGAATATCCTCCCGAGACGTTTTGGTGAATAGGTAGGTTGCGGGCAAATCCCTCAATGCGGTTCCTATATTCTGGTTAGGAGGTTGGCGATGGGCAAATCCCAACACACGATCCTTCTCAATCCTTTCTGGCCTTTGGCTATTTTGTAGAGTCAACCCCTGCAACAACTCACGGATCTCTACGAACTGAGTGCGAGTATCTTGACGGATCTCGGCTAACAGAGTGCTTCGATCCTGCAACTGTGTTCGGTTATCCTCCATCATCCTCCTTAGGTCAGTAAGCCCATGACCAACGTCAATGGGTGTGTCTTCTTCTATGTTTAGTGCCATCGAACCAGGCAAAGCCTTACTCTGATACCACTTGACGCAGCGGAATTCACGAGAACATAAACAACTCGTCGCAACGAGCAAATCTTGCGCACAAGAAAGAAAGAGAAAATCTCTGTAATATTATTGATTAAAAGCTTTAAAAGTTTAATAATTGAATAACTTACACTCCTATTTATGCGCAAGATTTGCTCATTGCGACGAGTTGTTTATGTCGTTTGGACTAGTACGCTAACTAATCTCTCGTGAATTCCGCTGCGTCAAGTGGTATCAGAGCAAGGCTTTGACTGGTTCGGTGGCACCAAACACAGAAGAAGACACACCCATTAATGTTGGTCGTGGGCTTACTGACCTAAGGAGGATGATGGAGGATAACCGAACACAGTTGCAAGATCGAAGCACTCTGTAGTCGAGATCTGTCAAGATACTCGCACTCAGTTCGTAGAGATCCGTGAGTTGCTGTAGGGGTTGACTCTACAAAATCGCCAAAGGCCAGAAAGGGTTGAGAAGGATCATGCGTTGGGATTTGCCCATCGCCAACCTCCTAACCAGAATAGAAAATGCGTTGAGGGGTTTGCCCGCAACCAACCTATTCACCAAAACGTCTCGGGAGGATATTCTTTTTATCACTACAATAATATGAATGAATTTGAAGGCGAGCTATTCGAGAACCATGATGATTATCAGTCGATAAAGCGACAAGCAAATTTAAGGTATTACGATAAGTTGCCAAATTTTAGTGGTCTTGAATTTTTTGAAGATCGTTTTGATTGGATATTGGACATTGATGATTTTTTTGAGTATACGAAAACTCCTTTCGAACAAAGGTGGAGGTTTTTGTTATTGAAGCTTATGGGCCCAGCGCGACAATGGTGGTTAAAATTACAATCGTTAAGAGATCGATTGGGCAAGCGTCGAATTCATGCATAGTCGAGAATTAAGACTTTTGGTGGAGAGATTTTTGCCATGGAACTATGAAGAATTACTGAAGGAAAAATATGGGCCAAAGCAACAAAATACAACTATTATTGTCAAAGATGTCGTTGAAGAAGTTGTCAAAGAGGTTGTGATTCAAGTTGATGAACCAAAAATTGAAACGGAGGTTGGTGATAAGACGAATAATATAGAAGCAGTGGATGAGGTCATATTCAAAGTTGATATTAAAAATAATAATATCAATGTTGGTGATCAAGTTGTTGAGGACTGAAACAGTTGTCTATTGGAGATTATTGATACTAATATTTGTGTTGAGGAGGAGGGTCTCGCCATCAATGCAGGGGTGTCGAATGAAATACCTTCAAAAGGATTGTCTAACAATCAATTTGAAGCGTATATCCAAATGACGAATTCACAACATAATTGCATCTTTGATAGGGCTAAAGTTGCTTTTGTTGATTTTCTTGAAGTGGAACAATTTGAATGGATTTCCAGTGTTCATCTAGTGAATATTGTCAACAAGGTGAAGCATAAAGAGAAAAGATTATTGCACTAAAACTTTTTTTTGACAAATTTTTGGAGAAGTAAGAAGTTGAAATATTCCATGTTTCGTCGATGCTGTTGTTGTCAACTTACAACCAATTGGAAGATGGGACATGGATATTTTGAAGGTCAAGCAGAGTGGAGCACATTGTTGAATTTCGTGTTCGAGAAAATTAATTTGAAGTACAAATTGATGCAGACAAGTGCCAACGTGTGAAGTTGTTTCGAACAACTGGAACTTGAGGTCAAGTTCTTTTGAAGAAAAGAAGACTGATGTAGGACAAGATCGTAGGATTTTTTTATATTTTGGAAACCTTTATTTATGAATAATATTATTATGAAATTATATTTGCGCCACCTGTTTGCACGTGTCTTATTTTTTTAATTCCTAGTTTTTATAGGATTTATTATTCCCTTGTAGATTTTATTTCCTTGGAGATTTTATTTTCCTTTTTATTATGGTCTTGGTTTCCAAGTAATTGTTTTGTTTGATCTCCTTTCTAAGTAATTACCTTATTAATAGGACTCTTATTAGTATAAATATGGGTGTAAGTTATTCAATTATTAAACTTTTAAAGCTTTTAATCAATAATAATGCAGAGATTTTCTCTTTCTTTCTTGTGCGCAAGATTTGCTCGTTGCGACGAGTTATTTATGTCGTTTGGACTAGTACGCTAACTAGTCTCTCGTGAATTCCGCTTCGTCACCTTCTCTCTGCGCATGGTCTCTAAAAAGTTTTGATTCATTTATTACTCTCATTTCTTTTCTTTTCTTCTCTTTCTCTCTCTCTCTCTCTCTCTCTCTCTCTCTCTCTCTCTCTCTCTCTCTCATTACACCAAAAACTTCACTCAAGACCCAAACTAAACAAACTAATAGATTCCCGAACTTTAAAATTTTAAAATCTTGTTATTCATAGTTTGGGCCCGAGTTCACAAAATTTTGGTTCCGTTCCTGCCCTCTCTTTTGAGGTGGCATGGTTGTGGTCAAATGTTTGTTGGTTTTTGAATTTCAAAAGTAATGTTTCGAAATGGCAGTTAATGTTGCTGGGCTTGTCGAGCATGATTTGATTTGAGTTGCCCTTCACTAACAGTTCGAAGTTCGTGGCAGGGGTTTAAGAGCACAGCCCCGCGACCTAAACCGTGGTATTAAGGTTTTTTTTTTTGTTGCTCGGCAAAACGAAACTTTTTATTAATCTCGAAGGGGTACATCGAGGAAAAGGAAAAAGAAAAAATAGCACATCATCCAACAGAGAGTTGGACGACAACACCTCAAATGGAAGTTACAATTTCAGGCTACGAATCCCGTCCAAATACCCCTTGAAATCCTCCACCAAGTAAGCGTTGATGTCCTGCTTAGTCCTCATCCTCATCGCCACCCTTGTTTTGATTAAGTTCGCAACCTCCGAGACCCTCGTAGGGGCATTGTTAAAAACATAATCATTCCGCACCAGTCATAGTGACCACAATGTTGCATACATACCAGTTTCCTAGATGTCTTTTTCTAAATTACGAAAGTTGGTTCCCAAGCCACCAGTTTGCCAAGGCCTCTACCGATGAGGGACATACCCATTTAACACGCCACCAATCCAAAATCAAGGACCAAATAGCCCACGAAAATCGACAGTGGAGAAATAAATGTTGAGGAGTTTCACTGTACAAAGAGCAAAAGGGACATACCAAAACATAGGTGTCTGTAATAATGTTTCGACTATGTAGAACCGACCTTGTTGCCACCCGCTCCTGAACAACCATCCACGTAAAAATTTCCACATTTGGAGGACTTAAATTTCTCCACAATGAACCCAACACGGAGCTTCTTGACTGACTCAGCACCTCCCCATGTTTATAAGCTGATTTCACTGTGAAGCATCTATCTGCTGACCAAATCCAAGGTAAACCATCAGGTTTAGAGGGATCCAAAGTCACGTTTTGTAGCCTTAGTTCTAACTCCTCCTTTTGTATATTCTCCCAGTCAAATAAACTTCTTCTAAACTTCAAATTTCATCTTCCATTATCCAAAGCCTCCCCCAAAGAACTAACCATCTACCCTTGCTGTTTGGACGCTGAAAATAGCCGTGGATATTCCTCTTTGAGACATTTATTTCCCAGCCAGACGTGAATCCAAAAGGAAGTTTGAACCCCTAAATTAACCTGCACCCGAAATCCCTCTTGAATAGTCCTTCCAATACACGAATCAATGTCCCCAATGGAGCAAATGTCTCTCCAAATGTTAGAAACTGAGCCAGAGCTCAGAACGTAAGCCAACCAACAACATTGGTCTAGGTTGTATTTTCCTCTAGTGACTTTTACCCAAAAGGACTCATTGTCTCTACTAAACCTTCACCAACACTTAGCCAAAAGTGCCATATTTTGTTGCATCAGTTTCTTCACCCGTAAGCCCCCAACTGATTTACATTTGGAAATCCATTCCCATTTGACTAAGTGTACCTTCTTTTTCTCCACTGTGTCTCCCAAAAAAAAAAATGCCTCTACATCTGTAGGGAGGTATTCCCGAACAGGTCCAAAACGAGTCCGAGCACGGTCAAAGAAAAGGTCAACGCGCTATGGACCAGTGATATGAGAAGTCAATGGTCCAGAGAGGTTGTACGATTCTCGGTGCAATAACACGAGACGTTATTGGACCAAATACAAGGGAAATGACATGAGATGCCACTGTTCAAGAAAATTGTTCGGCAAGAGAGAGCCGAACAGGAGGAGAGCTCCTTAGAAAGGATATGGTACAAATTGTTTCCTTAGGACCAGTTACATGTGAAGTAACTGGTCCAGGTCGTCTGTTCGGCCATGAGATGGCCGAACAAAGAGAGAAGTCCTATTAGAGGGAAAATTCTAGAAGGATCCAGAATCACTGGTATTCCGTTAAGGGATGAGATCCCAAGAAAATAGGATCTAAGAAAGATACCCAACGAGTATGGGATGTTCGGCTTGATATGGAAAGAATCCTACAAGGATTAAGGAAATAAACTGATAAGGGAACGAGAATCCAAGAGATCCTAGTTTTTCTATACGAGTTAGGAAACCTAGGGCAATATGGATACTTGGGCAGTAAGCATCCATGAATCTATAACTATAAGGTAAACCTAGAGGTAAAAGGTACGCAAGACATTGCATTCATACGTGACTTCCTATTGATATTTAGGGTTTATTGCTAGTACGTGATACTAACAAAGGCATCGGAGGGCCTTTGCCACGAAAGGCAAAGGTGCACTCACTCCTTGTCTGTTTTGCAGGACAAGGGTTTCATCGACAAATTAGGGTTACGTTCAAGAGGCACGTGAAGCCGCTGCATTCCAGTGCTGTTCAGAGCACTACTTGAATTTGTCCACCTACAATTGGCGCCGTCTGTGGGAAACGAAAGAGTTCCCTTTGAAATACGACCATGGTGGAAGTAGATCCAGCAACACCACACGATCCGAAGGACATGTTAATTGGAGGAGGGGATAAGTCTCCACCCGGGGCTCCGAGAAAGCCCGAAGGAGGACACAAGAGGACCACGAGTAAGGGCCACCCCCTTACCATCCACGGCGACTCCAAAAATAGAGATGGGGAGACGGCATCGAAGTCCACGAGAAGGACTAAATCCCATCGAGGGGATGAATCAATTGCACACTCCAGGAGTGTATACCGTAGCGAGGACGTTCTTGATAAGAAGAGACAAGAAATTGAGGAATATGCTCGTTTGATCAAAAAACGAGAACATGAGATCAGAGAACTAGAGAGGATCAGGGAACATCCGGAGGACTCCGGACTATCTTGAAGAAATTCTAGAGGCAGTGAATTGCTTTGGTACAGTACAAAAAGGCTCCTTCACGAGGAAGAAGGAGCAGAAGCAGAAGTCTGACCCCAAGGCGACATAAAGCTTCTCCACGAAAAGGAAGGAGCAAGATCCGAACACCCGAGCGAAGGAGGGTATCTCCGAGAAAGAGGAGAAGCAGAGGTTGAAGCTCTACCCCCGAGGAGGAAGGGAGTAGGAAACATCATAGGGACAGGTACGAGAGACCTGATTCCGATTGGGAAAGAACTAGATCCAAAAAAGGACCAGAGGATGAAACCATGACTGCACGGAAAGCACTTCAGAATATAGCATCCTCTCCTTTTGCAAAAAAGTTACAGGAGGCTAGATTGCCGACCAGGGTAAAGCACGGAACGTTCATCCTCTACGAGACAGATGCTGATCCCGTGGCCCATATATAGCATTACCAGCAAGCAATGTTTATGCATGAAGGAGATGATGCAATCATGTGCAAGATGTTCCCATCGAGTTTAGGGAAGGTTGCTTTGTCTTGGTTTCACAGATTGGGCTCACGCTCCATCCGAACATGGGTGCAGTTGGCCGAGGAATTCACTGCACGGTTCTTGACGAGCAGGAAAGCTCCTAAAACCTTTGAGAGTCTTTCTTTTATGAAGCAAGGAGAGGACGAGCCGATCAGGACTTATGCAAAGAAGTACTGGGAAACCTTCAACGAGATTGAATGTTGTAGTGAAGAATACGCAATAGCCACGTTCAAAACAGGCTTACCTGTTCGGGGGGAACTGCGTAAGTCTCTAAACATTAGTCCCGTGCAGACATTGGCAAAATTGATGGAGAGAATTGAGCAGCACGCCAGGAACGAGGATGACATTCTACGAGAGGATGGTAAGTTGGCCATCGAGCAAGTAAAGGGGCCTATAAAGAAAGCTGACAAGCCAGAGCCCAAAACTTATCGTGAAAGAAAAGATTATGGGCAGGCAAAGAAAGAGCAGTACAAGGATAAACAAGCCCCGGATCCCAAGTCATTCTTTTCAATAAACACGGTTTGGAAAGAGCCCATTTATAGAATTCTTTATCGAATAAAGAATCAGCCCTATTTCAAATGGCCTTCAACTCTAGGTGGGAATAAAGATGCAAAGCGTGCTACGAATCAGCACTGCAGCTATCATAAAGAGTGGGGCCATATGACAGAAGATTGTGAGATGTTTAAACGGCATCTTGACGATCTGGTCTCGCGAGGTTATCTCAAAGAATTTATCCAAGAAGATCTCAAGGATAAAGAAAAAGCAATGGAATTGGATTACGAACAGAATCCAAATGGAGTAATCCATATGATACATGGATTAGCTGAGCCTTATACGAGAAATGAGGTGAGATTGCTTCAGAGACAGATTAAACACGACCAACATGTGATGCAGTTGGGAAAGAAGAGAGGGCGTAGCGAAGAGGCATGCAACGAAGGCATAGTTTTTTCAGATGAAGATCTGGGAGGAGTCCAGGTACCTCACAATGACACATTGGTCATAACCCTACGAGTTGGGGAATATGATATGGAAAGAATCCTGGTGGATTCAGGGAGTTGCACCGAAGTGCTATACTACGATGCATTCAAGAAACTGGGGCTCACTCAAGAAGACTTGGTACAATCAGTAACTCCCTTGGTCGGATTTGGAGCAGGAGTAGTTTGGCCCTTAGGCAAGGTAACTCTGCCTGTTCGGGCTGGGACAGTGGTGCTACGAACCGACTTCTTAGTGGTGGATGTACCGTCTTCCTATAACGTGATTATAGGGAGAACATGGTTGCACAAGATGAGGGCAGTCTCTTCAACTTTCCATCAGATGGTAAAGTTCCCAGGGTCTAATGGGATTGAGCACATCAAAGGTAACCAAAAGGTAGCTCAACAATGTTTAGTATCCATCGTAAAACGCATCCAAAATGCCCACCCTATCAATTCAGTAGAAATCCCCGATCAGCCGACCATCGAGGATATCGGAAGGGATCCAACCGAAAGGGTAGTTGAAAGTTTAAAGAAAATACAGATCAACGAGATTGATCTTGATAGGTATTTTTTAATTGGGGAATCACTGCCAGCAGACGAAGAGACTGAATTGATAAGTTTCTTAAAGACTTATATCGACGTATTTGCCTGGACACCAGAAGAAATGCCTGGGGTAAGTGCAGACGTAATCTGCCACCATTTAAACGTTGATCCTCAGCATAAGCCAATCATTCAGAAAAAATGGAGGGCAGCCGTGCAGCATGTGGATGCAGTAATCGAAGAGGTCGATCATCTGTTGGAGGCCAAAGCAATACGTGAAGTCTATTACCCAGAATGGTTATCCAACACTGTTGTGGTGAAGAAAAAGAATGGAAAGTGGCGAGTCTGCGTAGACTTCACAGATCTGAACAAAGCCTGTCCAAAGGATAGCTTTCCACTTCCAAGGATAGACCAACTCGTTGATGCCACTGCAGGGTACGAACGAATGAGTTTTCTCGATGCATATCGAGGATATCATCAAATTGCCATGTTTGGGCCAGATCAGGAGAAGACTTCTTTTATTACACCACGAGGGTTGTACTGCTATAATGTCATGCCCTTTGGATTGAAGAATGCAGGGGCAACGTATCAGAGACTGGCAACCATCATGTTCAGAAAATTGCTCGGCAAAACTATGAAGGTTTACATAGATGACATGGTGGTGAAAAGTAAAGCTGGGCAAGGCCATATTGCAGATTTGAGAAAAGCTTTTGAGATTTTGAGGAAATACAAGTTAAAACTCAACGCCTCGAAGTGTGCGTTTGGAGTCGGTTCTGGAAAGTTTTTGGGCCATCTTGTAACTCTAAGGGGAATAGAGGCGAATCCCGACCAAATAAAGGCCTTACAAAATCTGGAAAGTCCTCGGACAACGAAAGAAGTCCAACGATTGACTGGGATGGCAGCAGCTCTTAATCGATTTATTAGCCGGTCAAGTGACAAGTGCAGACCTTTCTTTCAGCTGTTAAAGAAAAGGGAAGGGTTCAAATAGGGAGCAGAATGTGAACAGGCCTTCCAGGATCTGAAGGGATATTTGGCCTCTCCTCCCCTTCTTTCGACTCCAGAGCTAGGTGAGTCCCTAGTTTTATACTTAGCTGTTTCTGAGCATGCTGTGAGTGCAGTCCTCTTGAGAAACAAGGGATCCGAGCAAATCCCTGTTTATTATGTGAGCAAAACATTGTTAGATGCGGAAACAAGATATCTGCCCCTCGAGAAATTAGTCCTGGCATTAAGGACAGCAACGAGAAAATTGCCACATTATTTCCAGAGTCATGAAGTTGTGGTTTACACTGAGTTCCCGTTAAAATCACTGCTACAAAAGGCAGACTTCTCGGGAAGGATCTCAACTTGGTCCGTAGAGTTGAGCCAATACGACATTGATTATCAGCCGCGCACAGCAATCAAAGGTCAAGTGTTGGCTGATTTTGTGGCAGAATTCTCACCCACAGTAGCACCTTTGCCTTCTACGAGAAAGGAGCATGAAGCAACGCCACCTGTAACGAAGAAACAGGAATCAGCCGAACAAGATCCCTTGGAATGGAAGCTGTTTGTTGATGGGTCAGCTTGCAACACCGGTTCAGGAATTAGAGTTGTTCTTTTACCCCCTGAAGGATCAATGTTGGAACTATCTGTTCGGCTAGGGTTCAATGCATCAAACAACGTGGCAGAGTACGAGGCACTCTTAGCTGGTTTGAGAAGTGCAAAAACCCTAAAAGCAAAACGTGTTAGGGTGTATTCTGATTCACAACTCGTAGTCCATCAACTATCCGGGCAATATGAAACCCGAAGCGAGAAGATGGCGGCCTATGTACAAGTGACCAGAGATCTGCTCGATACCTTCGAAAGGGTGTTTATTGAGCAGATAAGTTCTGGAAAGAATGCTCATGCAGATTCATTGGCATGGTTAGCCGCAGCTGTACCATTTGAGTTTAAAAGGAAAATAGCCGTGGAGTATTTGACTGAGCCGAGCATTGGGAGAACCGTGGAGATGGTCTTGGACGTGAACCAAGGACCAAGTTGGATGGACCCAATTGTGGAGTTTTTACGAGATGAAACACTCCCTTTGGACAAAAAGGAGGCTCACAAAATAAGGACCAAATCTGCTCGGTTCTGGTTATCCCCAGAGGGAAAACTGTATAGGAAGTCTTTTACAGGACCCTACTTGCTTTGTGTGCATCCTGAGATGGTGGAAAAGTTCCTCCACAAAATTCATGAGGGAACTTGTGGAAGCCATGCTGGTGGCCGGTCCATAGCCCACCGAGCAATCACCCAAGGATATTAGTGGCCGTACATGCAAGAAGATGCTAAGGTGTACGTTAAAATTTGTGAGAAGTGTCAGAAATTTTCACCAATGATTCGAACACCAGCCGAGGACCTGGTGCCGCTGACAAGTCCCTGGCCGTTTGCTCAATGGGGAATGGACATAGTAGGTCCACTACACAAAGCAATTGGGAATCGAAAATTCCTACTAGTTGCAACAGATTACTTCACTAAGTGGATCGAGGCAGAGCCATTAGCCAAGATCACTGAACCTATGATAGAAAGGTTCATGTGGAAGAGCATCATAATTCGCTTTGGGGTACCTTATTCGTTGATTACAGACAATGGGTCACAATTTCAGAAGAAGTTCAAAACTTTCTGTACCCAGTATGGGATAAGAAATTATTACTCAACTCCAGCCTACCCTCAAAGCAACGGACAAGCAGAGGCTTCAAACAAAACAATTCTTGATGGGATTAAGAAACGTTTGGATAAGGCAAAGGGGAAATGGCCTGATGAATTGCCAATGGTTCTATGGGCATACCGAACAATGCCTAGGAGGTCTACGGGAGAGACCCCCTATTCATTAGCATATGGAACAGAGGCTGTTATTCCATTGGAAATAGGTCTGCCGACCAACAAGACCACTTTGGTTGAAAGTGGAGGAAATGACAGAGCCTTGGAGATTGAGTTAGACTTTGCCGAGGAATGACGAGAGCGGGCCCTGGTGCACTTGGCCTCATACCAAGAGCAGCTCATCAAAAGTCATAACAAGAATGTACACCCTCGAGAGTTTGGTATTGGAGACCTTGTGCTACGAAAAGTGCTCGGCAATACTAAAGTGGCTAATGAGGGAAAGCTAGGGGCAAATTGGGAGGGCCCATATCGAGTTACAGAAATCGCGGGCATTGGGGCTTATCGATTGGCAGACTTGGATGGGAACCCAGTGCCAAGACCTTGGAATGTCCATAATCTGAGAAAGTTTTTTATATGAATAAATTTTTCTTTATGCACATCGTGATTGTGTGAGAGTTACGAATAAAACTCTCTTGTGTTCTAGTTTTGTTATTTTAGTTGCAAGGGGTACGAGTAACGCCCTCTTGAGTTTTACAGTTCACGAATGAAGTTACTTTTTTAGTATAACTGCTGTTTTCTTGGTATTTGTTTTAAATACGAATTACGAAATTAGTTTCCCTCATTCGTATTGGGGAGCAGGGTATAGAATATCCATTTAAGTACGCGACACTTAAACACAAGTTCGAAACACTTGTGTAAATTTCAAACATTTAAGTACGTGAAACTTAAACGCAAGTACGAAACACTTGTGAGAACGCAAGTACGAAATACTTGTGAATTGTTCTAAGTACGTGAAGCTTAAACGAATACAAGTAAGACAACATTCAAGTACGAGAAACTTAGACCCTTGAGATGCATATGAATACATGCATAGAGCATACGAGAATATGCACAAACAGTTATGCATAGAGCATACGAGAATATGCACAAACAGTTCAAAGCATACGAGAATATGCACAAACTTGGAAGCATAAAAGTATATGCATAAGTACGTGAAACTTCAAACGTACGGGAAACTTACAAATCAAAGACAAGTACGAAATACTAAAAGAGTTTTCAACACAGTATTCTGACATCACAAAACCACAAACAGGTGGCAAAACAGATTGTCAAAAACATGACGATTGAATTTATTCGTCTTCTGTGAGATCTTGAACAGTTGCAGGAGTAGTTGTAGGAGCTGCTGGTGCAGTCAACTCTTCTGTGGTATTCTCATCTTCAAGTGGACCACCACTGACTTCCTTTTGGCCAGGGTTGGTCATATCATTCTGTGGCTCAACTGCAGAAACAGGTTGCTCGGACACGTTCACCGCCTGCTGTTCATCTCTCTCCTCTGAAATATCTTCCTCACAGCTAACAGCAGCACTTGGTAGTTCAATGTTAGTCCAGAGCGGAGATGACTCAAGAATCTCAGCCTTTGCAAGGCAAGCTGTCCAGGATGCCACCCATATTTGGTCTTGAATCCCAGACATCTGGTTCGTGTAGCTGTCTGTAGCTACTTTGATCCCCTCATTGTATCCCTTATCAAATGCAGCTTTGGCTTCAGTCTGGCTTGTTTCAAGTTCTTTCAACGTTTGTGCGAGACTGTCCTCAGCCCCCTTCAGTTGTCCTTTCAACCCATCTGCTACCCCCAAGGCCTGGTTTCTTTCTCTCTCAAGCCTGATGATGGTACGTTGAAGCTTGGTGTTCTCACTTACAAGCTTAACACGTTGGGGCTCAGACTGGCTAAGCTTTTGAGCCATGGCCACCATTTTTTGCATCACCTGGAACGTTCAAAACAGTTAAACATGGATACCAAACGCTATGGTATGCTATGGTTTACAAAGCGAAATTTTACCTTGGCATTGTGAGACATGAATGAGCTTAGCAGGTTGTCAGGCGAGCTTGCAACCTCCTTCTGCATGTCTCCTGGCAGCAGAAAGGCTTGGGACAGGGCAAGGGCAGTGCCTTCTGACTCAACACTGTCCCGAGCAGTGATAGCTCGGCTCCCGTGCGAGAACGGAGGAGCCCAGATAGGAGCAGGAGATGAAGAGGATGGTGGGGGTCTTTCCTGGGATTTTTCCACTCGTTGACGTTTTTCTCTGTGGAGGGCTTCGATTTCTTCTAGAGAAAATCCAGGAGGAGCGTCAGTTTGAGTCTGGATACGATGGCCACGACCTTGACCACCTTGGCCCCGAACAGTACCACGACCCCGACCAGGAATGGTGAGGAGGCTGCCTAAGTCAATTGGCCGGTTCATCTCTGAAGGTGAGAGGGTATGGCCGCTGGAAGACGAGTTGGATGTGGAACTGGAAGCTTCCTCAGCAAGAGGGATTGGTTCGTCAGAGATTGGAGGAGTCCGTGAACGCCTCTCTTCTTGTTCAGGGACTGGTGACCAGCTACTGCAGGGATGTCAGCTGCATGGGTACGCCGATCAATAAAACCCCCGTATGATGCTTTGTAGCTGAGTAGTACCTGAGCCGCTCTTGCTCGGCCAGCAAGGTATGTCCCTTCACCGTTGAAAGCAAGTGCTCGTCTGATATCAGCTACATGCACTTGAGGGGTTATGATATTATAACCTCGGTTAATATTTGATGCTGAAACAAAGCAAAGCACAAATAAATTAGAAGCACGAAAAAGCTTTTCCTATGACAAAGGGGAAAATATATGAATTAAGGGGAAAGCACTAACGTGGGCTCCCGAATATGTGAGGGGCATGGAAGCCAATCACTTGGCCGTCCTCATTTCTGGGTTCGAAGTTGCCCGTAACGATCAGAAAGTCGTCGTCATCCCCTCGAGCAGAGTCAGGGAGTTCAAGGACTAGCTTCTTTCTAGAATCCCTACTTTTCAAATAATATGTAAGGGCATCCCCGGTCCTGGAGATACTATATAAATAGTTAATGTCGTATAAACTTAGAAAAGTCCCTAACATCTGGTTTAGGGCATTTATGCCCATAACTACTCGAAAGAAATTTGCAGAAACCTGCATTGGCGAAAGCCTGTAATATGCTAAGACTTGGCGGAGCAGAGGGGCTAAGGGAAACCTAACTCCGCCTTCAACGACGGCTACTACTGGAATGTGAAGGGTGTCGAAATCAAAGCTTTCACGAATGGCATCCTCAGGAGCCAAAACAGTAGCTACGTTGTCAGGAATCCCATATCGAGATCTGAAACTAGCCATGGTTTGAGGAGTATTACAGTGTCTCCGAAATCTTCCCATTACCAGAAAGGTTTTTGGGGTTCTTTGAAGTATAAAGAAAAGGGGACGATGAAACCCTAACAAGAGTTTGTAAACAATCCACCAAGAGAAATGGAGCAGTAAGGAGAGGAATAGTGACTTACGAAAATAGTCGATTGAATCCCTAAGAGCAGAAAGGAGGAGGTCTTGAAATGATGAACAGAGCTTCAATGGCGGGTAAAACTTAAAATCGTCTCTTTCTGCAAAGGGAGTCTAAGAGAGAGATTGGGGTTTTTGAAAATGGGACGAAAACCCAAAAATACCCTACAAGTTGGTGGCGTACGTGAAACGTCACCCCAGACGCCTTTTGAGCGTTCCGTTTCCCAGAAAACACGTCTGTCCGTATTAAATATGAGTAATACAATGATCGACACGTGTAAAGATTAGGGCTAAAAAGCCTGTGACGGCCAGATGAAAAGATGTTTGCGCCTTGATAAAATGATGAAACATTGCACCAATATATGAAATAGGGTACAGAGACACAATGAATTTGCTCGGTAAAAGAGCTTTACTCGTCATCTGAGTAAAATATAAACGAGTAAAAGCTGGGTCGCAATTGTAGGGAGGTATTCCCGAACAGGTCCAAAACGAGCCCGAGCACGGTCAAAGAAAAGGTCAACGCGCTATGGACCAGTGATATGAGAAGTCAATGGTCCAGAGAGGTTGTACGATTCTCGGTGCAATAACACGAGACGTTATTGGACCAAATACAAGAAAAATGACATGAGATGCCACTGTTCAAGAAAATTGTTCGGCAAGAGAGAGCCGGACAGGAGGAGAGCTCCTTAGAAAGGATATGGTACAAATTGTTTCCTTAGGACCAATTACATGTGAAGTAACTGGTTCAGGTCGTTTGTTCGGCCATGAGATGGCCGAACAAAGAGAGAAGTCCTATTAGAGGGAACATTCTAGAAGGGTCCAGAATCACTGGTATTCCGTTAAGGGATGAGATCCCAAGAAAATAGGATCTAAGAAAGATACCCAACGAGTATGGGATGTTCGGCTTGATATGAAAAGAATCCTACAAGGATTAAGGAAATAAACTGATAAGGGAACGAGAATCCAAGAGATCCTAATTTTCCTATACGAGGTAGGAAACCTAGGGCAATATGGATACTTGGGCAGTAAGCATCCATGAATCTATAAATATAAGGTAAACCTAGAGGTAAAAGGTACGCAAGACATTGCATTCATACGTGACTTCCTATTGATATTTAGGGTTTATTGCTAGTACGTGATACTAACAAAGGCATCGGAGGGCCTTTGCCACGAGAGGCAAAGGTGCACTCACTCCTTGTCTGTTTTGCAGGACAAGGGTTTCATTGACAAATTAGGGTTACGTTCAAGAGGCACGTGAAGCTGCTGCATTCCAGTGCTGTTCAGAGCACTACTTGAATTTGTCCACCTACAACATCTTCTCTAACATTTTAGCAACAGCCACCAGCATCTTAAACAATGACATAAAATAGATAGGAAGAGTGTTCATGTTGGAGTTGAGAAGGGTAAGGCGACCTCCAGTGGACATACATCTACCACTCCACACATTCAGCTTCTGTTGTGTTCTATCAATGACAGGCTCCCATGTTTTAATCCTCCGCGGATTAGCACCTAGAGGTAGGCCAAGATACTTAATAGGCATAGACCCTGCTTTGCACCCCATTACATGAGCAAGGGCAACCACGTCTTATTGTTGGACCTTAACACCGCAAAGAGAGCTTTTGGAAAAATTTATCTTTCGGCCTGACATTAACTGGAAACACCTCAAAATCCTTTTGATATTTTTCATTTCCTGTATATCATTATTACAGAAAATTATTGTATCGTCCGCAAATTGAAGGTGAGAAATCATTACCCCATTTTTTCCAAGCTTTACCCCGTTGATGAGCTCTCTGTCCCTAGCTCTTTCCAGCATAATGTTAAGAGCCTCGGCTACTATTGAACAGAAAAGGGGATAAGGGATCTCCTTGTCTAATCCCTTTTTGAGTTTGAAATTCCTTTGTTGTTGAGCCATTAATCAAAACTGACATCGAAACAGAAGAGATACACTCTTTAATCCACTCACACCACAGCCCAACTTTCCCAACATGTCTAACAGAAATCCCCAATTCACACAGACATAAGCTCTTTCAAAGTCGAGTTTGAGAATCAGCCCTCCACGCGTACTTTGTTTCCAACTGTGGATGGCCTCATTGGCAATAAGAACCCCATCAAGAATCTATTTGCCCTCAACAAAAGCCACCTGAGCCTCCCCAATTAGACTCGACAGAAACTGTTTTATCCTATTAGCCAATACCTTCGATAAAATCTTGTAGATGCAACCCACCATGCTAATAGGTCTGTAATCCTTAAAAGTTGTAGGGCAGTCAACCTTAGGGATCAAGGAGATAAAGGTTGAGTTTATACCTTTAGTAAGCCTTCCATTCTCATGGAATTCCGCAAAAATCTTTCATAAAACTCCAACATTTCTTCACAAAGGAGAAATTGAACCCATCCACCCCAGGACCTTTGAGGCTATTGCAATCTTTCAGTACAACCACTATCTCCCCTTCCTCAAATTGTTTTTCAAGTTGCATAGCTACATCCGAATTCAAGCGTCTATTAAAGGAGCCACCCAAAATAGTTCGAAATCTCCTTTCCTCTTTAAAATTGGAACGAAAATACACCACTGCTGCTTCCTTAATGTCTCCAAGTTCCTCTATTATGCTGCCATCCACCTTAACAAAGCCCACCATGTTCCTCTTGAATCTATAATTAGCGATGACTTGAAAAAATCTTGTATTTTTATCGCCCAATTTCAGCCATTTTACCCTCGACTTTTGTCTCCATAGAGATTCCGAGAGCCTTGACAACCTCCAGAATTCTGTTCTCGTCTTGCATCTTGTTGTTTTCTCCTCTTCAGTAAGGTGTCGTTCTTCTGCCAAAACATCAAGTTGGTGGAGAGCTGCCTCACATTCTTGTAGTGCACAATTTAAGTCGCCAAACTCCTCCTTGTTCCACACCCTCAACTTGTCTTTTATAGCCTTTAGTTTTTGTAAAAAAATGAATCCAGCCCACCCATTAATCTGGACCTCCTCCCATGTTTCTTTGGCAATCCTCATACAATTGGGGTTGGAAAGCCAAATATCCAAGAACCGGAAGGATCGGGGACCCCAATCTCTATCATCATCTAGGAGAACTACTGGACAATGATCAGAAATTGGATGTGGCAAGCCCTACTGAATAAATTTAAACCTATCCAACCACAGCTGAGATATCAAAAATCTGTCTAGGCGACTGTGGATGGCCTGATGTTGATAGTTGTTCCAAGTAAATTTCCTGCCAATCATAGGTAGATCAACCAATTCCATGTTGTTATAAAATTTTGAAAAATCCCTCATTCCCCTCTCCATTCTGGTACAGCCAACCCTTTCGTGCACTTCTTTAATCTCATTAAAATCCCCCCTTATACACCACGGGACTTGAGAATTCACTTTAAGCCCCAAAAGCACCTCCCACAATTTTCTTCAGTTACTGACCTCATTAGGTGCATAGATATTTACCAGGACACATGGTAAGGAGTTAAGAAGTACCTCTTCCCGGAGTACAAAAGATCTATGTGTAAGAACATTGGTAGCTTTGAAGATTTCAGTGTTCCACATAATAATGAGGCTCCCAGAAGCTCCTACCGAATTGGAGCTCACAAACTCCATCTTAAGACCACCCTTCCCCGCCCCACAATTTTTGGACGACACTCCTCTCCGCTGACTCCATCTTAGTTTCTTGCACAAATACCATATTAGGTTTTCTCTTCTTAATGAGTTTAGATAAGAACTTCTTCTTTACATCGCTCCCCAAACCTCTAATATTCCAAGAAATAATCTGCATTAAAACAAAACAAACACCCTTCTGGACCACCTCTAGATTAGTCAAAAAGACTAAATCCCACCCTCACCTTCTCGAAGGCGAGAAAACTCCTTATTTTCAAGTTCAATCATTTTCCTTAAAACCACATCATCGTTAGGTAAAAAATCAACATTTAACTCACCTCCAATTTGCATAGTGGCTCGGACCTCCTCTGCAATACGCAAATCACTCTGGATCGAATCTCCGGAAGAAGACAAAAACCCATCCACCAAGCTGGGCTCCCGGGACAGTTCCTCACGGATGCGGATGAGATTTGATAACTATCTTCTCCTCATTTTCCTACAAGCTGCATCATTCAAATCCACCAAAAGATGGATGCTAGGGAGTTGAGAACAACCCAGTACCCCCATCTCATTCTGAACTCTAGCTTCAAAATTATTCTGTAAAGAGGATTCGGGTTTACCACCTACCCGGCCTAGCTCCCCCATTTCCCCGGTCGGTGGTATTGGTAAAAGGCCCAAATCAAAGTGGGGAGAAGAATGAAGACCTTGGGCCAAATACCCCAGCCCATCCCCCACGTCCTTTTCTAGGCCCACAGAGTCCCCCACCACAGATTCAAAATCCTCTGAGCCGGCTATATCACTTGCCCTGTCAAGCATTAAATGCTTATCTGTAACATTAGACTTAGGGCCCCCAACCCCATCACATGTTTTGTCCTCCCCATGCAATGCTGCCGGCTCTGCTACTCTATTCAGTCGTAGGTTTTCACCTACCCCTTCTTTCCCATTGGTTGCTGTTACCTCAACGGACTGCATGACATCATCTACTTCTTCCTCCTCCAGCTCCATGCCATCCATCCTTTTCAACGGCCTCTTTTCTTCCAACCTCAACCCCAGATTAACCTCATCTGGATTAAAAAAAGATGACTCTTCAAAAATTTTAACATCATACATCACACTTTGCACTTCCAATTTGATCCACATATCAATTTTTGTAACCAGCTTTGTTGCTATTAAGACTTTTCCTTTCACAATATCTCTATCTTTCAACGTATTCTCCTCCACCATAATGAAGGAACCCCATAACTCTCATATCCGTTTGAAAGTGTTAGCATTCCAAGCATTGAGTGGCATCCCTTGACAGCTTAACCACACAAATCTTTCAAGACTCGCCGGTTCGTTCTGCCATGGTTTAACCTCATGAAACCACCTTTCCATCCATTGTCCCTCAATAACCTTATCCCTAGCCTCCTGACTTTGGACAGTGATGAGAATTGATCTACCCCCCAAAGCTCGGAATTGAGCATCCATATCGGTCTCCAACCTGAAACTGGCTTTCAAAGTCATCAATGGGACAACTCTGTTCATAATAGCCACCGCACTCCGGAAAAGCCACCCATTACCCTCGGGTTGGATGTGGAGAGTGATGCTCTGTTCCTCAGTCCTATCAGGGTTAGATGTTTCATCATTTAGAGCTTGAGCATAAGACACACCTTGGCCTTTTCGAATCCAAGCTTGTGGAGGTCCCGCCTTGTCCCCATCCTCATATTTAAGACTGGAATTAGCTCCTTTGCTAGGCGAAACCTTACTGACATGGAATCTGGGCACCATCGGGTTCGTACGCCCTGCCATATGACCAAAGCATGCCTCCTTGATAAACAAACGTTTGTCTTCCACCCACACCCCATTCATTCTCGAGACTGCCATGCCAGCAGATACATGACAGTCATACCTGACAAATACGAACTTGTTTCCCGTACGTTTGCTCCTCTTCCATGGAATAAATGCATCCATATCCACTCCAAACTTATTAAATGTACTCTGTAGCCACCTTTGGTCCTTCCTCTCAAGGATGTTGTCCACGAACAACGTAAAAAGCTCTTTAGATTTCAGCTTCTTCCCTGGCGAACTCCTGTGTTTCCTGATCATAGGGATCCACCCACCATCATCCCTTTCACCCCACGGACCACCATAACTGGACATTGTCGGTGATGGATATTTGTTGTTTTAGCTTTTGTAACGGATATAACCCTTAAATATTTGCTATATATACACAACTGCCGATGTATTCTTTCTTCATTCAAGCATAGTTGAAATTCACTACAAGAAATTTGGTCTTTTGTAATGCCCCGATTTTTGAAAATAAAATCGGAGGTTTTAAATAAAGATTTCTAAAAATTTATTGAATTTAAAATTCAAAATCCAAACTGGAAAATTCACCCTACAGTTTCTTCTATTACAAATTATCGTAGAAATACTGAAAATAGTCTTTATGGTAATAAACTAAACAAAATAACAGAACCATCTGTAGGTGGATAAATTCAAGTAGTGCTCTGAATAGTACTGGAATGCAACGGCTTTACGTGCCTCTTGAACAGAACCCTAATTTGTCAATGAAACCCTTGTCCTGCAAAACAGACAAGGAGTGAGTGCACCTTTGCCTCTTGTGGCAAAGGCCCTCCAATGCCTTTGTTAGTATTTCGTACTAATAGAACCCTAATTATCAGTAGGTAAATATCGAATAATGCAATGTATTGCGTACCTTTTACCTTTAGGTTTACCTCTTATTTATAGATTTATGGATGCTTGCTGCCCAAGTATCCATGTTGCCCTAGGTTTCTTACCTCGTATAGGAAAACTAGGATCTCTTGGATTCTCGTTCCCTTATCAGTTTATTTCCTTAATCCTTATAGGACTGTTTCCATAACAAGCCGAACATCCCATACTCGTTGGGTATCTTTCTTAGATCCTATATTCTTGGGATCTCATCCCTTAACGGAATACCAGTGATTCTGGACCCTTCTAGAATGTTCCCTCTAATAGGACTTCTCTCTTTGTTCGGCCATCTCATTGCCGAACAGACGGCCTGGACCAGTTACTTCACATGTAACTGGTCCTAAGGAAACAATTTGGACCATATCCTTTCTAAGGAGCTCTCCTCCTGTTCGGCTCTCTCTTGCCAAACAAGTTTCTTGAACAGTGGCATCTCATGTCATTTTCCTTGTATTTGGTCCAATAACATCTCGTGTTATTGCACCGAGAATCGTATAACCTCTCTGGACCATTGACTTCTCATGTCACTGGTCCATAGCGTGTTGACCTTTTCTTTGACCGTGCTCGGGCTTGTTTTGTACCTGTTCGGGAATACCTCCCTACAATTGCTCCCCAGCCTTACTCGTTTATAATTTACTTAGATGACGAGTGAAGCTCTTTTACCGAGCAAATTCATTTTGTCCCTGCACCCTATTTCATATATTGGTGCAATGTTTCATCATTTTACCAAGGCGAAAACATCTTTTCATATGGTCGTCACAGGCTTTTTAGCCCTAATCTTTACACGTGTCGATCATTGTATTGCTTTACATAAAATGCAGACAGACGTGTTTTGGGGAACGAAACGCTCAAACGGCATTTGGGGTGACGTTTCACGTACGCTACCCACTTTTAGGATATTTTTGGGTTTTCGTCCCATTTTCAAAACCCCAATCTCTCTCCTAGACTCCTTCTGCAGAAAAAGACAGTTCAAGCTTTTACCCTCCATTGAAGCTCTGTTTATCATCTCAAGGCCTCCTCCTTTCTGCTCTTTAGGGATTCCATCGACTATTTTCGTAAGTCATTATTCTTCTTCTTATTGCTCCATTTCTCTGGTGGATTGTTTACAATCTCTTTTTAGGGTTTCATCGTCCCCTTTTCTTTATACTTCAAAGAACCCCAAAAACCTTTCTGGTAATGGAAAGATTTCGGAGACACTGTAATACTCCTCAAACCATGGCTAGTTTCAGATCTCGATATGGGATTCCTGACAACGTAGCTACTGTTTTGGCTCCTGAGGATGCCATTCGTGAAAGCTTCGATTTCGACACCCTTCACATTCCAGTAGTAGTCGTCGTTGAAGGCGGAGTTAGGTTTCCCTTAGCCCCTCTGCTCCGCCAAGTCTTAGCATATTATAGGCTTTCGCCAATGCAGGTTTCTGCTAATTTCTTTCGAGTATTTATGGGCATAAATGCCTTAAACCAGATGTTAGGGACTTCTCTAGGTTTATACGACATTCACCATTTATATAGTATCTCCAGAACCGGGGATGCCCTTACATATTATTTGAAAAGTAGGGATTCTAGAAAGAAGCTAGTCCTTGAACTCCCTGACTCTGCTCAAGGGGATGACGACGACTTTCTGATCGTTACGGGCAACTTCGAACCCAGAAATGAGGACGGCCAAGTGATTGGTTTCCATGCCCCTCACATATTCGGGAGCCCACGTTAGTGCTTTCACCTTAATTCATATGTTGTGTCCTTTTTCATAGGAAAAGCTTTTTCGTGCTTCTAATTATTTGTGCTTTGCTTTGTTTCAGCATCAAATATTAACCGTGGTTATAACATCATAACCCCACAAGTTCACGTAGCTGATATCAGACGAGCACTTGCATTCAACGGCGAAGGGACATACCTTGCAGGCCGAGCAAGAGCAGCTCAAGTACTTCTTAGCTACAAAGCTTCGTACGGTAGGTTTATTGATCGGCGAACCCGAGCAGCCGATAATCCCGTTGTTGCTGGTCCTTCAAGACCAATCCCCGAACAAGAAGAGAGGCGTTCCTGGACTCCTCCGATCTCTGACGAACCAATCCCTCTTGCTGAGGAAGCTTCCAGTTCCACATCCAACTCGTCTTCCAGCGGCAATTCCCTCTCACCTCCAGAGATGAACCGGCCAATTGACGTAGGCAGCCTCCTAACCATTCCTGGTCGGGGTCGTGGTACTGTTCGGGGCCAAGGTGGTCAAGGTCATGGCCGTCGTATCCAGACTCAAACTGATGCTCCTCCTGGATTTTCTCTAGAAGAAATTGAAGCCCTCCACAGAGAAAAACGTCAACGGGTGGAAGAATCCCAAGAAAGACCCCCACCGTCCTCCTCATCTCCTGCTCCTGCTTGGGCTCCCTCTTTCTCTCATGGGAACCGAGCTATCACTGCTCGAGATACTGTTGAGACTGATGGGACTGCACTTGCGTTATCCCAAGCATTCTTATTGCCTGGAGATATGCAGAAAGAAGTTGCAATGTCTCCAAACAATCTCCTGAGCACTTTTATGTCCCATAATGCCAAGGTAATTTATTCCTTCAAAAACCACATCGTACCATATCGTTTGGTATTTATGTTTATCACAGCTGTTTTTGAACGTTTCAGGTGATGCAAAAAATGGTGGCCATGGCTCAAAAACTCAGCCAATCCGAGCCCCAACATGCCAAACTTGTCAGTGAGAACACCAAGCTTCAACGTACCATCATCAGGCTTGAGAGAGAAAGAAACCAGGCCCTGGGGGTAGCAGATGGCTTGAAGGGACAACTGAAGGGGGCTGAGGACAGTCTCGCACAAACTTTGAAAGAACTTGAAACAAGCCAGACTGAAGCCAAAGCTGCATTTGAAAAGGGATACAATGAGGGAATCAAAGTAGCTACAAACAGCTACACGAACCAGATGCTTGGGATTCAAGACCAAATATGGGTGGCATCCTGGACAGCTTGCCTTGCAAAGGCTGAGATTCCTGAGTCATCTCCGCTCTGAACCAACATTGAACTACCAAGCGCAGCTGTTGGTGAACAGGAGGACATTACTGAGGAGGGAGATGAAGAACAAGATGTGCAGACGTCTGGGCCACCTGTTACTGAAGTTGAGCCACAGAATGATATGACCAACCCTGGCCAAAAGGAAGTCAGTGGTGGTCTACTTGAAGATGAGAATACCACAGAAGAGTTGACTGCACCAGCAGCTCCTACAACTACTCCTGCAACTGTTCAAGATCTCACAGAAGACGAATAAATTCAATCGTCATGTATTTGACAATCTATTTTGCCACCTATTCGAATTGTGGTTTTGTGATGTCAGAATACTGTGTTGAAAACTCTTTTAGTATTTCGTACTTGTCTTTGATTTGTAAGTTTCCCGTACTTAATCGTTTGAAGTTTCACGTACTTATGCATATATTCTTATGCTTCCAAGTTTGTGCATATTCTCGTATGCTTTGAACTGTTTGTGCATATTCTCATATGCTCTATGCATGTATTCGTATGCATCACAAGGGTTTAAGTTCTCGTACTTGAATATTTCGTGGCTAACATATACTCGTTAAAGTTTATGCATGTCTGTCCAAGTTTCTCATACTTAAATTCCATACGAGTGTTTTCATACTCGTATTTGTTAAGTTTCACGTACTTAGAACATCACACAAGTGTTTCGTACTTGCGTTTAAGTTTCACGTACTTAAAAGTTTCAAAAGCGTTTAAGTTTCACGTACTTAAAAGTTTCAAAATCACACAAGTTCATAAGCAGTGATTTTAAGTTTCACGTACTTTAAATGTATACCCTGCTCCCCAATACGAATGAGGGAAACTAATCTCGTAGTTCGTATTTAAAACAAATACCTAGAACACAACAGTTATACTAAAAAAAAATAACTTTATTCATAATCTGCAAAACTCAAGAGGGCGTTATTCGTACCCCTTGGAATTAGAATAACAAAACTAGAACACAAGAGAGTTTTACTCGTAACTCTCACACAATCACGATGTGTATAAAGAAAAAATAATATTCCTATAAAAAACTTTCTCAGATTATGGACGTTCCAAGGTCATGGCACTGGGTTCCCATCCAAGTCTGCCAATCGATAAGCCCAATGCCCACGATTTCTGTAACTCGATATGGGCCTTTCCAATTGGCCCCCAACTTTCCCTCAATAGCCACTTTAGTATTGCCGAGCACCTTTCGTAGCACAAGGTCTCCAACACCAAACTCTCGTGGGTGTACATTCTTGTTGTAACTTTTGATAAGCTGCTCTTGGTATGAGGCCAAGTGTACCAGGGCCCGCTCTCGTTGTTCCTCGGCAAAGTCTAACTCAATCTCCAAGGCTCTATCATTTCCTCCACTTTCAACCAAAGTGGTCCTGTTGGTCGGCAGACCTATTTCCAATGGAATAACAGCCTCTGTTCCATATGCTAATGAATAGGGGGTCTCTCCCGTAGACCTCCTAGGCGTTGTTCGGTATGCCCAAAGTACCAATGGCAATTCATCAAGCCATTTTCCCTTTGCTTTATCCAACCTTTTCTTAATCCCATCAAGAATTGTTTTGTTAGAAGCTTCAACTTGTCCGTTGCTTTGAGGGTAGGCTGGAGTCGAATAGTAATTTCTTATCCCATAATGAGTACAGAAAGTTTTGAACTTTTTCTGAAACTGGGATCCATTGTCTGTGATCAATGAGTATGGGACCCCAAATGAGTAATGATGCTCTTCCACACGAACATTTCTATCATAGGTTCAGTGATCTTGGCCAATGGTTTTGCCTCAATCCACTTAGTGAAATAGTCTGTTGCAACTAGCAAGAATTTTCGATTCCCAGTTGCTTTGTGCAATGGACCCACTATGTCCATTCCCCATTGTGCAAACGGCCAGGGACTCGTTAGAGGCATCAGATCCTCGGCTGGTGTTCGAATCATTGGTGAAAACTTCTGACACTTCTCACAAATTTTAACGTACACCTTGGCGTCTTCTTGCATGTACGGCCACCAATATCCTTGGGTGATTGCTCGGTGGGCGATGGACCGGCCCCCAGCATGGCTTCCACAAGTTCCCTCATGAATTTCGTGGAAGAACTTTTGCACCATCTCAGGATGCACACAAAGCAAGTAGGGTCCTGTAAAAGACTTCCTATACAGTTTTCCCTCTGGGGATAACCAGAACCGAGCAGATTTGGTCCTTATTTTGTGAGCCTCCTTTTTGTCCAAAGGGAGTGTTTCATCTCGTAAAAACTCCACAATTGGGTCCATCCAACTTGGTCCTTGGTTCACGTCCAAGACCATCTCCACGCTTCTCCCAATGCTCGGCTCAGTCAAATACTCCACGGCTATTTTTCTTTTAAACTCAGATGGTACAGCTGCGGCTAACCATGCTAATGAATCTGCATGAGCATTCTTTCCAGAACGTATCTGCTCAATATACACCCTTTCGAAGGTATCGAGCAGATCTCTGGTCACTTGTACATAGGCCGCCATCTTCTCGCTCTGGGTTTCATATTGCCCGGACAGTTGATGGACTACGAGTTGTGAATCAGAATACACCCTAACACGTTCAGCTTTTAGGGTTTTTGCACTTCTCAAACCAGCTAAGAGTGCCTCGTACTCTGCCACGTTGTTTGATGCATTGAACCCTAGCCGAACAGATAGTTCCAACATTGATCCTTCAGGGGGTAAAAGCACAACCCCGATTCCTGATCCAGTGTTGCAAGCTGATCCATCAACGAACACCTTCCATTCCAAGGGATCTTGTTCGGCAATTACCTGTTTCTTCGTTACAGGTGTCTTTGCTTCACACTCCTTTCTCTTAGGAGGCAAAGGTGCAACTGTGGGTGAGAATTCTGCCACAAAATCAGCCAACACTTGGCCTTTGATTGCCGTGCGCGGCTGATAATCAATATCATATTGGCTTAACTCTACGGACCAAGTTGAGATCCTTCCCGAGAAGTCTGCCTTTCGTAGCAGTGATTTTAATGGGAACTCAGTGTAAACCACAACTTTATGACTCTGGAAATAATGTGGCAATTTTCTGGTTACTGTCCTTAGTGCCAGGACTAATTTCTCGAGGGGCAAATATCTCGTTTCGGCATCTAACAAAGTTTTGCTCACATAATAAACTGGGATTTGCTCGGATCCCTTATTTCTCAAAAGTACTGCACTCACAGCATGCTCAGAAACAGCTAAGTATAAAACTAGAGACTCACCTGGTTCTGGAGTCGAAAGAAGGGGAGGAGAGGCCAAATATCCCTTCAGATCCTGGAAGGCTCGTTCACATTCTGCTCCCCACTCGAACCCCTCTCTTTTCTTTAACAGTTGAAAGAAAGGTCTGCACTTGTCACTTGATCGGCTAATAAATCGATTAAGAGCCGCTGCCATCCCAGTCAACCGTTGGACCTCTTTCGTTGTCCGAGGACTCTGCAGATTTTGTAAAGCCTTTATCTGGTCGGGATTCGCCTCTATCCCCCTTAAGGTTACAAGGTGACCCAAAAACTTTCCAGAGCCGACTCCAAACGCACACTTCGAGGCGTTGAGTTTCAACTTGTATTTCCTCAAAATTTCAAAAGCCTCTCTCAAATCTGCAATATGGCCTTGCCCAGCTTTACTTTTCACCACCATGTCATCTATGTAAACCTCCATAGTTTTGCTGAGCAATTTTCTGAACATGATGGTTGCCAATCTCTGATATGTTGCCCCTGCATTCTTCAATCCAAAGGGCATGACATTGTAGCAGTACAACTCTCGTGGTGTAATAAAAGAAGTTTTCTCCTGATCTAGCCCAAACATGGCAATTTGATGATATCCTCGATATGCATCGAGAAAACTCATTCGCTCATATCCAGCAGTGGCATCTACGAGTTGGTCTATCCTTGGAAGTGGAAAGCTATCCTTTGGGCAGGCTTTGTTTAGGTCTGTGAAGTCTACGCAGACTCGCCACTTTCCATTCTTTTTCTTTACTACAACAGAGTTGGATAACCATTCTGGGTAATAGACTTCTCGTATTGCTTTGGCCTCCAACAAACGATCAACTTCCTCGATAACTGCATCCACATGCTGCACGGCTGCCCTTCGTTTTTTCTGAACGACTGGCTTATGCTCAGGATCAACGTTTAAATGGTAGCAAATTACGTCTGCACCTACCCCAGGCATTTCTTCTGGTGTCCAGGCAAATACGTCGACATAAGTCTTTAGGAAACTTATCAATTCAGCCTCTTCGTCTACTGGCAATGATTTCCCAATTAAAAAATACCTGTCAGGATCAATCTCATTGATCTGTATTTTCTTTAATCCCTCAACTACCCTCTCGGCTGGGTCCCTTCCGATATCCTCGATGGTCGGCTGATCGGGGATTTCTACTGAATTAATATGGTGGGCATTTTGAATGCGTTTTACGATGGATACTAAACATTGTTGAGCTACCTTTTGGTTACCTTTGATGTGCTCAATCCCATTAGACCCTGGGAACTTTACCATCTGATGGAAAGTTGAAGAGACTGCCCTCATCTTGTGCAACCATGTTCTCCCTATAATCACGTTATAGGAAGACGCTACATCCACCACTAGGAAGTCAGTTCGTAGCACCACTGTCCCAGCCCGAACAGGCAGAGTTACCATGCCTAACGGCCAAACTGCTCCCGCTCCAAATCCGACCAAAGGAGTTACTGATTGTACCAAATCTTCTTGAGTGAGCCCCAGTTTCTTGAATGCATCGTAGTATAGCACTTCGGTGCAACTCCCTGAATCCACCAGGATTCTTTCCATATCATATTCCCCAACTCGTAGGGTTATGACCAAAGCATCATTGTGAGGTACCTGGACTCCTCCCAGATCTTCATCCGTAAAAACTATGCCCTCGTTGCCTGCCTCTTCGTTGCGCCCTCTTTTCTTCCCCAACTGCATCACATGTTGGTCATGTTTCACTTTTCTTTGAAGCAATCTCACCTCATTTCTCGTATAAGGTTTGACTAATCCATGTATCATATGGATTACCTCTTTTGGATTTTGTTTGTAATCCAACTCCATTGCTTTGTCTTTATCCTTGGGATCTTCTTGGATAAATTCCTTGAGATAACCTCGCGAAACCAAATCATCAAGATGCCATTTAAACATCTCATAGTCCTCAGTCATATGGCCCCAATCCTTATGGTAACTGCAGTGCTGATTCGTAGCACGTTTTGCATCTTTATTCCAACCAAGAGTTGGGGGCCATTTGAAATAAGGTTGATTCTGTATTCGATAAAGAATCCTGTAGATGGGCTCTTTCCAAACCGTGTTTATTGAAAAGAATGACTTGGGATCCGGGGCTTGTTTATCCTTGTACTGCTCTTTCTTCGCCTGCCCATAATCTTTTCTTTCACGATAAGTTTTGGGCTCTGGCTTGTCAGCTTTCTTTATAGGCCTCTTTACTTGCTCGGCGGCCAGCTTTCCATCCTCCCGTAGAATGTCATCCTCGTTCCTGGCGTGCTGCTCAATTCTCTCCATCAGTTTTACCAATGTCTGCACGGGACTCATGTTTAGGGACTTACGCAGTTCCCCCCGAACAGGTAAGCCTGTTTTGAACGTGGCTATTGCGTATTCTTCGCTACAACCTTCAATCTCGTTGAAGGTTTCCCAGTACTTCTTTGCATATGTCCTGATCGGCTCGTCCTCTCCTTACTTCATAAAAGAAAGACTCTCAAAGGTTTTGGGAGCTTTCCTGCTCGTCAAGAACCGTGTAGTGAATTCCTCGGCCAACTGCACCCATGTTCGGATTGAGCGTGAGCCCAATCTGTGAAACCAAGACAAAGCAACCTTCCCTAAACTCGACGGGAACATCTTGCACATGATTGTATTATCTCCTTCATGCATAAACATTGCTTGCTGGTAATGTTGTATATGGGCCACGGGATCAGCATCTGTCTCGTAGAGGATGAACGTTCCGTGCTTTACCCTGGTCGGCAATCTAGCCTCCTGTAACTTTTTTGCAAAAGGGGAGGATGCTATATTCTGAAGTGCTTTCCGTGCTGCTTCCCGTGCAGTCATGGTTTCATCCTCTGGTCCTTTCTTAGATTTAGTTCTTTCCCAGTCGGAATCAGGTCTCTCGTACCTGTCCCTATGATGCTTTCTACTCCCTTCCTCCTCGGGGGTAGAGCTTCGACCTCTGCTTCTCCTCTTTCTCGGAGATACCCTCCTTCGCTTGGGTGTTCAGATCTTGCTCCTTCCTTTTCGTGGAGAAGCTTTATGTCGCCCTGGGGTCAGACTTTTGCTTCTGCTCCTTCTTCCTCGTGAAGGAGCCTTTTGGTACTGTACCAAAGCATATTCACTGCCTCTAGAATTTCTTCAAGATAGTCCGGAGTCGTCCGGATGTTCCCTGATCCTCTCTAGTTCTCTGATCTCATGTTCTCGTTTTTTGATCAAACGAGCATACTCCTCAATCTCTTGTCTCTTCTTATCAAGAACGTCTTCGCTACGGTATTCACTCTTGGAGTGTGCAATCGATTCATCCCTTCGATGGGATTTAGTCCTTCTCGTGGATTTCGATGCCGTCTCTCCATCTCTATTTTTGGAGTTGTCGTGGATGGTCAGGGGGTGGCCCTTACTCGTGGTCCTCTTGTGTCCTCCTTCGGGCTTTCTCGGAGCCCCGGGTGGAGATTTATCCCCTCCTCCAATTAACACGTCCTTCGGATCGTGTGGTGTTGCTGGATCTACTTCCACCATGGTCGTATTTCAAAGGGAACTCTTTCGTTTCCCACAGACGGCGCCAATTGTAGGTGGATAAATTCAAGTAGTGCTCTGAATAGTACTGGAATGCAACGGCTTCACGTGCCTATTGAACGGAACCCTAATTTGTCAATGAAACCCTTGTCCTGGAAAACAGACAAGGAGTGAGTGCACATTTGCCTCTCGTGGCAAAGGCCCTCCGATGCCTTTGTTAGTATTTCGTACTAATGGAACCCTAATTATCAGTAGGTAAATATTGAATAATGCAATGTATTGCGTACCTTTTACCTCTAGGTTTACCTCTTATTTATAGATTTATGGATGCTTGCTGCCCAAGTATCCATGTTGCCCTAGGTTTCCTACCTCGTATAGGAAAACTAGGATCTCTTGGATTCTCGTTCCCTTATCAGTTTATTTCCTTAATCCTTATAGGACTGTTTCCACAACAAGCCGAACATCCCATACTCGTTGGGTATCTTTCTTAGATCCTATATTCTTGGGATCTCATCCCTTAACGGAATACCAGTTATTCTGGACCCTTCTAGAATGTTCCCTTTAATAGGACTTCTCTCTTTGTTCGGCCATCTCATTGCCGAACAGACGGCCTGGACCAGTTACTTCACATGTAACTGGTCCTAAGGAAACAATTTGGACCATATCCTTTCTAAGGAGCTCTCCTCCTGTTCGGCTCTCTCTTGCCGAACAAGTTTCTTGAACAGTGGCATCTCATGTTATTTTTCTTGTATTTGGTCCAATAACATCTCGTGTTATTGCACCGAGAATCGTATAACCTCTCTGGACCATTGACTTCTCATGTCACTAGTCCATAGCGTGTTGACATTTTCTTTGACCGTGCTCGGGCTCGTTTTGTACCTGTTCGGGAATACCTCCCTACACCATCTTTTAAGTTTGATACGGATCCCAATCATATTCTGGCTCAGCTCCCACCTCTGGGTTTTCTTCAGCATAAAATTGTTCACCTTCGGGATTTGGTGTCTCTTCTTGATTATCTGCAAAATCTGGCACGGAAGCCAGGCAATCCGTACCTGAGTGAACAAGTTCACCCCGTAGTATAATCCAACCCAACTACCCCTCTTACTTTATAGATAGCAAGCAGCAGGATAAATATAGTACGAAGGAGTAAAACAGAGATTTCCCACATAAATTGATTTATTACTATCCATTATTCCTTTGTGTGATCTAAGATCCCTCCGCGAGATCTTTCCTCCCCAACCGCTAGCCATGCTCGGTCCCATGAGATCACTTCCCTTTGCTGTCGCAGATACACCTAAGTTATGTACCGAGTATGCATCCCAATAACTACAACAAGGGGAAAGCTTATCATGCTTGAATCACAACTAGGGTTCGCCTATCTTATATACCACCTCACAAATCACTTCATAATCATCACTGGACACCCGCCAGTCTATCAATTTATCACTGGACACCCGCCAGTTTTATTTTCATCAATTTATCCCAGGTGTTTTATCACTGGACACCCGCCAGTTTTATTTTCATCACAAATCTCAAGTGTTTTATCACTGGACACCCGCCAGTTTTATTTTCATCACTGGACACACGCCAGTTTATCAACTCATCACTGGACACACGCCAGTTTCAATCTCATCACAAATCTCAACATCACGCCTGCAGGCAATCTAGAAATAAAACTTTCCAATTCATCCATTATCTAGCATCGTCTAGGTGAATTCTACTCGCATACCACCCCATGTCTCTAGGGTCCAATCTAGCACTCAAATCAAGTATCGATGCAATATACAACAAATCAATAATAATTAAAACAATTAATAGACAATGTAATCACGCAACTTATTATGAACGGGCCGTTGCCCTTAATCTTGTATAGTCACAATGTTAATAATAAAGTAAGAGTTTTTAAAAGAAATTAAAAGAAAATTTTTCTGGGCTCTTATTAATTAATTCTAAGATAATAGATTGATTAAAAACTAATAAAATACATTAATTAGATAAAAATATTGAAATGTTTATCATGACCTAAATAAGAGTCCTAAAGGTCCTACGCAACCAGTGGAGTGTCAAAAGTTGGGTTCAGAGGGTCACGGGATTTATTTAAATAAAGACGTTAAATAAAGTGGCCGAAAGTGAAGTAAATAGATAATAAATAATTTACAAATTTAAAATATGTTACGGTTAACAAAATTTCATCTTAAGAATATAGAGAGTCGAAATAAAATTATTCGGGCATTTATAATAACGTTTATAAGGTCGCAAAGAATTTTTGATCGGAAACACTATAGAAATAACAATAAATAGTAAATTAAATAAAAAAAATATTAATTTAACAAGATATCATCTTTGAGACGCAAGAAGTCTAGGACAAATTAGTTTGGGTGTTAAAACGTTGTTTGGAAGGTCGCAAGGATTTTTCGTTTGTAAACTTTGATAGATAACTAACAAATAATTTAATAGATAGATAATTAAATAAAAAAATATGATCTTAACAAGTTATGATCTTTGGAGTGTGAAAAGTCTAGAAAAAATAGTTCGGTGGTCAAAAACGATGTTCGAAAGGTCAAAAAGTCGGTTCGAACCAAAACAGCACTTACCGCAAGGTCTGACCGTTTGACCTTGCGGCTGGGACTCAGCCGCTAACTCCTCTCTGGTTCTTGCGGCCCGAACCTTGCAGCCGCAAGGTTGCGCCCAGATTCGGTTTTTTTGTTGTTTCGCTACGGTTTCGATGCATGGGACCACGAGGGCTATTGGGTTAAGTATAAAAACACTTAGTATACTTAGAGAAGTGGTTGAAAACAAGGGTGGAGATACGATCAGGAAGAGGAGGTTGAGACTGAGTAGGATGTGGAGAGATAGAAGGAATTGTATGCATGCATGCAAGTAATTGAAAATAATTAAAATAGGATAATTCTTTTTTTTGTATTTATCTTATCAAGAAATTAATTAATTTTATTATTAATAACACTAATTAAATGATATTATTATTAATAAAATTTTCGAGTTGTTACATCTTTGGAGACAAATGAAAATTGTCACAAATTACATGTTTTTTCGTCACAAATAGTTTAGGTGACGAAAAGCTAGTATGGGTGACAAAAAAAAAATTTGTCAACTAAAGGTTGTCGTCTATTCCCACATGGTCTGTTTTTCGTCACCTATAGTGCCTATTTCGTCACCAAAAAGTAAATAATTGGTGACGAATTTTTTTCCTCTCTTGTTGTGCTTTTTGATGACGAATTTTTTTGCCATCGATGATTCCTTTTGGTGACAAAAAAATTCATCGGGTCATTTCGTCACCAATATAAATCGATGGAGAAATTTTTCGTCACAAAAGATGTTTTCATATGGAAAAATAATTCAACTGTCTTACTCCTATTGGGTTTTGAACCCTAGTCTCCTAGATTTTTCGCACAAGATTCGACTTAACTACACCACACACAATTTTTAGTATATATTTGAAATATCTAATATATACACATACGTTTAACATTAAAATATATTTCGAATGTCATTTTGAACCTTCAAACATTAAAAATAGAAATTTCGGTAAACATGAAAGTTGTAGCCCTTTGTGTTATTGTTCAAACCCAATTTGAATTAACTCAATCGAAGTTCTGAGCAAAGAGTTATGCTCGAAATACATTTGGTGACAAAGTGCAATTCATAAATTTCATCACCAAAGGTGCCCATTTGACAACGAAATACATTTTGTCGCCGAAAGCATAAAAAGGTTGCAAAATTATTTGTCGTTGCCAAAGTTAAGTATTTGGCGACGAAAAAAATATTTCGTTACTAAATTGGTCCCATTTGGAGACGAAATATATTTTTCGTCACCAAATGATTATCTTTGATGACGAAAAATAATTTTGTCACATTTTTTATGTTTTCGGCAACTAAAAATGTATTTTGTCACCAAATAGGTACCTTTCGTGTCGAAAATATTTTTTTTCGTTACTAAGGGGTATTTCCGCTAACAAAAATCGCAAAAAACTTAATATATTTTAACATTTCATTTCCACTAACAAAAAGGTTCAGCATTTTACCATCTCGTTTCTACTAACAAAAAGTCTATCAGCAAAATTTTTTTTTTGCTACAGTAACTCTACTCACAAACTCATCCACAACTTATTCACTACCGGAAATACCTAACAACTTCTCAACTACATATAAAATTCTACAAAATTTTTACTATTGGTAACACCTCCTAGCTAAACTGGTATAATTGATGATGAAATAATTTCGCCATGTAAGTTATTAAAATAGTGACGAATTTATTTTTTCGTCGTCAAATATACTCAATTAGTGACAATTAAATTTCGTTGCCACTTTTTCATCACCGAATTTACTTGTAGTACGTGATTGGTGTCAGTCGTGGATATATACTCTAAAAACTGTTTGGGAAGCACGTAAAAATCTACTGTATGTTTATTGCATTCTTGTTTTATGTTTTTTATTGTTCTTCGTGCGTTGTATTTGTTGGTTTGACCGAATGTTCAACAAATGTGAATTCTTTGCACCAAGAAATGTACATATATACCTTAGATAAAATGAAACACCAAGAAATGTACTTATTGGTGAGATATCACGATCTAATTAATTAATCTAGAACAATTAAACAATAGATAAAATGAAAATGGCACGCTAAAAGGAAGTTAAGGAAATGATTTCCACACTCACATTTTTCTCCGAATATAGCTTGCTCTTTATCTTTATCCATAATATTAGGGATACCCACATCCCTATGTAGGTAAGACATACATGCAAAAGTTTTTTTTTTGTTAATTAGCCTAATCGAGACAATAAAAAATGTGTAAAGTTTATGGATTTACTTTCTATTTTTTGGACCTAGAGGTAAAAAGCTCATAACAAATTGTGTGAAATTTGAAGAAAGATTAAATCGAAGATGTGCTAAATTAATTAAGGTGTAATGGCCCAATTAACAAAACCCTCATGGGTAGCTCAAGTGGGTTAGTATATAATCATTGGTTTCAAAGGAGGTTGGGGTTTTAAGCTCATCAAATTAACTCGGGTCAGCGTTACACACTAACCACTGACGTCGTATCCGTGTGGCGGAAAAATAAAAAAATAACAAAGCAAAAAAATTGGTTAAGTACACTTTGCACCTGACACTTTATCATAAATTTCATTTCATTTATATTGAGCATGTGTGTTTCGAAATGTAACAAGCTTGCAATAGTTGTACATTTTGGAAATATGTAAAAAGGTTATTGTACTCGCTATGGGGGCCAAAGAAAAAGAACCAAACCAAAAACAAAAACAAAAAAAGTTCTCGTTTGTTCTAGAAACCTTGTTTTATATCATCTTTTCATTTTATCCGCCAAAAACGAACAAAATTCTCTGTACATTTTTGCAAAAATATGCATACAGCTAATTGTAGGAATGACAATTTGCCCCAAACTGAAGGGTACCCGAACCACTCTCTTCTTCCCCCCACACAACCCCCCACCCCCCCCCCCCCCCCCCCCCCCCCCCCGAACCTTAACCGATTTTTCATCCCGTGGGTACAGCAGGATCAGTTCGGTTCGGGTATGGTTTTAGCCTATATGTATTGAGGTATGTGGTGTGGATTGAGAAGCTCCCCTCTTTTGCCTTCTAAAAGTCCATCTGGCTTCTACTTCAAGGCCCTTGAAGGCCCATCTCAACTTCGAAAAAAGTGAGTCTCTTTTCTGGGCTACCATACAAGCCTGTGAGCTAATGGACTGCAGAGCCGAAACCATTTTCACCACCTAAAAAATTTGAGAAAAAGAGAGAAAAGCAGAAAAAAAAGGAAGTAAATTAAAGAATCGGATTATTAAAATATCTACATGCATTTTTAAGGTAATAGGCCTTACTTTTATTTATTTATCCGGTATGGCAATATTGACTGCACTCCTGCTTACATATATAGTACATTTGAATGCGTATACATATGCGAAATATTCGATTTTTTTTTTATTTTACTCAATTTCTTGTAGGCTTGAAAGATGAAGTTAGGTTGACAAGATTTTATTCAATGCTTATGATGCTTGTAGAATTAAGCTTTGATTTGGATGTAATTCTGTGATCTAACAGATTTAAGTCTAGTTGTTTCCTTGCTCATGGCATTGAAGTGTAATTCGCATGTTGACTTACTAATTTGTTTAGTTAAATTTCAGTGTTTTTTTTTTGGCAATAGTTAAATGTAATAAGTTTCTCGAAATATGTCCATTCGCATTAGTACCCTAATCGTCCACCTATTTAATTTCTTAATTTTTAGCATGAACATATCCATATCATATTCTTCCATACGCATGCTTACCGTAGATATCCTAGATTCATAGGCAATTAAGACACACAACAACGTCTAAACTACAAAAGGTTCTACCTCTGGCAGACTGGCACATAAGACCTCAAGTGAGTTTGCAGTCATTGTGATTGAAAATTTGTGAAGGATGGTGAGAAGGGAAAGTTGCAACTATGCATTTTCTTCACCCCAGACATCTAAATACATTTCAATCTTCCGCCGTTCGATTTGTTATATCGAAAATCTTAAAAACACAACTCCACAATGCAGGTACTATGTCCAGATCTATTCAAGTTATATAAACTTGCATACATCGAACGGCTCTGAGTACCGTGTGTCCAGAACTAACTTTTTAAAACTATATTCCTAACATTGCACTTGTTATATTTTCGTCCACTTCTCATATTCCAAAGAGTTGAGGATCACTCAACTACAACCTTAACTTATCTCCAAAATGAAGTCTAGCCTACTCTAATTAACTTTTCTTCTTAATTTTTTATTTTTTTGGGGCCTTCTCTATGCTTTAAGTCCTGCCTTGTATCTAGAATTTGGCCACCTCGATATATCATTTGTCCAATTTTTATAAAATTTTGTTGCCGATCAAAAAAAAGGCATGCATCAAACTGTTTTGGACGTATCCCGTGTGGGCTTCTTAAATTTTGAAGATAGAAAAGAAAATGGTTCACTGTTTTCTGCAAAGATACAAACGCTTTTATTTCAAACGTAAATTCCCTTTAAAAAAAATAGTACTCTCTCCGTCCCTAAATAAGTGTCCGGCGCGCAAAATTAGGCTTTACAAAACATGCATATTTTTTATTAAAAAATTTAATTTTTTTTTCACAATCTAATAAAACTCATTGCTATCTATTGATTTGTGAAAAAAATTTAATTTTTTTAATGAAACAAATGCATCTTTTTGAAGGGCTAATTTTGCGCGCCGGACACTTATTTAGGGACGGAGGGAGTAGTATTTCTTTGTCGAGATGATGGACTAGAAACCATTTCCTCATTAGGTATATGGTTTGGATTTTTTCCGGCCTAAGTTTTGGACTAAATGAGATACAATATTGATGTAATAAATGATTTAAATTTGCTAAAAACTCTTAAAAATTCAAATTATTAACTACAGTAAATATGGCTGTCCCGACCGGTCCAAATTAAAGATTGAAGAAGAGGATCCAAAGTACAGTATATTATTGTACGATCGACCATTTTTAGTGCTGACAGATGGGAAATTGTAGCAGTACTGAAGCATCTGGTCCAAGCTAGCTACCCACTGTCTATCCCTTGATATCCTCATTTCTCCATTAATAAATTCATCGTATGCCGACCATGTTTCTTCAATAATAACGCAATATTTATTAAATTAACAAGCATTCAAACCCGCCTTTGACTTGTATATCTATATCTATATCAATAATGGTCGTTCATTTATATATAACGTCCCTATTTAAAACGTCATCCATTAAATTAGAATTCATATTATGCAAATGGTATGACTTCAAAGTTGAGGTTATGTTTTGATAGAAAATAAGTGATAAAAGAAAGAAGAATATAATTCATCTTCTTTTGGTTTTGATGTGTTATAATTTTTTACTCAAAACATCATGAATTTTTTGGTTTTGATGTGTTATAATTTTTTACTCAAAAGATCATGAATTCAACATGATTCAAGAGGGTTTCCCACACATCCAAACAGAGATGTGTTGTGTAGCATTTTATGAAAATCAACCAAATAGAAGGGACTCCATTACACTATTTTGCCATGGGATCGAGAAAAGAGACATATCACTTGCTCTTATTAAACACGATTCAAGTAAATAGACCAATCTTTTTGTGTACATTTCATTCATGCAGATATATATTATCCAAACATAGAATCTTCGTCACTCATTTACCAACCATATATATTCAGTCCTTTTTTACGAGACTAAATCTGTTCACCCTCGCTTTGTTCAACCTCGACAGAGGTGTGCTCACTTGAATAATTAATATGTCCATGTTGTCAATATTCATTTCTTAAGAGAATTGAAAAATTCAGTGCGTGTTCCCTCTACCAAACTGGATCTGTGTAATATGAACGATTCTGATAATCGACGTGAGATTGGAAATGAGCACACTTTCGTTGAGGGTAAACAAAATTACTCTCCTCTTTTACAAGCCCCCAATTGATCACTTGTGCAAAATTACTTTCTGTAACAAAAGTAAGCAAAAACTACAAACAAAGTTAAACAAACAAACAAATACTATATAGGAGGGATAAATTAAGTCCCTAATCTTTCCCACCAAAAACCACACTAGAAATTTACTTTCCAGGTACCCTAATCGAACAACCAGAGTCATCTTCTTAACCATGAAGCTATATCATGTACATCGACTGTACAACAATTGCAATCTGCAAAATCCAATGAAAAAACCGACAAACAAGAGAGAGAGAGAGAGAGAGAGAGAGAGAGAGAGAGAGAAGTTTCATCTTGGATAGGGTCCACACTCCACCTGATAAAAATTCTTGATTTATAGACTAAACTGACTAGTATGATCGATTCATGTCACACATCAGTCACACACTTCTTGAAATCTGATTGCACACCATATACCCCATTTGAGTGGAGGTCAAGAACAAGAAGACTCACAAACTACCTCATTTTCAACTTCCCTCCTGTGGAAATTCCGGTGGCAGCCGCAAGCGGCGCACAAAAGTGCGCCGTTTGTCCCCTCCTCTCCGCTAGGCATGAACTCCCTGCACCCATCCACAGCGTACCCTCCGATATTCGCTGCGTGATTTTTCTGGCACTCTGCGTGTCGTACGCTCCGAACAACTGGAGAAGAAGAACTGCTGGACCTTCTATTCGGTCCTCCTTCCCTTCTTACGACGCGCTTCTTCATGCTTTTTTTGTAACCCTAATTCTTCTTCTTCTTCTTCTCCTCTCTCTCTCTCTCTCTCTCTCTCTCGGCAGAAGCAGTTATCCAGTACTATCAAGAAGCTGGGCTGTTTTGAGAACTTGAAGAAAAAGGCAGCTTTGACAACCCTTATCCTAACCCTAGCATCTTTTTTATACTAGCTAGTGTTATGATATCGAACTACCATAGCTTCCATTAAAAAATTCCATGAGTGCCCTTGTTATAGTCATCATCCATCTCTCTTAGGCCCAGTGTGGTTATACTAGCTAGTGTTATGATATCGGGGCGGTTTCGGGGACACTTAAAAAAACTCCAAGTTTCCGATCGAATTTTGATGATCCGAGCCGCTCAATGTAATCAAAACGTGATTTTAAGAGTGCCTGTGAGAAATCAACAAAAAAATGACCGGAAAGGACTTCATCCGAATAGTTTTTTATTGAACTTTATTAAACAGTTCAATAAAAAACTGCTCAAATCAAGTCTTTCCCGGTTAGATCTTGCATCTTGCATGAGAAGAATTTGGCAACTCGAAACACCAACCATTCTATAGGTAATTGCTATCTTCATGACTTTCTATACCATTTCTTTATACTCGACCATTTAATAGTAATGAGACGCCGATGCGTGTGCAAGTTACTCCTTCCATCCTACTTTAAATGTTTCATACGGGAATTCGTACATTTTCAATGCCCAAAAAAATATATTTCTATAAACTATTTTTTAAATTTTTTACACCAAATTAAAGTACTCATCGAGCACTTTAATTTGGTGTAAAAAAGTAAAGAAAATACTATGTACTAATATAATTTTTTTTGGAATTTGAAAATGTATGAATTCCTGTAGTATGAGACATTTAAAATGAGACGGAAGGAGTATTTTTTTGTGAAATACGAAGATAGCAAGATTACATGCATCATAAGATTATCTCCAAATTAATATGAGTACGTTGCCATTACCATTGGCTTTTGGCAAAATTTAATTTCACGTACGCTGTGTTTTTTTGTTTTCAGCCATTAATTATTTGTGCTTAGCACTGTAACATACTAACATATATGATTAACTGTTTTGACTTTGCTTGATGAGTGAATAGACAAATGAAATTCGAATAACAATCCTTTGAGGACAAAACAAAAATCTTACTCCTTCCGTTCCAAAATAAGTGATCTTTTTGGGAAATCGTGTCATTTTCAATTGCTTATATCTTTCAATACGAGTGTTAAAAAATACTCCCTCCGTCCATTTTTTAGAGTCTAGTATTCCATTTTGGGTTGTCCCTTAATAAGTGTCCATTTTGTAAAGTTAGTGGGTAAAAGTTGGTAAATTTTCCATTTTGCCCATAAAAGTAGATTCTATTTTAAAAAGTTAATGAGTAAAAATGTAATGATGATGATATTTTCATAGAGGGTAATGAGAGAAAATGGAGGTAAAAGTTGATGTGAAAGGTGTAATGATGATGTCTTTTTAATAATTTGGAATTACGAAGCAGGACACTTAAAAAAGGATGGAGTGAGTATGCAATATGGATCTTGTTTGATAAATTTTAATTAGTTCTATTAAACAAATTAAGTTTTCAAAATCACATAAAACTTCATAAATCGAAAGATATAAGCATTTTAAAATGGCATGAAATCCCAAAAAGGCTACTCATTTTGGAATGGAGAGAGTATTATTTAACTTATAAGCGATAGTTATTGAGAGAGTCACCAACTCAACGTTTATTTTGCACCTGATTGAATGAATAAATATTTTAGCTCGAAATAATATTTATCTTAATTATGCAGTTTGCAAATATTCATACACACCATTGTATTAAAAGACTTGTTAAAGTTATTAGGTCAATGTCAGTTAATTTAATTGACAGTTTGAAGTCGTGACAATTTTATAGGAAGAGAAAATATATGAGGATCGGATTCGAGTAGACACTTAATCTTTTGGGCTAAGTGTTTATGTTTCGAATGATATATTTCAAATATATGTATTCTTTCATCGATTGTAATTTAAAAAAAAAGAAGCGCATAACCTACAGCGGAGGAAAAACCCTCCTTTGCGTACTCATTCTTAAATCAAATTCGAACTCTGTTTAAAAAAAATAAAAATTCTAACTCCAAAAATTACAAAAACAAAATCCACAAGAACGAGATGTTTTTTATTTACTTGGCAAACGAAGATTTTATTGACTCGAAAGGGGTACATCGAGAGGGAAACTCACTAAGCACAGACGCTTAACGAGAAAATAAACAAAAATTGAAAAACAGAAAGAGGACCATCCAACGGATAAGAGAATGCAATATCCATTTTTAACTACGAATTACATGTTCGATCTCAATTTCATATTGAGAGTTATTTTTCTATGAGTTATTTTCTAAATCTCTAATTAAGCATGCATATATTCCTCAAATCTCCCCGCCATGAGGAGAGAAAAGAGAAAGAAAAGGCATGACTTAAGTCTTGAGATTCACTTCGATATTAATTCTTACTCATCATCAATCTCAATCCTAATTAGCTCCTTCATCATTAGTACCAATCCTCTTAAAACCATAACCTGGATCAAACAAGGATTAAGTTCAAAAAAGCCTCCACCATTTGGAAGATCGAAATTAAGGAACAAACGCACAATCCAATCTCCAACAGGAAACATGTGCCCAAGACGTTGCAGTACAGATTAAAAGAGAGAAGGGATATATGAAGAAGTTGGGGGCCCTTATTAAAGGTGATTTACAATGATGCCTAATATATATATAGGATAAAACTCAATGAAACGATGGAGCTCTTACTGATATTGGAATGAGTTGATTTTTTTACGTGAACTCTTAAAAACATATTTTAATTAAACAAATTGAATAACTTCGATCATTTGCGTGAAACTCTGATTAGTTTTGTGTCAATTTTTATGTGAAGGGAACCGACCTCATATGTGTGTGTATTATGCTCACTCCATTATGCCTAATATTATACACTTGGCTTATCCTAACAGGTAGACTTTTAGTATTTTAGTATTGGTACATTAAATCCAGTTTGTTGGATGAGTATTGGAAGTTCCAAGTGAGTTGTGTATTGTAAGCATTTCTCCAATTAATGCAAACACAATTTTTTATGCTTTTGTGGAGTAGTAACATAGCAAGGGATCCCTTATCTTAATAAAATGCGGATCTCTCATTTCTCGATCAAATTTCGATGATCTAAACCGTTCAATGTGTTCACATTATGATTTTAAGTATTCCCGTAAGAAATAAGCAAAAAAGGCCGAAAAGTGCTTCATCCGAGCAGTTTATGATTTTAAGGATCCCCGCGAAAAAATCAGTAAAAAAAAGGCCGGAAAGTGCTTCATCCGAGCAGTTTTCATTAAACTGCTCAATTAAAAACTGCTCAAATGAAGCACTTTCTGGACTTCTTTTTTTTTGCAAATTTTTTCGCAAGAACTATTAAAATCACGTTCTGAATACATTGAACGGTTCGGATTATCGAAATTTCATCAGGAAAGAGAAGGTCCACATTTTAACAATTTAAGGGATTCCTTATAGGATCCTAACCGTAACATATAGATCTCCTTGAAAAAAGAAATTATGCAACTTTCTTGCTATTTTTCATGAAAATTCCAACATTAAAGTTTTCTCACAATAATTAAGAAGGCTTTTTAATCATGCTTGGGAGATTATAGCGAGTATTCAAAAATAAGCAATTACAACTAGCTCTGTTATAAGTCACATAATTTGAACGCACGAATATGTGTGAAAGCAGGAGTGAGAGCGTGAAAATGTCTTTCAAAAATATTCCAAACTATTAAAATTCATGGGAATAAAAATTGAAAACAAGAGCGTAGAGCAAGTATTGAATGCATAGGCAGAGATTCTTACCCAAAGATTTTATGACCCAAGTTTGAACCATGTGTATGGTGGGATTTGTCAATCAAAAGAGAATTGTGATCAGAAAATACTACTCTTAAAAGTGGGAGAAATTTTTGGTTGCAAATAGGCTACCACGCTGTCATGTACATGTGGTACCCAGTAACAACGTACAGAGACGAATTTATGATGGGGCACATGCCCCCACTCAATTTTAGATTTTGTTAAAATATAACTCATGTGTTTGGGATACTTTTGCGCACTTTGATTAATTTTAGAAGGACCAATCCCACTGCCTACCTTGGGGTTGGTTTTTTATCTTTATTTTTAAGGAAAGGTAAAACTATAGTCCTTGTAACAAAACAAAACAAAAAAGCACAAGTTTTTCGCAAATCGCACATCGCGCTCCTCATCTGCTGTCTATCGGCTATCCGTCTGAAGCATACATATATGCAAATATGCATGATGTATGTAAATGAATTGGCCTTTTGATTGGGGTTTTTTGCTATTGAGTTTAGGTTTTTTAGTTATCTTTTAAAGTTGGAGATTAGAGATCAATTGGGTGGTGACTCCATATTTAGTAGAAAGTAGTGCTCTCACTATAGCAAATTTCTGGATCCATTCCAACCAGTAGCCAATCACTTCCTGCTAGTAAGATTGTACACTCAATTCACGGGTTTCAGTAAAACAAACAGTGTAAATTTTCTGTCATAAAGGCCTTGTTCGTTTGGAGAACTATAAATTTTTGAACGTGATCTCCAATAAATTTTTCATATCCATCTCTATTCACTTATTATTATTTTTAAAAATTTATTTCAAATCTAAAACGAACAGAGTCGAATTCTCTATCTTATAGTATTAAGCATATTCTTCTCTCTATGGTCTGACTGAGATTGAGAGAGAGAGACTGAGATTGAGAGAGAGAGAGAGAGAGAGAGAGAGAATGAGATTTTCCTCTTTTGATCTGATTGAACTAGTGGAGTATGAGATTGGATATGGGAACATGAACACATGATTTACGCGGCAAGGAACTGAGGAAGATGAGACACTTTGTTTCTCAGCAACCGTACCAAGCCTGCTAAGCCTATAAAACCTACTCCAAGACTTTTTTTAAAATTAATCATGTGAATGACTTTTGAAAATCTTTCAATGTGGAAAACTTTGTTTGATTGATGGGACTTCGGCCGGTTTGGCATAGAATGTAGACCGCGACCCATAAATTGGCTTTCCACGTGCACTTCGGCTATGTTTTCGATTCTCTCCGTAAGCTCAAGCGTTTAGTGTGGTAGTTGATATCTTTTAAATTTAAAGGTAACACTTTTCCTTTTTTTTTATTTATTTTGAAAGACAAAAAAGTTTCATTAATCTTTAAATATGTTACAAAGACTAAGAAAACTAATAAGACTAATAGGTACCCATTTTCCTTCTCCACAAGAGTAGATTAGACATCTATTAAGTGATAAAAAAAAATACTAATATCTTTGTGATAAGCACCCAATAATGCATATTCTTGGTGCTTAAGTCCTCTAGTATATTGTGTTTGTACATATATGCTGTCGTTTTTATGCGATATTGCACATAAGGTAGATTTTTGTGTATTTCAGATAATTCGTATAAATAAGGCACGTTTGAACACCATGGACATGCCTCGAGGGAGTCCGAGCTTCCAAGACCAAGTGGCGAAGTGCCACCGTTCTCTAATGAGCAAGATACGAAGCATCAGGTGAAGTTCGGAAGCATCGGGTGCCAAGTTTTGAAGCTAGAGGCCATTTCTGCAGTTAACAAGGCTGTATCCATACAACCGTTTTGGTTGTATCGATATAGTGGTCTTATTTTTTGGACAGCTTCTAGCGTATTCATACACCGTTTTGGTTGTATCCATACAGATCCTCTACGGAGAATTCCCAACACAGGCTTAACAGCTCGGAATTCATACAACCGTTTTGGTTGTATGGATACAGATTGCTTACTGACAGTTTTTCACAGTTTTTCAACCTTTCATATTTGGAAACTTGCTACTTGTAGTAACCTTTTAAGATATTTTGAGAGAGGAAGTTGGTTTTTGTATAAATATTCATCTCCTCTCTCCTAGGAAAGAGTAGTTAGCTTAGGGTAGTCTTTTTCCATTGTTGTTGCTCAAGTTTTCAAGCTTATTTTCCTTAGAACTCAAGTAAGTATTTGGTTTCGTTTAATTTGTCATGTATTAATGTTGTAGCTACGGACTAGATTCTTCTTTAAATTAAGTTTATTTTCGGTTCTATCGGTTAAACATGTTTTCCAATTCTAGCATGCTTTCTAGTCTTTTCCTTATGTGTGAGTAGTCGATTAAGTTTGGCACCGGGATGATTAATGCTTCATGACTTAAGTTAATCTTGCTTTTCTCAATCTTAGAACTTGAGGTTTGGTTTGTAAATGTGTGTGGTTCGCCTTTTATGTAACAAAACTTGTCGATGTTAACCCCCGGTGATCATATGCTCGCTCATATGGTTCCGTGAGCTATGTCTCGACTCGTGTTTGCCAGAATAACCAAAGAACTTGCTCGCTTTCCAAACCATGCTTCGAGTTCTTGACCTTGATATTTAGTTTGAATGCAAGTCTTGGCGTTGTTAATCTCCGATGATCATGTGCTCGCTCACATGGTTCCGGGAGCTATGTCACGCCTTGTGTTAAGCTTGTTGTTGAAACTCTATATCAAGTCTAACCATTTTCATAGCTAAATCTTCCGGTTGATAGCCTATGTCGTGTGATTCAACCGTGTTTTCATTGAGAATTGTTAGATAGCTTAAGTTACGGGCGTTAGAAACTCCATTGCCTTGCCGCCTTTAATTCTTAGTCCGAACTCATTTTTTAGTCTTTTTCATAAGGGTATTTCTCACCTTTCAAAGGAAAACTATAAGTTGGCCGCCTAAACGCCGCAAACCCTTACATCTAATCCAAACAAGTTATATTCGAACTCCCTGTGGATCGACTTGGACTTCCTCACTATACTATACAAATCTTTAGTTGTAGTCCGATTAATAAATAATTGAATTTGACGGCCGTTTGGTAAACTTCAACGACTACCGAATGGGCGCAATCAAATTTTGACTTTGGCTGTGGCTGTGGCTCTTTTTTTTTTGTTTGTGGGTCTGTAGTACATTTCTTCCAATTTAAGTCTATTTTTTGACTATATCTAGTGTAGCTCTATATAGAAAGTGAAGAGAAGCATTCTTAACAGATTCACTCATTGAAAAAATAGTGAAAAGGTGAAAATGCCAAGTCAAAGCGGGATAATTTGTTAAATTTTAGTTCAGTGTTTGTAAATTTTGGTTATTTACACTTCAAGTGTATCTACGCTACATGTACTCAAAATGCAAAATAAAAATTGGTATAATTTAAAAAAAAAAATTGAAAGAAGGAAAAATAATAATACAAAACCCCTTATATAACTGTTTTCATCTAAAAAAATCAAATCCTGAAACACAACTCAAACAAAGGTACAACTCCTTTTTTCCTTATAATTAAACAAGACGAAAAGAGAAAGTAGTACTGTAATATCTATGCAACGCGCGACATTGTCCATAATTTTTTTTATTTTTATTATCAGAACATTGTCCATAATTCAGAATCTACTTGTAACCCTCTTCTTGAAGTCTAGAAAACTCTTGTTACTTTTTGACCAAAAAAAAAAAAAAGTACTTTCGTAAAGTACTCAAAATATAAGACGAAGAGAGTAATTTTTCAATCTTAATATCTTAAAATTTTATTCCTTTATAACTCTAGTTGTTCTGATCAGATTACATGCCTCCTCATGCCTCCTCATTGGCTAATTCCTTAAGAATAAGTCCCACTTTATACTGAACCCAACGTAAATGTCTATACAACGCACCAATATATTGTACTAGAAAATCAACCAGAAAGTGATGAGAATATAAATTTACCAACTAATTAAATACTTACATTTTCCACAACACAAAACATCATATCAACTTTGAATTAGCATCATACATGGTGTACTTTCTAGGAAATTTATTGACAGAGATAAGAAAGTGTAGACAAAGAGCATCACCCTCATTTTTCTGTAGAATATCGGATGGTGTATGGCCCAAAGGCCGATCAATCAATTGATTTACCTTCTCTCAACCTCAGCCAGCCCTACACTAACTAATTATTTGACACAATTGAGAGTCTCTTTTGATGGGCTGCTCTGCTCTCTTGGGCTATGGCCCCATTGGGAGATATGCTTAAAATCATTTTCCCTCCATGATTGAGATTTGCTAGGACCCACACCTGTCCCCACCCCTCACATTATTAGAAATTTAGAATGGTATTCCTATTCCTTTTGGTGGGACTGGGGAAGCTTTTGTGCAGCATCGTGCTGCACAGCGTGCTGCGCACCTGTTGGCGAGGCCTTGCTGGCATCGATCCGGCGATCGGAGACGTTCACCAAGTAGAGCTCATCGAGGTCTACGTGTGCGCCAAAAATCAACTCGATCAAATATTGTTAAGTGCCTCGTCCGAACACGTATAACTTGGAAAAAATGGATTCAGTGGTTTTGATCCAGTGTTTTGTATCCATTAGGATTTTATTTTTTCAAGTTATATGTGTTCGGATGAGACACTTAACGATATTTGATCGAGCTGATTTTTGACGCACATGGAGAACTCGACAAGCTCTACGCGGTGAACGTCTCCGATCGCCGGACCGATGCCGGAAAGGCCTCACCAGCTGGTGCGCAGCACGAAGCTGCACAGCAGCTTCCCCCAGTCCCTTTTGCTGGGCCCCACGGAGGAGGGCTGGCAAGGAACTTTTCATCGGTGTACAAGAAGATAATGTAAATACATATGTCTGTGTATATTTTACAACTTTTAATATACATTCATACACTTGTTATTGTCAGTCCAATAGGCTGATTTTAGAATTTTTCACTTTTCCTAGGGACAGTGTAATTGTTGTTTTCTCTTAATCTTTATATTTATAATAAGATTCGGGGTCAAATTTTCATATAAGACAACGAAAAGGCAAAAAAAATTGGCTTTTTTGACTCTTTGATTTTTTTTTCGTCGTATATGTCAACTTTTTTCGACTTTGGTATATGTTTCAAAACCTTTTCGATTCCTTTCGTCAAGGCGAAAAACATGGTGTAAAAATTTGACTCGAATCTTGTAAAGCTAAAGAGAAAACAACTAAAAAGACCGTGCTGAAAACCCCCTAGGTAGGCCAAACTCAAATATTTGAAAAAGGGGAAGGGAATTTGGTACATTTACCCTATAAATGTGCGCTCTCTCTCTCTCTCTCTCTCTCTCTCTCTCTCTCTCTCTCTCTCTCATTGTTTTTCTTTTCCTTTGTTAATTTCTTTTTCACTTATTGGATTTATATCCGGAATCCCATTGATATTGGGCTGCTAACTCTAATACCAACATGCAAAGAGTAAAATGTAGGCCTACGTTGGATTTTCATCATCTTGGATATGTATTGGGCTTAGGTCAGGCCTTAGTAACCAATTTAATAACTTGGTGACAAACAAAGGCTAAATAGGAAACGAAGTTGGGCTGGACTTTATTCGGCTCGAGTAGGAAAATTAAGCCCAATTTCCACTTGTGCTACTACACATGAAGAAATACTTTACGCTTATTCTTTTTTTTAACACGGAAGGGTAAGAGAGTAATTTCACTTACCACCTCTACTGGGAAATTACTGTATGCTTATTCAGCTACTCAATGCTTGTTAAAATCCTCATTTCATATGTAGACTCATGTAAACAAGACAAATTCGAACACTTCTTAAAGCTTTCGAATCTATATATGCAGAATATGGAGAGAAAGTGTCATACATAGGGTCCCATTTTCAAGCTTGTTAATTTCGTTGGATATTCGAGTTTAATATATAGATGATTAGCTCAATTAAAATGCATTTATAAGGAAAATCCATTGCCAAAATCGAACAACACCTTGCTCAGCGCGACTTGGTTTTTGTGTTACAAAACCAAGTTGTAATTTTCCATCGCGTGCAAATAGAGTAACCCATCGTAAAGAGACCCCCAACATACTCGCAAAAGAGAGCCAAAATTTTACTCTTGGACCAACCTATAATTTTGTCCAACAATTACATATAGTGTCTATATGTGAGATTCTACCCTTCCCTAGTCAGCAATTGCCGAGTGAATGTGGTAAGTGAAATTACTTTCTTACCCTTCTGTGTAAAAAAAGAAGAAGTCTATATGTGAAATTTCGATCAGATGATTCATATTGTAAATTCAATGCCTGGTGGCATAGCAATATGTTGTCTGAGACGCACATAAATGTTGCTTAAAAATAAATATGTTTTATTGATGATATTGGTCCATAAACATATTTCTTGTAAACATATTTATTTTTAATGATAATCATCGGTGTGTGAGGCTCAAATGACCCCAGCCACTCATTAATTAGAAAATAATTTTGCAAGTGAGCTTGCAAAGAACCAGCTTACACGAATAACAGTAAGTGTTTGGTATAATTGCCTTACTTTTTTTTTCAAAGTTCATTCATTCAGAAGAAGAATACTGAATGAAAAATTATAAGATTAGACTAAGTACCTACAATTATTGACTGAGTTGATTTTTTAAAAGAGTTTAAAAAATTATTTTAAAATAAACGAACGATTCGAATCATTTGTGTGGGGCTCCCAGCACCGGCTTTGAATTTCCAAATGCCCAATGCAAAATTTTTTAACAGGCCCTCTTTGTAGGCGAAAAATAGTAATTAAACATCACTACTCTAGCATTTTTAGAGGCAAAAATAATAATTTAATTTTCATACTAATCTTTGTATGCGCATTATATAAAAGTATACAAAATTTGGGGCTCTCAAAATAAGATAAAATTTGGGTGCTCGATGCGGCCGCATCCTCAACATATCTAAAGTCAATCCTGAGGGCTCCAGAGTAGACCTCACACACCCATCTGTGCACAACGTGTCTACACCCCTAGAACGGTTCCATATAATTAGGTATAACTATATAACAACGATAGCTGCATATATATTGGGTATATTTAATACTTGTGCATGTGTAATTACAAGTTAAAGGAATGGCTAGTTATCTTCTACTATAAACATGGTCTCCCATGACTTTCTGCACCTTGCCAGCTTTGAACCAATCTCTTCATGTATAACATTATTATATCATTTCTATAAGAAAAATAGAAAAAAGTTCTATACATGTGTTTGTAATATAATTGTCTCCGCGTACTTCAAAGTTTAAATGGCGTGGACGCATGCATTAACTTGCAAAGATAATCAATTTTATTTGCGGAGATCATCTAATTATGCTATGATTTTTTTTTATAACCGGATGTGTGGGCCAGCTTAACGACCACATCGACTAATTCTGGGGATCAAAAACTCACAATCCGCTAATGGGGACCTCACTTAAAGCCATAGCAAATCTAGTAATGTTATATGGTCATGATCACCACAATATGATTTTTTTATCATTTGATGAGTGATCATTAATGTACTGGCAAGAATATATTCAACCAATAAATTGATGACTTATCATAGTATGGAGAATGCTAACACGATATATATATCATTAGGCGTGTTTGAGATAGCTTTTTCTTGGATTTTAGATAGTTGATTCTGCTTTAGATTCTAGCAAAGTTATAAAGAGTGTTTGTTGGAGTTTTGAATTATGGATCAAATGTTACAGAAGCTCACAAGTAGTGTTTGTATGCGGTGAAAGCTGCAAAATATTTTTTTTTGTCGTGAATAGTCTATTTTATCTATGACCAAGAGGTAATTATAACTAGAATGATAAGGAATATTTTTGTCTTTCTACTAATCACAGCTAGCTTCTCAGAATTTTTTAAAACATAAAATTCGTAGGTTCAAAAAAATCAACTTTTGGGCCTTAAAAAGAAATGGAAAAAAGCTAGTGATTTTTAGAAATTACCTCTACAATCTGCGGCAAACACTCCTGTGTAAATTATTAAAAGAATTTTTACGTGTAGCTCCTGAAAGTCAGAATCCCATAAACCGTTGCTAAATTTTTTCGCAAATAGGCACATCATTGTTCTGCAAATCACTATCCAAGTCAAATCTTTGATCACCAACGCAATTGATTTGATGTACATCTTATATTGCCGTGTTAACAAACACACGCGCAAAAGTACAGTAGTTAAAACTTCTCAAATTGGTTAAAGGACCTGATTATGATTAATTGATAGGACATAAATTTAACCAATAACATGAACCTTTGCAGTACGTTGACCCTCAACGTTCATTTCTGTGAAGCTCCCATTACATTTAACATCACTAGACGTATATTAGATACTACTCCATCCTAAATTCTTGGTTCTCTTTCCTTTTTTTGAAAGTCTTAAAAAAGATTGATTATATCTTTTAATTTATAATATTTTTTTATATATCAAATATGGATCTTATTTGATAAATCTCAATGTGCTCTTTTATACGAAGTTTTTAAAATCACCTAAAATATTATAGATTGTACGATATAATCAATTAAAAAATTACACGTACTCCCAAAAAGGACCAAAATTTTGGAACAGAGAGAGTACTACTCATCTGCGTTATTGATCTATTACTGGTAAAAAAAAGTTTAAAACTCGGAATCTAGAAAATAATAATATTGATCGAGTGTAATTGTGACACCATTTTATTAGGTGTAAATTACTTATTGAAAAAAAAAAATGGGGATTCAGTGGCACACCCTTGTCTCACTAAACCAATTAGCCATGACATGCTTCCATTCGCGTATGAGATTTCTGATCAATTGGTGATAATGACATGTAATATCAACATTATACCATCATTTACACAACAATTAATCTGGTCAAATAACCTGGTCTATTTATATCATGTATGAATGTGCTGATTAGGAAGTTTCCTTTCATGTAGGAATTATGATCAGGAAGCTTCATTTCATGTAGGAATGAGAAATTTTCAAAATAGCACCTGACCTTTCACACAAATTACACACAGGCATCTGACCTTTTAAAATTATCAAAAAAACACCTGACCTATTTAAAAACTCATCAATTTTCCACCTGCCGTTAACTTCCCATCCAAAACAGACGGAAATGCTGAAAATGTGCATTTTGGCACGAATATTGGCAAAACAAGATTAAGGTTCATTTTGGCAAAACACAATATTATACTCATAAACAAGATTAAGGCTCGATTTGGCTTTAAAAGTCAATTAATAACTTAATTTTTGTTTTTATTCAAAAGAAAAAAAGCGCAATTGTTAGTTTTGGGTCAAGACGAATCAATAAGTCACAAAAATTACTTAACTTTTCAATCCAAACCCACCCTAAAATAGGAATCAAGCTTAATTTAGTAATTAAATATCCATAACTATGTAGCCAAATAAGATTACTCTGTATTAAACAAAGGAAAAGGCAAAAACAAAAAATATAGAATAGTCATGGGTGGGTAGAAAAGTGACTGAGTTAAGTAATTTTCGTGACTTATTGATTCGTTTTGACCCAAAACTAACAAATGCGTTTTTTTTAATAAAGAAAGACAAAAATTAAGTTATTAATTGACTTTTAAAGCTAAATCGAGCCTTAATCTTGTTTATGAGTATAATATTGTGTTTTGCCAAAATGAGCCTTAATCTTGTTTTGCCAATATTCGTGCCAAAATGCAAATTTTCAACATTTCCGTCTATTTTGGATGGAAAGTTAACGGCGGGTGAAAAATTGATAGGTTTTTAAATAGGTCAGGTGTTTTTTTTGATAATTTTAAAAGGTCAGGTATCTGTGTGTGATTTGTGTGGAAGGTCAGGTGCTATTTTGAAATTTTCCCTGTAGGAATTATGGCTAAGATTTATGTCCTGGAGGGAAAGGTAGTGCATGCATGCTTTCAATAAATTCTTTGATGCAAGTTTTGACAGTTCTTTTTTTTTTTTTTTTCAAAACGATAATAGATGATATTATAGATCCAAAAAAACAGTACATTAAGAGGAAACTATATTCCTAAATAAGGGATCAAGAAACCAAACAAGAAGGGACTCAGTCCAAAGACTACTTTCAACTCCAACTAAACACATCGCTCCAAATAGTCGGAGTACTGCAGAAAATAACCAAAAACACCCACACAGGGGTGATAGAAGCCCCACAAACGGGGAGAATTCCACACAGGGGACACTGAAGAAGAGAACAAAAAAGAGAAAAACCGGTAATGGAACCGATCGGAGTTTGCCGTACTGGAACAGACTTTGTCCACCAACCTAGATCACCAACACCGGTGGGGGAGGACGCCTCCGGCAACCACGATCTGCAAGGCACTACCTTCAAAAGCCGTCGGACTACACAGCGGAAGAGGTGAAGGAGGGGCGGCGGATGCTGGTTTGGGGAGGAGGAGGATGGGGGTGAAAGAGAAAGGAGAGAAAACCTCTGAGATCTAAGAACAGGAGATGGAAAAACCCCATGAGGGGGAGAAATCCCTCCCCTTCCCGTTACCCATTGGAGGGTAAAACCCTTGGGGGAGGGGAAAGAGGAGATGCGGGGCGGCAGCTTCTTTAGGGTTAGAGAGAGAGAGCAGGGGGAGGGGTGTTTCACAGCTAAGTTTTGGCAGTTCATATATACGAAAATTATGTTTAAGAAAGTGTTCTTAATTGCATTGTCATTTGGTGAAGGCCTTTAGTATTCATGAGGGCTAATTATAGGGGTGTTCAAGAAAACCGCCCGAACTGTAAAACCGGTCCGATCAGGACCAAACCGTCCTATTTGGTCCGGTTCTGCAATTCTACTGTCAGGTTATGGTTCCAAAAAAATAAGAACCGTTAATTTTGGTTCGGTTACTGGTTCTCAATTAATGAACCGTGGTTAGAACCGAACCGAACCGTTTAAAATTAAGATAAATATAAATATACATATGTGTGTGTAATTAAATATGTATTTGAATTTGGTAAGTTAATCTTTTCCTCGTTAAACTTAATTTTTTTAGAGATGAAATTTCATTTATTAGGAAAGCTTTTATTTTCTTCCTTCATTTTCTATTCAAGCAGATTATCTTCCTATTTTTTTTAATTTTATGGGTTCATATTTTGTGAATAAGTGTTTGGATGCTTATTAGATAGAACCGGAACCGAACCAAAACCAGACTGGTCTTACGGTTAGGTTCTGATTAGGTTCCATGCATATATTGGTTAGGTTCTGGTTCCCAATTTTCTAGAACCGTTTGAAATGGTCCGGTTACTGGTTTTTTAGAGAACCGGACCAATCCGGACCGCGTACACCCCTAGCTAATTATTCGGTTCCCTGGAGAAGGAAAAAAAAATATCGTCACTATACAATGTGAGTCACTTATTTTTTCTATAACCACCCAATAAAAATGAACGCTAAAAGAATCAAACTTTGCTGTTGACTTTCGGTTCGGGTTCAGTTCATAGATAACTTCCCCATGTCACTACGTAAATGGCTAGGATTACTCCTAGAACGATAAACAAAAATATTATGTTTCGTCCCCACAATAAATTTTTACAAAGATGGTGGGTGCATGGTCAGGGTCATCATGCCTAGTCCAACTTGTAAAACTATGCTAAAGTCAAGTCCCCTCACATGTTGTGCATTTAAGACCCGATTACATTTTCCTGCTGGCTGGCCTTAACTTTTCGGGTTACCAAAAAATAAAAAATTAAAGCCTCCCACAAAAATTAGCTAGCTGTATCTAAGACAAGCATCTCCAACCCATGACTTCAATTAAATATATCAAATTTTTTTGAAAACTTAAGTGGCATTTTGATATCTCCACTTGGACATCAAACCCTCCCTCTTATGTCAAATTCCATTATTTTATACCTTTTGAATTTTTGTAACTCTAATAATTGTATTTGCAAAATTTAACTACATGCAAATTTAACAGTTTTATGCTCTATTTTTTTACGTAAAAATTTAAAATTCAAATTTAAGCATTGATAACAGATTAATTTGGCAGCTAATAGACTTAAAGGCCATTTATCGTCTATTATTGGTGAATCCCAAGCAGCTTTTATTGAGGGAAAACAAATATTGGATGGGGTCCTTATAGCAAATGAAGTTATTCATAGCTGGAAAAACAGCTCGCAAGGAGGATTGATTTTGAAAATTGATTTCGAAAGAGCCTATGATTGTGTCAATTAGGGTTTTGTGCTAGATCTAAGTGCAAAACTGGGTTTCGGGGAGAAATGGTGTAAGTGGATTAAGGAATGTTTGTCTACGGTGTCCATGTCAGTGATGATCAACGGTTCTGCATCAAAGGAATTTCAAACTCATAAAGGGTTGAGACAGGGGGATCCTTTATCCCCTTTTCTATTCAATTTGGTGGTTGAAGGACTTAATATTTTGCTAGAAAGAACGAGGGAGTTAACTATCATTAGAGGAGCAAGAATTGGGTTGAATGGGGATAATGGGATTGTGGTTTCTCACCTTCAATTTGCGGACGAAACAATTATTTTTTGCAATAATGAAGGGGAGGAGATGGCTAACATCAAACGAATTCTTCGATGCTTCCAACTCATGTCGGGTCTGAAGATAAATTTTTCCAAAAGCTCTTTGTGTGGTATCAAAGTGAGCCATCAGATTGTATCATCCCTTGCCATGATTATGGGGTGCAAAATCGATCATTTGCCAATCAAATATTTGGGTTTACCGTTGGGTGCTAATCCGAATAGAATCAAAACTTGGAATCCGGTGGTTCAAAGAATGGAAAAGAGACTCAGCATATGGCGAGGGAGATTCATTACTTCGGGAGGCAGACTTGCTCTTATGAATTCGTCTCTGAGCAATCTACCTATTTATTTCTTGTCCATTTTTAAAATGCCGGCTTCAGTGGCAAAGGTGGTAGAAAAGATCCAGAGGAAATTTTTTTGGGGCGACTCGATGGAGAAGAGAAAGCTTCACTTGATTAAGTGGGAGGTGATTACCAAAAAGAAAGAAAATGGAGGGCTAGGGGTAAAGAACTTGAGGATCCAAAACCTGGCTCTTCTGGCCAAGTGGTGGTGGAGATTTAGCTAAGACTGAGACTCATTGTGGGTGAAAGTAATTAAGAGCAAATATAAGCTAGAGCATAGATGCTGGTTACCTTGCTTAGCCTCTTCTGGTAAGGTATCCAACTTGTGGAGAGACATATGTTCAATAGGGGATACTTCCTCGGGTATCGGTTCTTTTCTCTAGGAGGGGTTTCGACTGGTGGTTCAATCTGGGCAAGAGATTTCTTTTTGGAATCAGGTTTGGCTAGGGGACACATTGCTTAAGGAGGAGTTCCCTCGCCTTTACCTAATCTCCACTTAAAAAGATATGGTGATCAGTGATTTACAAGATGCAAGAGGTGATGGTAGGTGGAATATTCTGTTCCAGCGAAGGTTGAGGGATTGGGAAGTTCAGCAATTTGATGACCTTCTCCTGAGATTACAGTCAGTGCACTTAAATCAATCCAAGCGAGATGTGCTATGTTGGAAATGGGCTTCTGATAATATTTTCTCCGTTAAATCGGTTTATAATAAATGGGAGAAAGAGGAATTTGATAGCAATTGGGTTCTGGGCTCGATTTGGAGGAATATTAGCCCCCCAAAGGTGGAAATTTTTTCGTGGATGGCTATTCAGGATAGAGTGGCTTCGAGATCGGTTCTTCTTTCGAGAAATTTGATAGCTGAGGGTCAATCGGTTTTATGCCCTCGTTGCTCTTCTGACTTGGAATCTCCTGACCATTTATTCTTACATTGCCAGTTTTCTTGGGACGTTTGGTCTTTGATTTTGGATTGGTGGCATGTCTATTGGGTGTGTCGTGCTACCCTTTTAGATTTGTTCACTTGGTGGCTGGGTTTGGGATTCAAAAATTTGGAGAAGTTTATGTGGGAAGCAACTTTCCATGCCACCACTTGGCCGTTATGGTTGGTAAGGAATGACATTGTCTTCAACAATCACTACTACAATAATAGATATGCGTCACACTAAAGAGATTCACAAAGATCACGGTTTTCAGTGAAAGCGTGATAAAAAGTAGTGCTTAAATTTTTTTATCTCAGTTTAAGTCCAAAGCTGAGATAAAAAGTGGGTTTTAGGGCGAAATAAAAGACCTCACTCTTGCGGTGAGATAAAAGAAAAATAATTTCACCCTTGTGGCGTGATAAAAGATTTTAGGGCGAAAAAGAATGAGATAAAAGATCTCGCTCTTGTGGCGAGATAAAAAAGAAATGACCTCACTCTTGTAGCGTGATAAAAAACTTTAGCGCAGAAAAAAGTAAGATAAATGATCTCACTCTTGCGGCGAGATAAAAAACCTACCTATTTAGGCGCGCAGTCTGAATTTTCACGTGGACGGGCTGGTACTCATCTAGGCAGATTTTGAAAAGTTAAGTGAAAAAAACGATGTCGTTTACGAACTTTGAAAAGTTTTTTTTTTTTTTTTTACAAAAGGTAAGACGATAAACTCTAATTAAACTCATCCCAAAAAATCTTTATGTTTCATCTTCATCTTCACACCCAAAAAGATTGAGAGAGAGAGAGAGAAGGCAAATCCCACAACTGGGTTCCATCAGTGTCCAGTTGTTTCTTCGATGACGGGCAGACTATTCCACTAGTGTTCGATTTTCACGTGAGCGAGTCGTGATCTTTATGGTTTATTGTAGTAGTGAAATTTAGTTATTTCGGATATATTCCAAGAATATGTTTGACACATTAGGTAAAAAAATAATTATATTATTATGGCTTAGCCTTATTTGAAAAAGATTAAAATCCAATTGAGAAACCACCATTGAAATTGAAATTCAATATAAACACAAAATCCATGTGAAATTGTTAGTTTATAAAAAAAAAAAATCTAAAGTTTGCCTATAATGTTACAATTTATAGGTTGTGATAATTTTCATAAAAATACAAAACACACACTACAATAAAAAAACATTATTGTCTACTAAATTTACTAGCTAAAACTAAATTTTTCGCCCCAATAAAATCTTTTGGTGATCAACAACTAATTTTGATTGGCAAAAGATCTATTGTCATATTTTTAAAAAAATTTAAACAATGTTTATATATGTATTTTTATATATTTTAATATCATATTAATTGCATTTCAAAAAATTCAGCAAATTTTAAGAAAAAGAAAAAGTTTTCTCAATTTAGGAAGTAAGTATAAATATTTTTGTTTTCTTAATATAACAAAAGTTCTTGGCTAGCTTAGTGGTAAGGGCATGAGAAATCAACTAAGGGTGCATGAGTTCGAAACTTGACAATGACAAGAAAAGATGGTCTAGTGATATAAAGAAAAGATCACGCGCAATGGTTTTTCATCTCAGTTTATGGTGGTGTGATCATTTTGAACTTTCAATCACGGTTATAAACCGTGATCTAAAGTGACATACAATCACACCCAGAAAAGATAAATGATCACGCCCAAGAGAAACAATCACGGTTTATAACTATGATAAAAGAGAAACGATCACACATTTTGGCCGTGATTGTTTATCTCTTTCAATCACGGTTTATAACCGTGATAAAAAAGAGTGACTTACAATTACACCCAAATCCATCACAGTAGCAGGAGTGTGATGGAAAACTTACAATCTCGACTAATAGCTGTGATCTTTATGATTTATTGTAGTAGTGAATGTGGCATGGCAGGTGGAGGATCTTGGGGAGTTAATTAAAACCAGGGTAGCTATGTGGGTTAAGGCGAAGTTCGATATCAAGGTGTGATTGCGCCCATTCGGTAGTCGTTGAAGTTTACCAAACGGCCGTCAAATTCAATTATTTATTTACCGGACTACAACTAAAGATTTGCATAGTATAGCGAGGAAGTCTGAGTCGATCCATAGGGAGTTCGAATATAACTTGTTCGGATTGTAGATGTAAGGGTTTGTGACGTTAAGGCGGCCAACTTTTAGTTTTCCTTTAAAATGTGAGAAATACCCTTATGAAAAAGACTAGAAAATGAGTTCGGACTAAGAATTAAAAGTGGCAAGACAAAGAAGTTCATAACACCCGTAACTTAAGCCAATTAACTTTTCTCAAATGAAAACACGATTGAATCACACGGCATAGGTTATCAACCGGAAGGTTTAGCTATGAAAATGGTTAGACTTGATATAGAGTTTGAACAACAAGCATAACACAAGGCGTGACATAGCTCCCGGAACCATGTGAGCCAGCACATGATTACCGGAGATTAACAATGCCAAGACTTGCATTCAAACTAAATATCAAGGTCAAGAACTAGAAGCATGGTTTGGAAAGCGAGCAAGTTCTTTGGTTCTTCTGGCAAACACGAGTCGAGACATAGCTCACGGAACCATATGAGCGAGCATATGATCACCGGAGGTTAACATCGACAAGTTTTGTTACATAAAAGGCGAACCACACACATTTACAAACCAAACCTCAAGTCTTAAGTTGAGAAGAGCAAAATTAACCCTAAGTCACGAGGCATAATCACCCCGATGCCAAGCCTAATCAACTACTCACACATAGCAAAAAGACTAAAAAATATGCTTGGAAAGGTAAACATGATTAACCGATAAAAACGGAAATAAACTTGATTTATGAAAAGATCCATACAATAGCTAGAACATTAACACATGAGAAAACATCAAAACACTTAAACTTACTTGAGTTGTTGAAGAAAATAACTTGAAAAGCTTGAAAGACTAACAATGAAAATCCTAGAGCAAAAACTAGAAAACTAGGCCTAAAGCTAACTAATGGCCTCTATATCTTCCATAAATGGCATACAAGACTATTTATAGAGCTTATAAAATTAGCTTTACAATGGACAAAAAGGCCCCCAAAATATCTTTAAAACATGCCTAAAGTAGAAACTTTCTATATATGGAAGGTTGAAATATTCAGCAAAAAAGGTGCTGGTCGAAAGGCATTGGTACCAATACCTAAAAAATGAGGTATTGGTATCAACTCAACTGTCTTCTAATTCGGCATGATGGTACCAATACCTAAAAAATGAGGTATTGATACCTCTGTGTGAAAACTGCAGAACAGGGTCAGCTTGAGCCATCATGCCTTGTCGTAGTCCAACGGCCTTCCAATGCTTCATTACATGATCAACGGGACTTGGCGGAGGTATGCCTTATGGCCTTGTACTCTTGGATGCCCTCGAGGACTATCTTCGATGCATTAGGCTCACTTGAACCACTTTGGCACGTTCCTTGCCAACCTTGACCACCGAACGTCCTACGAGGCTTCTTAGAGTGCCATTAGGTTTATGTGACAATGAAACATGAGTTGTCGGGCACTTGGACACTTGGCTACATCCCGGAACGTCTCTTGGCGTTCAAAACCGCCTTATTAGCACGTTTTACCTGAGACATACGCAAAAATACCTTACGTGCATTATGGGATAAAAACGACAACATATATGTACAAACACAACATACTAGAGAACTTAAGTACCAAAAATATGCATTATTAGGTGCTTATCAAGGTGCACTCAATGGAGGACTTTAAGGGTTATCTTGACGGCATGAGAAAGGTGAAGGTGTAGCCGTTTTTGGAAGGGGACTTGCGGTCCAATTTTCTGTTGGACAGCCCTTTGTTTAATTTTCTCTTGTCTCTGGAGTTCTGTTCCCTCATTTATAAGTGTATATGCTTAGCGAGTTTCTTTCTCGATGTTTCCCTCTCCGAGCCAATAATATTTTCGTTTGCTGATCAAAAAAAAAAGAAAAGATTGATAATAGGTTTAGCAATAGATTGATAACAAATTTAGCAATAGATTGATTACAGATTTTAGCGATAGATAGATACTAGCTAGATTGTAATAACGGCTAGGTAGTAAAATCGAATAACAGCTACAGTAGTTTGCAATAGAATGACAACATCATTAAACAAAATAAATTTTTGTTTTGAAAAGGATTAAACATAATACATCACAATTGAGTAGTTTCATTTTTCAAAATTAAAAAAAAAACAAAATTCAATTACTAAAGCTATACATAGTCCTCCTCTCAAGACTTCCATTCTTTCGCTGAGGGAAAAAAAAAAAAAAAAACTTCCATTCTCTTACGCGAATTTAAGAAAACATAATGTTAACTAAAAAAACATCAAGAGGCATAAACAGGATGAACCAAATTATTGGTCAAGTGAATTGCATAACAAATATTGTATTAATGGATCCATGCATCACATTGGTCATGTAAATTCACAACCAAAAGTGACGCGTATTGTAGCGCTGCCCAAGTGTAAAATGACAGTGGGAATTTGAGTACTAGTATGTTGGGCCCGGAGTGTCCTCATTAATTTGGTTACACAATGCCAATCCCTACGACTGCTCCTATTCTTTTTGCTGAGCAAAAAAAAAAAAAAGACTTGTTGGTGTAATATCGAATGTCATAAAAGACTTAATTGAAGTCCCCTTTAACATCAATTGATTTTAGAAGAGATACATGGTGAAAAAACTGTTCGACATAGTCTTAACCCGAAACAGATGATCATTCGAAAAAAGTGATAGATGGTCTCCACAACCGGAAATTTCTTCTTTGGGAAGGTTAGGGGAGTGGTGTTGAAATAGGAAAGACATAAGTTAACCATAAAAATTAAAAAAAAAAAAAGGATTTGTGGGTCTGAGTACGTAATCCTTGTATTCCTGATAATCAGAAAGAAGAGATTAGGTGGTTACTGACTGGTCACGTAAATAAAATTTTCCAGTTTTAGTCTCTTTGTTGTAACCCTACGCGCCGCAGCAATGATACAATGAACACAACGAAGTAAAATCCTAGCTGCAGGTCGGAATTATCGATACACATACAGGAAGAAAATAATGTAAATAAAAAATAAATTTTTGATTTTCTTTTGTACCGTTCAAAAGATCTCAATGAAATCTATCAAACATGATCCATATTACTAGGAAAATTATTTGTATAAACACATTATTTTTAAACTTGAAATTGCCTTATTAAAAAAATAAGTACTTAAAATGAGTTTTGGAACGGGACCAAAAAAAATATGACACAAGTTCAGCTTAGGAACAGTTTCGGAGGATGTTTATTCAAAATTGAATATCCAATTGTTTACAACTTTACACCAAAAATGACACCCACAAGTTAAGCGAATTGTAAGGAGTTGGTGCTTAAAATCATGGGAGATGTAGTTATGGAGAGAATCATCACCCATCTTTCCATGAAATAAAGAGGTAGGAGTATTTTATTCAGAGTTTATTACTTCCTCCGTCCCTATTTAATTGTCCACTATGATTTTGCGTATATTTCAACGGCTTATAACTCTCGTCATATATTGTTAAAAATATGCAATATGAATTTTATTTGATAGATCTTAATTTTTTCTATAAGACAATGATTTCAAAAACATAAAACGTAATATACTTCGAGAGATATAAACCATTGAAAATGAACGCAAAACCGTAGTGAACAATTAAATAGGGACGGAGGGAGTATTACAGTGCCGCCTTGTCTTTAGAAACAAAGTTTCTTCTCTCTCTCAAAAATATGCAGGGAAATTATGAAATTTCGGTATTTGAAAATAATGTATTTATTTCGGTAATGTAGTACTGTGTCTTGGGCCAGCTTGCACCTACTTAATTCGGACTAATTCTTTTAGCTTCTCCTACAACTTTATCACATGTTTACGCATAGAAGTGAGGTGCCCCCAAGACTAGCTAAGAGTAAAAATATGTACAGCCGTTTGTGTTGAACTTTTCTGGCTTTGTCCGGTCCGCCTGGGAAGGTTTGTCAATTTTAGATTCCTTGTAATGGTACCAAACTTATATTTCATCATCCTTCTTTTGTGTTCTTCTCAAGAGGCGAAATTGGAACCGACACTCCACCACTTTATCTATTGCTAAGGGTTAGTTAGTTTGACCTCCCGGCCCACATCTTACATGCATCTGGCTAGCTAGCAGGGATTTTTTCTCCTTTTTGAAAAGCGGCATCAAAAAGAAATTAGGGATAAGGCAAAAGAGACAAATATTATACTGTAGATAAGAAGAGAAAAGGTAATGGTATTCTTCTTCCTTCCCGTTTGGATAATTTGGGAAAGCAAAGAAGAGAAAAAAAAAGTGTACGTATGTTATCCTCCCTCGTGTTAGGGAAAAGAAAACAAAAGAATGCATGTCCAACGGGCCGGAGTTGGGGACAAATTGGTAGGATATTATTTATATAGGGTTGGGTTAATAATAAGTAAGTGATTTTGCACGTACTCCTATTATTATCGTTTGCACTCTTTATAATAAAACATTGAAAATTTTTAATTTCCAATTGAGTGCTTTGAGATTTTGTTTGATTTTATGCACTAAAATAAATTATTTCAAGTGCATTTATAAAAATGTGTAGGGTGAAAAATCATTCCGTTTTTGTTTTTTTTTATCCGCCAAAACGCAACTCGGGCTTCCGGTTTTTTTTTTTTGTTGACTCCCCCATCAATCACTGCACTTTTGGAGAGATTGCAACAGTCAATTAAAAGGAATTAACATTTCTCTCCATTCTCTTGTTGTTTCTCTCTCTTTACAAGTTCTAATCACGAAAAGCAATCTCTTTAGCAAAATAGGGATCTTGTCTACCTACTATTAATGCCTCCAACTCTTCGATAACAAAAAGGACTAGCTGCATTCATGTTGGTTTCCCTCATGTCTAAATGAACAAAACGGGCTAAAGTCCATAAAACGAATTTTGAAATATGTCATTCTTTTCACATACATTAACTTAAAGTTCATGAAGCGAAAATAATTTGTCCAAAGTCATTAAACTATAGACAAACTTTTTGTAAAAAAAAAACTACCATCAATCAAGTAGTTCTCCCGAGGACGCTAAGAACATACATATCTTTCTCTCTTTTTTGGTCAAAATGAAGTCTCTACGTTCGTGTTCAGTTTACAACAGGGTGTCCGGTGCTCCTCCATTGTGAACTCGAACCCCAAATTGGTTCTTGAAATCAAGTGTTACAAAGCAAGAACCGAGGGAAAAAAATTAATTCTAATTAAAAAGGAAAAAAAAAGTAAGATTTATTCCGATGAAGTACAAGTAGATATATTTGCCTGTAATTTACAACTTTAGGAGATATCATCTTTTCTTTCTCAACCTCAAAACAGAACTCTAAACAAGACAAGAGAAAGTACAATTAAAGTACAAAAAAACAAAAACCCAAAGGTCCAACGTGCTTTCATCACACAAAGATTGTCCCGCTCGATCTGATCGTTTCCTTCTACTATTTTGTTTTCATCAAAAACAAAAAACGCCATAGACTTTCATAACCATAATCTAAAGTGATTGAACCCTCTCCGATTACTGTTCTAGACACCACACATTTTTTGTTAGGTATTCTTGTCGGATCTACACTTGTGGAACACCTCTAGCACTGCTAGTAGACAGTTACGGAAGAAGAACCATTCCCTAATCTAAAACAGCTCATCAGATTCCCCCAAGGACATATCCATTACGTAACCTTGTCCTTGCCCCGCACCAGCTCCGTCATCAAACAGCCATTTCTCCAGCAACGACAACGGAACCAACTGATGATCCAAACTCGGCTTGCTCTCATCTTGAAAAAGACTACACTGATCAGGCGCGAAATTTGTCGTCTCGTCCACCGACACCGATTGAGAGGCATGCGAATGGAACCCGAAAACGGAGAGATCGAATCCCTCCGGAGTCGCCGAACTCATTGTCCCCTCGCTAGGACTAGAAGAACTCGCTCCGACCGCGTTGATGAACGAGTTTTGAGTGTTTGTTTCCGAGCTTGTTTGGGATGACTTGTTATTAGGTGGGTTTTTCATCCAGGTTTGGAGCAATCTAGCTATGTTTTCGGTGCTGGATGCATAGGCGGTTTTGGAGGAGGAGGATTGGTCTGTTGTTGGGCTGAGAATATTGGGTTTTAGGTTTGATAAGTTGATTGATTTGTCAAGGGACAAGGCCTCGCAGAGGGCTTTCTTGGCCGTGTGGATGTCAGTTTGGAGCCTTCTCTCCCACTGGCCCTTGGAGATTGATTTTGAAGAAGATGAGATCTCGTCCTTGTTCTGACCGTCTTGCCCTTGAAGCTTCTTGAGCTTCTTCTTCAAATGGGTGTTCCAGTAGTTCTTGATGTCGTTGTCTGTTCTTTGTGGGAGATACGAAGCTATTGCAGCCCATCTGTACCCAACAAAAAATGAAATAAAACTTCACTTTACAATATTAATTAGCCAAATACTGGCGATATCGAATAGTATCACAGCCGATACATAGGTAAATCTCGTTATCTAACGACTAATTAATACGATACATTAATACGGTCTATTTTACTATATAACTCTGGGTGGTGGTTTTACCTGTTGCCTAGAAGGGCTTGGAGGTGGACGATCATCTTCTCTTCGTGATCAGAGAAGTTACCCCTTTTGATGCCTGGCCTCAGATAATTAGTCCATCTCAGCCTGCAGCTCTTGCTACATCTCAACAAACCTGAAAAAGGCCCCCCCAAAAAAACAAGAATATTAGAAAGAAACTCTCTCATCTTGTACAAAATGGTAAATTCGGCACTCCTGTACTACTGTACCCCTCATTCAAGAGAGCGGTGCTACAGGTGGGCAGTATATTAAATACACCACCCTGCATGTAGCAGTAAAATAATTCTCCGATAAGCCAAGTGAGAATTAAATGAAATAAAATAGGTAGGAAAATAGTTAGTAGTAATTTAGTAATTTGAATTACCAGTATTAGTAGGAACAGATCTCCAGTTCCCTGGTCCATGTTCTTGGATGTATGAAACCAATACGATGTCCTCTTCTGGTGTCCATGGCCCCTTTTTCACTCCTACTTTGTCACAGCAAGGTGGTCTTCCCATCTCTCTCTCTCTCTCTCTCTCTCTCTCTCTCTCTCTCTCTCTCTCTCTCTCTCTCTCAAGGTCTCTGTTATAGTATTATCTAGATGGAAAGAGTCGTCTTCTGCTATCTTTGTTTACCTGTTAAAGACTTGATTTCTTTGTTTGGAAGAAAAGGGGAGACAGTAGTCTAAGGGGCAGGAACCCTTGTTTATATATACTACTACTACCGAGTACCAAGGAGAGAGAGAGAGAGAGAGAGAGAGAGAGAGAGAGAGAGAGCCTGGTGGTATTTAGGCTGACCAAAGAAGGGAAGAAGAGGTGAAAAGAGTCAAAAGCGTGACAGCAGTAAGCATTTAATCCTCTCATTTTCTTGCTACGCCAAAAGTCAGCTCTATTATAAAGAGAGAGAGAAAGATGGCTTCCTTCTGTTTCGGCCACACAAAACCGCGTTGCATTCATTCATTTCATTGTCGCTACTGTGGCTTCGATCTCCTCCCTTCTGCCAAACCCTAAATCCGTCTTTTTTTTAATCACTTGTTGGTCTTTAAATCATCACTTTATGATCTCTTTTTATTTTGGATAAAAAATCTAAATGGATTTTTTTTATTCAAAAAAAATTTGTATTTGTTAATTATTTGTTGATTTTTTTGTAAATTATTGTTTCGTCGTGATGAAAGAAATATAACAAATAAAAAATTACGATTGAAATTCTTTCTTTTTTTTTGAATAAAGAAGAAACATTATACATTTCTCATCAACTTTTATATCCACTTTTCAAAAATTTGGAGTGGGGGAAAGTGTTATTCTCTTTAAATTGGGTTCTTTTTAAAATAAAATAAATTATTGAACAAGTTTCGAAACCTTCCAATAAAACATTCTAACAACTGATATGGAAGTAGCAAAGATTAGAATTTAGAACTATCCCCCCCAGAATTGAAGTTGTTGAGAGTGATTTATTAACCACCGTAATTAAGTATGAGTAAGCAATTAATTGTGTTTATTTTTTATTCCAATACGAAGCAATCATATCATATATACCAATGCGAATTGGCCAGCTCATTTGGCAGAGAGTGGAGAGGAAGGCATTGACAATATCCTCAAGTTCAACAGCTTAAAAAAGATGATCCAGTTTATATTATTATTATATTATTAAAAAAAATCGTATCATTATTTTTTTTGGTAATGCAAAGTACCCCCATACCATCTTGCATATGCATTTCAGATTTATCTCTGCAGCTTCTCTCACAATTGTTTCGTAGCTTACACGTGGGAAAAAGGTAGTCGAGTTGCTTCGAACCTAAGACTTAAGCACCGTTTGATAATCCTATTAGTCCTTAGGATTGGATTGCTAATCCCAAGGGATTACTAATAGTGTGTTTGGTAACCCAAAATGGATTGAGATTATAAGTCCTTAGACTAGCAAGGTGGGTATTGGATTCACAACACCCTCTCACACTTGGTATTCATAGTCCAGTCCCCACCCAAGTCATACAAAATTACAGTCCTATCCTTGCTTAAACCAACAAATGACCAAAATACCTACAACCCACCATTGCTAATCTGAGCTCCCCCTCGCAGGAGCCATTCCCGTCACCGGAGTTGGAGTGAATTTGTTTGAAATCGCACCACTGGACTTGGCAAAACTGTGGCTTGTCTGAAATCGCACCACTGGACTTGTTGGGTTTTGGACTGAAATCGACTCCATCTGGGTTTTGGGTTTTGCAGATTAAAAAACAAAGGGTTTGTGAACTGGGTTTCGGGTTTTGCCGATTAGGACTGAAGAGGAGATGGGGATTTGTGGGTTGAAGGGTTTGAGAGAGCGAGAGAGTCGGCTATGGAGGTTCATTGCTGCTTGGAGGAGAAACCAGAGGAGAGAGGCGTGGGTAGTAATATTTAGATAACTGGATGAACGGCTAGGATTGAAGGGGAAAAAAATGGCATAAGGGCAAAAATAAAAATTTATACTATCAGTCTAATCCAATCATATGCGAAACAAACACGATATTAATAATTTCATTATCTAATTTCATTCTAGACAAACATACTCATTATCAATCCTTTTTCAATATCAATCTCAATCATAATCTCATCTCCTTATGAATCTCATCCATCTATCGTTGTTATCAAAGGAGGCCTTAAAAGAATTAAACTCCTAAATTTCAGGCCAACTCCTTCAGTTTCTGATTTATTTATTTATTTGGACAGAAAGAGATGATCCAGCAGAAAATTCGTATATAAATTATTATCCTTCTGAGATTGTAGATCCATTAATGTAATAAAATAAATCAAGAGTGAATGCACAATATGGGTACAATAATGTTTTTAATATATATATATATATATATATATATAATCATTTTTAAATGAGGAGGTCCTTATTTTAGTTAAAATAAGGACCTCTCCATTTCTCCCATTTTCTGTTCGAATTTCGATGATTCGAACCGCTCAATGTGTTTAGAACGTGATTTTAAAGATATCCGCAACAAAATCGGCAAAAAAAATAACCGGGAAGGACTGATCTAAGCAGTTTTTGTTTGAACAGTTTGATAAAAAAAATAAACAAAAATTGCTCGGATAAAGTCCTTCCCGGTCATTTTTTTTGCTGATTTCCCGCGGGTACCCTTAAAATCACGTCCTGAACATATTAAGCGGCTCGGATCATCAAAGTTCTATCGGAAAAGAAAAATTTTTATTTTATTAAGTTAAGATGGTTCTTATGAAAAATGGACTGATACGTGTGTGTGGAATCAATGTGCACCGATTCATCTTTTCCTAGGATGCCCCCACTCTACAGCCTCTACTGTTACTGAGAAATCAAAAGTCTTGTGGAGTCTAATTAAAGAGATGTCAATTTAAGGTGAGGTAGTAATTAATCTTCATTAAATTTGTTGTTTATCTCTAAGAAGAAAATAGTAGGAGTAGTTGTTATGCATTAATTAAATAGACAAAAACTAAACCTACTATAGTGACCACATTAATTACGATTGCAACTTCTTAACTTTTCTAGTATAAGAATACCCCCGAAATTTTCAATTAATCGAGCAGTTTATATATATATTTAACAGAGTATATATACCGATATTGGATAAAATTGAATTTTCGCAAACCAAACAATCTATACAAAATTAGCAAGTGCTTCTAATCATCAAGATTTATACGGTGAAAGATTTCAAAGGTTATTTGGATAGAATTCGAAAAGTGAAGGTGTAGTTTGGTGTTCTATCCAACTTTGGTTAGATATTTTCTATGGTTTTAGTTCTATGTAATGTTTGTTTCCCCCTTGATGTACCCCTTAGAGTTTAATAAAAGTTCCTTTTGTCGAGAAAAAAAAAAAAGAAGTGCTTCTAATCATCGACTTGGAACATGAAGTACGCTTAACCAAAGGTAGTTTAATTAAAGTTTGGAATATTTAAATATTCATCATTTTTATCTATGTCATGTAAAAATTTATTCTGTCTTTTTTTCATGCTTATATTTTCATCCTTTTAATGTGTGAATTACCTTTTTTATCATTTCATTATGATATACATATATTATGTTTATTGCTTTCCTAATTTAGTGGGATTGGATTGGATTATTTTCCAATTTAGTGGGATTGGATTGGATTGGATATATTGTTTTCCTAATTCAATGGAATTTGGTATATTTAAATATGATTGATTACTTTTATTTTTTTATCCTATTACTTTTATATTTCAAATTAAATCGCATCGAAACAATCATAATTCATGATTTTCGGTAATTTTAATATGATTGATTACTTTTATATTTCAATGATAATTTTTTAGGGTATGTCATGTTTATTAAATCAGTTTCAAGCTAGATTACAAACAGTCATGAAACGTTAAAATTGACATGGTAATTTAACTATGAAATGCTGATCACAATAACACCTATTTTGATGGTAATTTAACCATATTTCATGAAATAAGATCAATTATTTAGGAATATGACATGATAAGTTAACCACATCTTTACATGTTTTCTTCATTCTTTGAGTTGGCCAACCAAACAACAAAAAGTCATATTTTCCATTGATTTTATTACACAGAATTTTGTTAAATTACCATAAAAAAAGAAATAACATGACATACTCAAACCGTTACATGGTTAAATCGTTAAATTACCATGACATTACATGGTTAAATTACCATGACGATTACAACGGGAACACGATAAATATCCCATGATTCGAACAAATATTTCATGGCAAACGGTTCAAATGATTTATCGAATGAAAATAACAGAGAAACATATTTTCTCAACGTTTTCAATTTCATGGTAAATAGTTTCATGGTATACGGTTTCAATTTCTTTGGATATTTTCTTAACAGCCAAACAAAAAATTACGACAATAAACAAGAGTTTTGGAAGAGAAACTCTAGCAAAGGGATTTCCTCTAAAACCCAGTTAAATCGAATGGGAGTAGATGAGAAAATCTTGAATAAATTGAATCAAAGTAGCCCTCAAATCATGAATCGAACCAAAACATGAATAAATCGAAAAACGTGAATAAATCGAAGCAAAATAGACATTGCAACCAAAGCGCAGCCCTTGCTGACCACCACCGACTCAAGCCTATCCCTTGCTGACCACCGGTGAACGTTTACTGGCCACCGACGACTCTCGACAGATCTCGAAATCCTTAGATCTGGTACTTTGCTAGTGGCTGTTTCGAACCCGAATGCCTCTCCAAACACCTTACCTAGTCGCCGAACCCTCTCAAAATTCCATTTTGGTTCTCGTCACAAGCCCAAAGCCATCGACGGGTTGCGTCGCCCTGACAAAATATGTTGAGCGCCTCAGCGCCCCGATTTCGATACCATCGTTGCCATGGTGGGCGGAGCTGAATCGGTTAGCCGATGATGAAGGGCTAGCCGATGGCAGAGAGGCCAGGGAGGAGGGGGAGTTTGGACTTGAAGACGTCGGAGACAAGGCGGACACCGGCAACAAATTGGAGGACGTTGTGGTTAACAGCGACGATTCTGTTGATGAGGGCGAGTTGTGATCGTGAAAACTTTCCGCTGGAATAGATTGTGGAGAGGAAAATATTGGAAGAGAATCAAGGGAGAGGACATATTAAAAAAAAAAGGGTTTGGGGGGGGGGGGGAGGGGGGTGGCAGATCAACTTGTTGCCGGATTAGGTGGTGGGATAGGTTTGTGGTATATTTAGGTAAGAGCAATTCACGGGATTTAACCAGTAAATTCTATCCCTATAATAATAGATATGACCCATAATTTTAAGATATCATCCCAAAATTCATTGCCTATATATGGTAATAGGGTACTTTCATTAAATTAAATGGAGACTAAACCTCGTGTTTCACAAATTTGTAGGCAGGTCATTGCTCTCACATATATCATCTAAAATTTCATTTAGCGAAAATAACTTTGACAATTCTTATGATATATAATTTTTGGTTTATAATTCGGCATATAAATCGAGTCAATTTACGCACACCTCGATTAATATCCAAGAGGCCAAATGTAACTGTCAACTAGCGGATGGAGCATTCGAAGCGGGAATTAATAAAGCCCGTATAAACTAACTTTCTAAGAGTTGATAGCCCCTGGACTATTTTAAACCTGAAATCTAGGAGGTTTACAAACCAAACCGAGCCTTATGTCCCAATCATTTGGGGTCGGCTACATGAATCATTGTTCTCCATTGAGCTCTATTAAGTGCCACTTGTTCACACAAACTCATTATACTCATATCTTTGAGCACAATAGCATCTAATGTTAATTTAGATTTACCCGTCCCCGTAGTATTGCTACTCAAAACTATCATATTCGCTCTTTTAACTACTGCATCTCTTGGTTTACGGTAAACATGCTCAAACCATCTTAGTCTATTTTCCCTCAACTTCTCCTCTATAGGTACTACACCTAACATCTCATGAACAGTTTCATTTCTAATCTTATCTCATCTAGTCTTATCACACATTCACCTCAACATTCTTATTTCCACTATGCTCATCTTGCTCACCTGTTCTTTCTTAATAGGCCAACATTCTATCCCGTAAAGTATCGTCGGTCTTATGGCAGTTTCATAGAATTTTTTATTCAATTTTGTGGGTGCCATCTTGTCACATAGTACACCAGTAGTGCTTCTCCATTTGAGCTACCCCACTTGGATCCTATGAGTCACATTATCAGTAATCTCTCAATCTCTTCTAATAATTAAGCCTAAATACCTAAAATGATCATTCTTTGGTATCTCCCGGTCTTGGGTCATCATTTTTTCTTCATGCGCACTACTGGTACCATTAAACTTGCACATCATATACTCAATTTTACTCCTACTTATTCGAAAACCCTTTGACTCTAATACTTCCCTCCAAATTTCTAGTTTCGTATTAACACCTCTAGTGGTTTCATTTACGAGAACAATGTCATCTGCAAATATCATATACCATGGGATATCCTTCTGAAATTGTCTAGTCAATTCATCCATAACTAAGACAATGAGGTACGGGCTCAAGGCTGACCATTGATGCAATCTTACAGTGATTGGAAATTTACTCGTTTCCCCTACTGATGATCTAATGGTAGTGATGGTACATTCATACATGTCTCTAATCACCTCGATATACCCTTTGGTCACTCACTTTCTCTCTAGAACCCACTATATGGTGTCTCCAGGCACTCTATCATAAGTATTTTCTAAGTCTATGAAAATCATATGGAGATCCTTTTTCTTTGCTCTATGTTTTTCACCAATCTCCTTAATAGATATATAGCTTCCATGATTAATCTTCCAAGCATGAATCCAAACTGTTTATCTGACACTGTAGTCACTATCTTTGAAAATGATTACAAAAATTAAACGGATCTCAGGTACACCAACAAAACGTCACCTGAGAACCAAACCGAAAGGAAGGCAAGATGACAACCGAAACACCAAACCCGAACTCTTTGCGGTTTGCTATCATCATGTTTTTTTTTTTTTTGAACGGCAAAAGAAAATTTCATTAATTTTTGAAATTGTTACAAAGACTAAAGAGAACAAATATTAGATGACATCATATCCCTATTCAATAAGAACAATCTTCTGCCAATACGAGATACAATCTAAGATTAATGGCAATATGTCAACCAAAAAAACACCTATATATTGAGGCGAACCCACACCTGAAGGGGCCAAACCCATAATAACTAATGGTCCAGACCCAACTTGAGCACCAACACAACACCGTTAGGCCAGAACCGGATTCACCCTCTAGTGAACTCGGCAGGAACATCACCGGAAAGGGAACAACAACAAAACTACTGCCACCCCACTCCACTACGCCACCAGACCACAACAGCAAAACTAGCAGCCAAAAACGAAAAACTGATCGGAACACCCCGTTGGAGCTTAACGTAGCCTGGCAGAACACGAGCAACATCCCCAATATGAAACATCACCACTTGACAAGAAGCCACAACAGCGTTAGACCAAATCTAGATACACCCAGCCGTGGACCCGATGGGAACTCGCCGCAATGGAAACGGAATCAAGAAAGGGAAAACCGAGATGGAAAAAAGGAAGAGGAAAGTCATTGTGGTAGAGGGAGGGAGGAGGAGGAGGCGCCCCCCCGGAGAAACCCTAGCCGACTAAGCTTCTAGAGATAGATAGAGAGTAATTATGTGTGTTACAATATTAAACTTTTTTTGAAGGGTAAAATTTTTTTATTAATCTTTAAAATTATTACAAAGACCAAAGAAACAAGAATTTGACGGCATTATATCCCTAAATAAAGCTAAAAATAAATCAGTGTCCAAGAATCTGAGACCCAAATCTAAGATTGACAAGATGCCAACCATAAAAACACCCATTGGGCCAAGCTAATAATCTAAAAGAAAAAATCCTAACCCTATCAACAGCAATGAAACCACCGTTCCCCTCCAAGACCAGCCACCAACAACAGCCACCAACCGCAGCTACCACACCACCCCAGCCCAACCACCGCGCCGAATCTCCTCCAACTGTAGCCACTAATTGGAGACCCACAAGTTACAGTATTAAACTTGATTGCCCACTAGTTGTTTTTTTTTTTTTTTTGTCACAGTTAATACATCAACGGGAGTGTTAGGAGGAGTTAGTAAGCTAGTTCACAAAAGGTTCAGGAGTGGTTCGTAGTCTTGAACCCCACCCGCACTTTTCGTGGGGCTCGAACTCACGCCTCCATGGAGGAAGGTAGGGGGAAACGCCAACTGAGTTACAAAGCTCATTGGCACCCACTGGTTGTTCAAAGGTGGTGTTATCATCATGTTGCCCCTAATCATTACACAGCTCATTAATTACCAATTTAAATACACCTATTTATTAGTAGTACTTTCTAAAACACCATTCAATGGCGGCAGCAAGGGTGTGCAAATGAACACTGATGAATCAGCTTTGTCTCTAGCTCCGACCTGATCCTGCAAAACAAAGCAATAGCTCAAGTCACCGGTGTGGTAGCTTGCCAACCACCCTCCAATGCCTAAGTAAGTAAAGAACTTGCTGTATGGTGAGAGAATTGAGATTCTCCGTTATAAGTTGAGTATTTCTGCGTGTACCTTTATGCGAGTTCTACCGTTATATTTATAGGCATCTTGATAGGAGATTGAGTCCTCGTAGGACTGTATTTCGGAGATTTTGGATCGCTTTAACGGGGTGCGTAGAGTCCTGCCTTAGCAGGAACTCTACGTCCACCTTGCTTTAGGATGGAATCCTTATCCGTCATTAATCGTATTTATCACTGGCATTTTATGCTTATCTTACCAACATCTTTCCTTTATCCCGTAGGATTATGGTTTCTCAGAGTGGTATCTTTGATTGGATTAAGTATATTATGTGAATATTACTTATCCAGCCTTAGCTTTGTGTCAGAACTGATTTTTGGACCTTATGACAGCTCCGTCTGGTGGGCGGGGCTGGCATACCCCAACTTTGTCGCAGGAGATACTTTCCAGGGGTGCATAGGCGAAGCTAATTTTTACTCCCCAGTTCTGTATTTTTTGCAGTGCTGAGCTCTCTAGGTCTATCCTACTTATCTAACACCTTCCTTAAAGTGTTTTTTCTTAGAATTTTACATTGTGATTTTATTCAATTTATAGTCTTTGTTTGAACACTCAATCAGTCATATTATAAAATACCCACCAATTAAGTAATTAAAAATTAAACATCTAATACATTAGCTCAAAATAAAAAAATAGAGGGAAAAAAGAATATATCATTATCATGCGAACGACATTCGACTCTATATCTCCAAAAACAAGTGCATACGTTAGAAAAGATCCGTACAAAATTATTCACCACAACATCCCCCGAAAGAATGTTGGGGAATTTATGCGTTGATTTAATTTAGCTTGGCTCAAAATATAAAAAATATTCCTTGAGAACAATTGTAAAATCTTATGTATTTTTTTATTTTTTTACTGCAATATTCCCACTTATATATGCAATTTTGTGGATATATGACTTGCTAATAGAATGACTGAGGTAATTATTGAACACCCTATTAAAAATCTTCTAGAACCACCACCAATACTATTCTCTATCATTTACCAAAAAAAATTACCATTGGAGTTTGATGCTTCATCATAACTCTGCATTAGTCGCCCGTATACCAATGAGGTATTGGTTAAGTGGAAACTCAAGACCTGATTGGACAAGGTACTAGTTTGAGTTCCCTCATATCATTCTATTGGCGCTAAAGATACTCTTAGCTCCATTCAAAAGTTGTTTGACTTTAGATTCAGCCAGACATAGGTATGTTATCGTGTCCTACAGAATGTGATGTAGTGGTGATGAGGCAATACTCTCAATCGGAGGTAATGAGGTGTTATACATGCAGAACCTCCATTTTTTGAAACAAATAAAAAAAAGGGAAAAAAAATTAAAATGGTCCATGTAGTTTAGTGTTTGTATCAACTTGGTCCCTATAGTTTAAATTAGCTCGATTTACACTCTGTAGTTTTCATTTTGTTCCAACTTGGTCTAATTACTAACTGTCGTTAGCCTCTGTTATCCCAAACATAAATAGGTCCCTTTTCTAGTGAATTACCGAACCCTTTCTTTTCTAACCTCGCAGACCTAAAATCTTTTCCTAAAAAGCAAAACAGAATCACGTTTTTCTAAAAATTGGGTTCTCTTGCCCGTGTTCTTTTTTCTAAAATACTTAACTTATTTTTCCGATATGCAAGAGGTGACTAAGTACACCTAAACTCTATACCCGGTGGAGACTCTAAGTTTTTTTTCTAAACCCCTTTTGTGTCCGAACTATGGCCGGACCTAATTCTCCTTTACTCGGAGATATGTAGGCAGCTTGATGAAAGCTCAATCCCTTTTTAAAATAAAACTCACTTCATTTTCTAAAATTTAAACATTTTTCAAAAATATCCGAACCCCTTTTATAGAACACAAAACTTTTCATTTTTTCTTTTTTTTCAAGAACCATGTTGCAATCCATAGGAATCGGATCACTTATTTAGGCCCTAATCCCTCTCACTCCTTCCCCTCGAAGGCGAATGAGACACGTTTCAGTCGAAGGTAAAATTCCAGGCACGACAAATGTAAAACGGAACCCGTGAAAAAAAAATGGAGAATGAAACAATGAGGCTCTGTGTTTTGATTTAGATGTATAGTAGGGTAAGAGGAGAATGACAGATTACGGTTTTAATGCTAGAAAAGTGGCCCATTCGTGTTTGGGGTTAACGGAGTCTAACGGCAATTAGTAATTTGACCAAGTTGGAGCAAAATGAAAATTATAGAGTATAAAATTGAGCCAATTCAAATTGTAGGAACCAAGTTGACACAAATGCTAAACTACAATGATCATAATTAACAAACGAAAGGAAACCACAATAATCTCCTATAACTAGATCTCACCCAAATGTCAGACCCTCATTGTCATGGATGCCCACGTAGGTACACGTGGCTAGGATGCCAAAATGTGTGGGGGCCTCGACAGGCCACGTGGAAGCACCATTTTGTAAGGGAGCTTGACACGTTGCGGGGTGGCAGCTATGGGCCTACGAACATGATTCGGCCTGGTAGGTAGGTAGCTGCCGTATTGGAGCCCACCACTGGGAAAATCGTATTCGAAACTACGGGCCTGGGCCCACCAAACTCGCACGTCTTAGTCCATATATGTGATACGGCCCATACTGTTGACTTGGTACTACACGTAGTGAATGACACCTGTCCGTACCCACGTATAAGGGGATATCGAAAAAATATTTTTGTGCAATATGGATCTTGTTTAATATTGATCTCATATCTCAAACAAGATCCATATTTCAAAAAAATATTATTTCGGTATTACATTATTTTTAAACTTAAAAATTGCTCATAATTTCGTAGGAAACCAACTCTATGAATTAAGAGAGTAACCTGAGAGAAAAAGAGGGAAAAAAAAAAAAAGAAGAGGTACCAGCATACAAGCAACAGTGTAAGAGCATCCGCAATGGGAATAATCAAAATCGATAACCAAAATATGTCAAGTCAGCATTTGATTATCCATTTAGTTCATAATCAAACTTAACAAACTTGACCTCCACATTGGTTATTTTTGTATCCCTATAAAAAAAAACCCCACAATACGCAATGCACATATGTCCAATTGCAAATGAGTTCCAATCACGCATCCGACCACACCAAATTATTCGTCTCGATGAGACGATTTTAATGTGAGGTGTTTTTTAATTTTTTAGTTTTGAATTTGGTTATTGGGTTTGGTTATTGAGTTTTGGTTATTGGTAAAAGTTGTTAAGTTTGGTTATGGAATGGGTGGAATTTGGTTATTTGCTAAAAGACTTGTAACTTTGCTTATTACAATGTGAGGTGTTTTTTTAGCATTGTTGTTAAGTTTGCTTATCCATACCAATTTGCTTATTACAATGTGGATGCTATAAACATCACTTGACAAGTTGATATGCCACACTAAACTATTTTTCTTTTTGGTTTTGTGAGGGTGTCTTTTTTGAATTTTTGTTAGGTTCATGTCATACTTTTTGAATTAATTTTAATCTCAACGAGAGGAGCCTAACAGGTACTAACCTTGTTTGGATGATGTTTTAAAAAATTTTGAGTTTGATTTTTGGGTAATGAGTGAAGAGAGAAATTAAGTTAATAATTGGAGAGTAGAGAGGGTAATAATTAAAAGTATGAGTAATTAGTATTTTTCGAGTTGGAAATTTTTTTTTTTCAAAATACTATTTAAACAAGGCAAAAAAATTATGACATATATCAATAACAGTTCACTAAAGACGAGAAAATACTAAATACCCGTCTTTTTTGTCTAAAGTGTTGTTTTATATGAACTTTTTTAAACATCGGTCCAAGTTTTTATACTTTTCTGATTCCTCTCGCCAAGGCGGAAGATTAATCCAAAACTTGTGACGAAAAAGCTCAACAAAAAGTTGCAAAAATTTAAAAATACCGAAAAAAAATTTAGATAAAAAAGTTTAGGAGAACCGAGAACGCAGCCGAAAGTTGAGCCTCATGTCACGTTTAAACCACGTGAAGGTTTGACATGTGCCAAAATGTGGGGTCAGGTGGTGGACATAGGATTGAATGGTGGTGTGAACACAGCACACTTGAAAGTTGGCATGTCAAAATCCTGGGCAAACTAGTCTCTCACTAGCATTTCGTTTTTGTCCGTTTCTCAATGCTTTTATGAGGTGCTGCTTACTGCCCGCTTTCTAGATAAGGATATACCATTTCCGTCCCAATTTAACAGTCCTTCCTATAATGAAGTAGCTCAGAATTTTTTTTGAGAAAATTTTTCATAAGTTCACTATATTACTTTCCAAACTCCATAAGACCACTTCTAAATTTTATAACCTTCTAAATCCACTAACATATTAATAAAGATATAATAACCCCGGTTAATCTAATATACCCCTGCTTTTCAAAAACGTTTGGCCCCATTTTTTTAGCCATTTCAAAAAATCTCTATCCGAAAAATTCAGTCCCCATTATAAAATCCCTCCCCCCTTCCCCCCCTCCGTTTCCAAAACAAACCAGGCTGAGAGGAAAAAAATGGAGACGGTTTGCTCCTCCGTTCCATCGTCTGTTGTCGTCGGCATTCTTTGTCATCGTCTTCAGACGATCTCCGTCGTCCACCAACAGTCGATCTCGTTCACCAATAGTCGCCGTTGTTGCCCTTCGTTTCGGTCGGACGCCGTCGCACTCGTTGCAGTTGTTCGGCTTTGTTTCTCCATCGTCGTCAAATTCTCGTCGCAGTTGTTCACCTTTGTTTCACATCCTCGTCGCCGTCAATCAATCTCCGATTTCGTTCGATTCATCTCCGTCATTCTGCATTCTCGTCGCCGTCGAAACCCTTCGGTTCATCCCCATTGCCGTCAATCTCCTCCGTTTGATTCGATCCATTCTATATGTTTCTTAGAAAACTAAAAGCGAACGCTAGGTATATATGGTTATATATATTTGATAGGTTGGTGTATGGTATGGTTGAATTAAGTTAGGAATTCGAATGATAGTATATATGGTTATATCAATGTCGATTGACAGTATATATCAATGTTGGTTAAACTGTGTGTGAATAGATGGTTCTATATGGTATGCTTTTTAATATGGTTATATAATGATACAGGTTATATAACCTTATATATTTATTCAGAAAATTCCAAATATATCAGAAGCAAGTCAGAGAGGCCGCTACGCGGACCAAATTAATAAGTGATTTAATATGGTTATATGATGATACATGTTATATAACCTTATATATTTATTCAAAAAACTCCAAATATATCAGAAGCAAGTCAGAGAGGCCGCTGCGCGGACCAAATCAATAAGTGATTGATGAAAAGCAGAATTATAACCTTATATTTTTATTCAATAGTAAAAAAATCAAATAATCGAAATACATGGTCATATATCAAAATCTGTACAACATTACAAAGATATATGTAACTCTTTAAAAGGAGAATATATAACGTTATATATGTACAATAACGTTATATATAGTGTATCAGAAAAGGAGAATCTTCGACTATTATATAACGTTATATAAGTACAACAACGTTACATACGAAACTATATCAAGATCAGTATATCCGTGATTGGCGTGATCAACATTCCAAATAGAGAGATACCCATGATTGGCATGATTTGCAAAACTAGAAGGGATAATGGGAGGATAATAGGGCTGCAAACGAGCCGAGCCGAGCCGAGTTTTAGAGTGTTCGAGCTCGGCTCGGCAAAAATTTAGTTGGCTCGAGCTCGGCTCGAGCTCGTGACGAGCTGCAGGACTCGAGCTCGACCTCGGCTCGATATGTATTTACGGAGCTCGAGCTCGGCTCGTTTGGCTCGTTTATGAAACAAATATATATAAATATATATATAAATAAATATAAATATATTATATAATCGAGCTCGCGAGCCAATTCGAGCCGAGTTTCGACTAGCTCGAGCTCGGCTCGTTTATGAAACGAGCCTAGGACTCGAGCTCGAGCTCAGCTAGTTTTTGTCTTGAACCGAGCCGAGCCGAGCCGTTATCGAGCCGAGCTCCGAGCCGCTCGCGAGCGGCTCGGATCGTTTGCAGCCCTAGAGGATAATAGGCTAAATTGATGGGATTTTGATTTCAAAACTAGAAGGGATAATGAGAGGATAATGAGCTAAATTGATGGGATTTGAATGGAAGGGTAATTCTGTCAGGCAATAATTCTCTTTTTAAATGTAGTGGACTTTATGCCTTACCAAATACATATTAGTGGACTTAGTGGGTTAGAAACTTGATCAGTGGACCTAGTGAGTTAGAAACATGTTATAGTGGACCCTAGGCTAATTTTTTATATTTTTACCCTTCCATACTCTATTTAAGTGATGATAAAATAAAATAAAATAAACTCTATTTAAGTGGGCTCCACCTTTACTTAAATATACGATCAATATAAAAATAAAACACAGTATTTGCAGGGAAAAAGATATCTTTGTGAAAGAATTGAATTAATGAAACATCAATTGATACATATAGATATACTATTGGAACATGAGCAATTGCTCGGGATGTGAACGGCTCAATTTTGGGAATTTTTCTTAAGTTGTATGATGGGCTTACCTCTCCACGGCTTGTGGAGGCTATGACTTTTAGAAATGATATGATTTTGGGTATTGCTCTGAATGCAGGACGTGTTCTCATTGAATCGGATGCGGAGTCGATTGTCCGGAATTGTTCCATGTCAAAAGATCTGCCCTCTGATCTCGCAGGTTTGGTACGTCATGATTTTTTAGCTTTGAAAGATTCATTTCAATTGTGTGGTTTAATTTTGTCAAACATGATTGTAATAAGGCTGCACATGCTTCTGCAAACAAAGCCCTATTCTTGTAGTTTGTCCAGTCTGTGGAGAACTACTTTACCCCCATGGGGCTCCTATCTTTCTGATGTCTAGGCATTTTTCTACCTCTTAGATCAATAAAAATTTCTCCCTTTCGTAAAAAAAGAAAGAAAGAAAGAAAGTAAAATGAACGAGCACATTTGGATCATTAATGTGGACCCAAATTGAAACCTAGAAATTGAAGTTTAGATGAATTATGAGTCGGAGGGAACTCAACCGAATTCGAGGTGCGGCAATAATAGCGAAAGCCGAAACGCAACCAAGAGACTTTTCAAGTGCTTAATTAAACTCGCAAATTGACGGGTCATCACATACATCTTCTTCATGATTTCTATTCGAAAGTACATACTAGATTTATCCATACAGCAATCAAATTCATCTTGCAGTAATTATAAAATGTGAACACATTTTTCTCTCTTTAGAAAAAAGGACAGAATCAATTTAATACTATCAAACTATCGTTTACATTAGTTGGAAGATTAATGTAATTGATCATAAAGTCACTAGTATTTGATCAATTTCGATTTGTTGTATCTTCAATATTATAAATTGGTCAGATCACTAAGATGAGGGACTAAATTAACCCACATGATACCAAGTGCACACTTAGGGGTGTCAAACGTGCCTGTCGTGCCGTGCCGTGCCATTTTTTTCCGTGCCAACCCGTGCTTCGTGTCGTGCCGTGCCGTGCCCGTTTACTTCATCGTGCCATGGCGTGCCGTGCCATACCGTGCCCGTGTCGTGCCGTGGTGGGCCATTTTGCTTTGTCGGGCCGTGTCGGGCCGTGCCTTTATAAAATCGTGTCGTGTCGTGCCGTGCCCGATTAATTAATCGTGCCGCATCGTGTCGTGCCTTTTTTTGTCGGGTCGTGTCGTGCCGTGCCTTTTTTATCGGGTTGTGTCGTGCCGTGCCTTTTTTTGTCGTGTCGTGTCGTATCGTGTCGTGCCTTTTTTTGTCAGGTTGTGTCGTGCCGTGCTTTTTTTGTCGGGTCGGGTCGTGCCGTGCCTTTCTTGTCTATTCGTGCCGTGCCTGCCCTTAATCGTGCCGTGCCATGTTGTGCCATCAATTTTCATATACACATCACCAACCGGCAACCGATTTTCGTCTAAAAATAAATCTTCCCAAAAAACACACATTCCGGTGCGTTGGTGCCTTTAATTTTCTTAAGTTGTATATCGTAGTATTCAATATTTCGATCCTAATGAGTAATGATTATCCAGTGTCCTACGTGCAAGGTGCATCCCCCTAGAAAACACATGCTCTCACAAATGTATTCTCATCAAGGCACGCCAGTATTGGAGTCCACGACAAGTGAATATATCACTAATTTCAATTTTCGATTGCCTCCCAGTCCACATGTTTCTTATAGTGCAAAAAATTAACGCTCGTGCAATGCAATCAAATAAATAGCTAACAGACTAACAAACTAATAACAAACTAACAGACTGGAGGGGCTAGGCCGCCACCTCAACTCAGCAAACAGAATATGCGAGGGGTTATGCCACCACCTCGGCTAAGCAATGCAATCAAATAAAACTAACTATACTAACTAAAAACAAACTCAATATTTAGCCTGGCTTTGTTACACCTCAGGTTTGGCATAAAACCAGGTTAGAGGTATCCACCAAGTTAAATACGAGCTACTAACACATAAAGTACTAGAGATTGGGTAGTTAATGACTCACTGTTCACCTTCCGAGAGCGAGAGAGAGAATGAATTCTGGAATGTTGAAAGGGCACTTGCTGGATCGAAAACGGCTACAAAAGCTATCCAAGTACACTATCCCATATGCACACATCGAGTACTGCAATCACACCCAAAAAAAAACCCAACTATTAAAACAGATCAAACCAACAATTCGGTAAAATAAAAAAAAGAAGGAAAAAAAGAAACATACAGAAGAGAAGGGCTTTGTCCCATCTTACCGGCTTTGGTACGAGGAGTACAGATTCCATCTTAACGGCTTCGAGGAGTATGAGAAGTACAGATCCCATCTTACATATCAAAACAGACGAACGAGAATCAACGGACCAAAACTGTCCTAGAGAGCAATCAGTGTTCGACAATTCATTAAAAATTTCATACCCAATATTTTTCAATGATTCTAACGCCAAAAGTTCACCAACTTACCAATCTTTTAAACCCATAAGGACCCATAACCAATAGCATCGTTTAACCATAGCAAACGATGAAAAACGAAGCTCTGTACGCTGCCCAGATTTCCAGATTACAGGGCAATCTTCTAAAAATCACTATAAATTGAGTTCTTAATACTTTTGAATGATTCCAGTCCCAAAAGTTGCGTGAGTGAACGAAGCTTAAAAGGTATGAAGGAACCCTAGTCAAATCTGCACTCTAAGGATGGTTAAACAGGCATTTATCTAAGCAATACGAATCTGTCACGCATAAACGTGACAGATTGACACACCTCCACTCAAACGATCATAACTTTCGGTGTAGTAAGAGTTTTAAGGCGATTCCAATGGCAATACAAAGCTGACTTCAAGACCTCGAAATCGATATAAAGTTTACATGAATCGGATATCAGACAAGAAAGTTACAGCCATTTGAAATTGGGCGCAAACCAAAAACGAGCAGAAACCGAGACAGATTCGTGACCAAACTTCTAAAATCCACCATTAATTCAATTATCAACGGTTTTGAGTGATTCCAGCGGCATTAGAACGGGCTTTAAGTCTATTCTATTTTATACGAAGGAACCAAAATTCAAATTTGAGCTTAAGAAGGGGCAAAACCCCAAAAACGAAGACCCTGTTCTGCAGATTCTCGGAAATGGAAGAAACAAGCTCAAATAACGAAACAAGGCACAATCTAGATACATAAACACCGTATAAACACATAACAAGAGTAAAAAATCCCTACCTCAAGGGTTTTGAGCAAAATCCGACCCTTTGACCAAGTCAACCGTAGCCCCACGAGGTCCGATCATGATTTTTCTCGGATGGATAGGAAGCCCGCACTCCGTATAACAACTTTAAGTCTTGGGCTTTGTTCGGAATCACGCCCTAAGTAGATGAAATCGAGGAGAGAAGTGGAGGGGGGTGTTTCGGAGGAGCAGCAGAGAGAGACGTGAAAGAAGAAGAAGAAAAAAAAAAAGAAAGAAAAGGGCAACAAAAATGATTTCCCGCGTTTCAATTAATTTCAACATATATATCTATATTCATTTATTGTACTTTCACTCCTACACTAATAATTTCTTCACATCAACCCCCTAATCATATAACCACGACACTATTCGTATTTCCACGTGTCACGCCTTTACTAATAATTACAATACTTCTTTAAAAAAAAAATACGGTCAAAAATTATGGGTCACTACAGCTGCTAGGGCTAGGGCTTTCGCCCTCATCTCTTTCTATTTATACTAGTGCGTGATCATGTGCAACAGTCGCACCATAATCCATATGCACTCAATAAGGAAAAATTCTCGTAAAGTCCTATAATGCACCACTTGAGGGCCGCCCGAGTTGTTTTTTAAAAATCGGAACCGTCTACCTTGTATGTGGGAGTGATTATATCATTCGTACAAAAAATGAAGTAAATTGGTTATCGTTATATACTTGATCACACATAACAAAAAAAATTCTATTAATAAATCTACGTCCCGATGAAAGGGCTTCTAAAACCCAATAGACCCGAAAATTTGCGAAAGTGATTAAAACACTAAGAACAATGAAATGAACGGTATGGATCGTCATACTTGTGTCGCAATCGTGTGGCTAGCGTACATTGGACAATAGCGGAATATATTAGTTTAGAACCAGATAAGTTCGATGTATAGATTTGAAAGGTAGCTACAGACTCATTTTTTCAAATGTTCGATCTAAACCGTTACAATTTAAGATCTTATATAATTTATCATTCTCCCCTGAATAAGTGATAATCGGATGTCGGAAACCACGTGATCAGAACACATTCGGTGCTTCTAAACGCGTTAAAGTCCTATAATACACCACTTGAGGACCGTCCGAGTTGTTTTTTGAAAATCGGAACTGTCTACCTTTTATGTGGGAGTGATTATATATTTCGTGCAAAAAATGAAGTAAATTGGTTATCGTTATATACTTAATCGCACATAACAAAAAAAATTCTATTAATAAATCTACGTCCCGATGAAAGGGCTTCCAAAACCCGATAGACCCGAAAATTTGCGAGAGTGATTAAAACACCAAGAACAACAAAATGAACGGTATGGATCATCATACTTGTGTCGCAATCATGTGACTAGCGTACAAAAGGCTCGTTTTTATAGAATAGAATTATCAATTATGTGATATATATTATTTGTTCTAATTATAAGCACAAAAAGATTGTTGACCTTGGTGGTTTGAGATGTGTGTCAACTGTCAAGTCCCCAAGAACTTGGGTTCGAATCCCATAGAGATTATTTTTTTAAAACCATTTTTTTTAAAGTAGTTTTTTTTCTTCTTTTTTTCTATGTATTTTTTAAAAATCTTTATTAGATAAAACATAATGTATATTAGTATACGTGTAGTAATTGGTTATATTTTATTATTATCATGTTTGAATTTTGATTCAAAATTTCTTAATCATATAAAATATTTTAAAAGCTTATTTTACTTAAATAAAAAGAAAAGATTAATAAATTATTGGATTGTCAAAAAATACATACAAATAAAGTAAAATAATCTAAAATCCTTTGTTTATTTAATAACATATTTTTTTTTTTGGGTTTTTCCATGCCTAATTGCCTAGTGACGTGCCATGCCCGACGACGAGAACCGACACCATGTTGTGTCGTGCCTGTGCCGTGCCGTGCCCGACTAAAATCTCGTTCTACTTCCGTGCTCGTACCCGTGCCCGTGCCGTGCCTGGTTAGAACCATGTCGTGACTCGTGCCCCATCCTACTTCCGTGCCGTGCCGTGCCGTGTCCGTCTAAGACCGTGTCGTGCCAGACCAACTTCTGTGCCGTGCCCGTGCCGTGCCCCCTCATTTCCGTGTCCGTGCCGTGCCCCGTGCCCGTGCCGTGTCGTGCCGTGCCTGTCTAGAACCGTGTCGTGCCGTGCCGTTACTCGTGCCCCATTCCACTTCCGTGCCGTGCCCGTACCGTGCCCTTCTAAGACCGTGTCGTGCCGTGTCGTACCAGGCCAATTTCCGTGCCGTGCCTGTGTCGTTCCCGCTCACTTCCGTGCCCGTGTCGTGCCGCGTGCCCACTACGACCGTGTCGTTCCGTGCCGTGCCAGGATTAAATCCGTGCCTGTGCCGTGCTGTGCCGCCTTCAAACGTGTCGTGCCCGTACCGTGCCCGTGCCGACCCGGCCCATTTGACACCTCTATGCACACTGCGAACTACATACCTATCTTAGAGTTGCAATCTTGTCGCTAAACAGTCTCGACAGGTGTGGTTTATCGGATTATTTACCTTTTTTTGTGAGAGAGAGGAGGAAGAGGAAGAAGAAGAGGCGATGGCGGCTAACGATGAGGCACAACAACTAGATAGTCGTTGTGTAACCATGATTTTATTAAAAAAAAAAAAAAAGAAGGGGAATTTGCACTTACACCCCATGTACTATCACTGATTTGCACATACACCCCTTGTACTCCAAATTTAGGCACTTACACCCCTTGTACTTTGGACTGAAGTGCAATTGTTAGAAAAATCCGTTAAAATTGATGAAAAAGCTACTGGCGGGAGATTTTCCTCCAAAATGAGGAAGAAAATACTCAAAATAACCCTGATAGCCATTTATAATCTATGTCAAACTCCCATTCCAAAAAACAGAGCATCCAAACCCCTTCCTTCTTTTAACCCACTCTCTCTTCTCTCACAGGATGTCTTCTCAAACATCAAGAATCTCATCAATCTCAAGCCAAAAGATGCATCCAATTTGCCTTTGCGATTTGCTTGAAATTGATGGGCTTCTTAATATTTGAGAAGACATCTTCTGAGAGAAGAGAGATGTATTGTTCCACTTAACTTTTTCTTAAAGTTATGGTTATCTTTATTTGAATTTTTTCGCGTTTGTTAGTTTTGCACCAAATTTTTGTGATTTATTAATTCATCTCGATGAGAAAAATTGTAAAAGTTTTTTTTTTTTTTTTACTTTTACCCAAATATTTTGGAAAATAACCACTTTTATGTATTAAAAAAAAAAAAGCCAAACAAGAGAGGCACAAAACTAACCACTTTTTTAGGTAAAAGTAAAAAAAATTACTTTTCCAATTCGTCTTGACGAGATGAATCAGAAAACTAAAAAAGTGAGGCAGAAAATTAACAAACGCAAAAAAAATCAAATAAGAAAACAAAACCAAAAAAAGTGGTAAAGGTTGTTAGTAGAACAGAGTCAAAGAGTGGGTTATTGGGAGGGAGGGGTATGGATGTTCTATTTTTGGAAAGGAGAGTTTGAGAAGGCTTATATATGGCTATCAAGGTTAGTTCAAGCATTTTTTTCCCTCATCTTGGAGGGAAATTTCCCGCCACAGTAGCTTTTCCATTCATTTTAACGGATTTTCTAACAGTTGCACTTCAGTCCAAAGTACAGTGGGTGTAAGTGCCTAAATTTGGAGTATAAGGGGTGTACGTGCAAATTGGTGATAGTACAAGGGGCGTAAGTGCAAATTTTCCTAAAATAAAAAAAATGAACCCACAATTGATTGTGTTCACGCCAATTTTTTTGAATGCCACATTACAACAGTTGTTCTCCTCTTCAAGTAAAATACAAACAGGAAACTAGATTGAGATCAGAGCAACATTAATCGTTGTTTTCATCTTTAACCAAGAAAATCCTTTACAACAAATGCCGATCCCGGCTATGCTGTATTTCATTTCATGGCTCAAATATGGTTTAGAACACAGGACAAAAAAATTACAGATCATGATGATTCAAGTAAATTTATTAACTTCATATACTAGTATAATCATTTGGATTCGATTCAACCGACAAAGGTTTATACAGTATGTAAAAAGATGTATCATCTTGTACAAGCTTTGATCCAAAAAGTAAATATTAGCGGACCAAAGAACAAAAAAAGCTAAATGAAGAACTCTCGTATAATGACAATTACCAAGTATTAGCACCTGATTACCGCCGGTACAACTGTATAAGCAAAGGATCGTTTACCTCTGCTCCTTTGATAACTACAATTTTTCTCTGGGTCTCATTCTCAAGCCTTTGGTTCAAAATTCTCTTGCAAGAACCAGTAAAGTTCCTCTGCGACAAGAATTGGGTACTCTTCCTGTGGGAGAAGGGCACCTGGGACCTCAACAAACTTGCTCACTCCTTTGGCTTCTCTGAGAGCTTCCATTTCTGCTTTTGATCTCTTGGGAGCACCCAAAGTAGACACAACTAGCACTGGTATTCTCCCTTCAAATCCTCCAAAGAGTTCAACAAACTCTTCTCGTGACTTCACAGGGTCTAGTAGACCGGTCAAGAAAGCGGCAGGCACGTAACGGGCCCCATCCCGTTTTGTAAGAGCATACCTGCTCTCAATGATGTCGGCAGTTACATTTTCAGGATTAGCGTACACGTGAGATTTGTATTGAGATTGGATTGCGTTCTCGTTGCTTACAAGCACATTGTACATCATCCAGCCTAGAGCAGGAGCCCTCAGGGTTCCCCTAAGAAGCCCATACCTGTTTATTTAGCGAAATAAAATGGAAGGTGAGATCTAGGTGGTCAAGAATGTAAACTAATAAACGAAAGGTCAACTATTAAGGAAATTGCACAGTTGTGTTAGTTCAATACTTGGATATGATTTTGTTGCATACAATAGCAAGGTCCACAGTCCACTATTGCATTGCAAGATCTTGCGAGTGAGCACAAAATAAAACTTCAAAACCAGTGGAGCACAGTGTCCACCCAAATTACAAGATGTATAGTTAAGAGTACCTTGATTCCATCTTAGAATCTCGACCAAACACAATAGGTAGGGGCCCAGCCCAGGTGGGTGCAACAGCAGCAATGCCAGTTGGCTGCACTAAACCCTTTTTTGCAGCACGAACTGTTAATGTAGCAGCATGCCCTCCGCCAAAGACCACTAAATCATTGTCTAGTACAAATGAGCATAGCTATTAGCAAGAAAGATGGAAGAAAATTGACAAGAGTTGTCTTGAGAAACATAACGAAATCACAGAGAATGAAGATGCTGGAATTGCGAGCTACTCCAAAGAGTACGCAAAACCAAAATTTCTCCGAATTTCAAGATCCATGTCAGCAAAAGATTCGCTAAGGGAAGCAACAAAAGTGTTACATTATTATGGTGTAGCTTTCTCGAGAGAAATGCTCAGTCAACCTAAGAACTCATCAATATTCAAAGCAAAATATTCCAAATTTAACTGATAAAGGAAATAATTTGAAGATTCCCTTGGAGTGGACATGTTCTAATGGCTCTTCAACTTGCCAAAGAGGTAAGCAAAACAATATTTTGGAATTGCTTCCTCCCTTAGAGATGCCCAAGCATGGTGATTTGTAAGGAAAACCCTGGGAGACTTAAACTAAGGTAATAAGACAAAGCAATACATCCAAGAGCTAAAGTACTAATACCATAAACACTAGAACCAAAAGAGATTCAATAGTTAGCTTACCCCTACATCAAGTATGTGGACATAAAAAAAAATTATATTGAAAGATTCAGAAGACTGCAGAAATGTGCGGTCATCTGGTTATCAAGAATATCCTTTCTCCACAACATCGCTAGTGTTTATGGAACTTCTACAGGAAAACACTTTAAGCAAGAGGTTAGAAGTTAGACCCTAAACTTCAAAATGATGTTAGTAAGAGAATAAGAGATAGTCATTAGCTATGTAGCACCGATACTTCGTCAGAGGTCACATCCCGTTGTTGGACACTTCTTAGATACCAACACTCACTGGACATTTGTCCGACTCTCAAATTCTAAGTGTCCTATTGTACCTCAACGTTTTCCATTTGGACACTTGGAGGAAACTTTAAAAAAGGCTCCGGACACTCTCAGACACTCAGAGAACAAGTCGGGGGTTATAAACGAAATATTAAAACTTAGGGAAGTCGTATTTTTTGTGTGACAGATATTGGTTTATTGGTTAGAAATACACATAAATGATGAAATGTTTCTTTCCGTTAACATACTCTTGTGATTGATATAAAAATGAATATGATTTGAAGGTACATGTAGTGTTGCACAGTAACAAGTAGAGCCTTACTTTTTCTAATTTGTATTTATACGATAGTATCCAAATATGTGTCTTAAAACGTGTCCCCCAATGTGTTGTGTCTCCAATTTTTTGAAACTTACATGTCAAAGTGTCTGTGTCGTGTCACGTGTCCCTGTCGATGCTACATAGGTCATAAGACATCCATAGACTTCTCTGAAGGAACATATGTTCATGGATGTAATAGATCAATGACAATACTTGAAAGGAAAAACCTACTCAGGACCCACAATTGCTTTAGAAACAAGAAGGTAAAGGATAGAGATAGTGTGGCGGGAATGGCTCGAAGATCGAACCCGGGCGATGGCCGTGTCACGTTGTTTAGTCAGACCCGTGGACTCATGGGTTGGATGGACAGGCGGTGCAGCATTCAATGTGCCTCTGCCAGGCCAGGTTCATTCACCGCGGAGGAATCATAACTCTTGGTTCGGCGGCATCCCACCGGACCAATTAGAAACTCTACAAAAGTCCAAATACCGCCGAACTATTTAGATCGGCAGAACCAACACCCACCGAGCCACCCCTGCTCCCTGACTTGGAGAGGAAGTCAGGAAGAGCCGAGTAGGTATGACAGGCGGCGTGGCACCTTTTCCCCTATTACAGGAATGGATCGTGGAGATCGTGACAGGCCTGAGATTGCGGGCCTAATTTGGCGCCACGATTGACGAACCAATCACCGAGCACGTGGAACGTACGCGTGGGCTGGTCTCCACGTTTCCTTCCCCTATTTTTAGTCCACCTTGAGGAAAAGGTAACTGATTCTCTCCCCGAAAACCCTAAGCATAATCTAAACAGCTCCTCTTTCCTCTTTCTTACTTGACCGTCGGAGTGCCTGTCCCGGACTTCCCACGATCCGGGTTTGGCACTAACACGGGTGCTTAAGTGTGCAGGTCTCAACCACGCTAAAGATACACCAACCTAGCCACCATTTAAGAAGGTTCTACTGGAGAAAGCACAGCAACACAATTAGCGACTCTGCTGGGGAAACTTCTGACTCAGATTTTGTGGTGAACACTTTCTCCTCGCACTCTTTCTCCCTTTACCTCTATTCGAAGATGACTAGTGTGGACGAACGACTTCTTGATCTCATGCACTTCATTCTGAACCCTCAAGCTCGCCAAGCCTCCCCAACAACTCAGCAAGTACGGGTAGATCTAGGGCTTGTAGGCACCCCTTCCAGGGGATTCGATGGCTCAGTTATGGTGGGGTCAACTGTCGTCGGGACAAGTAACCTTATTGCAGGAGCGGCTTCGTTCCACATCAACAGCGTCAACCGTATGATGGCCAACCTTAACCCTATTCCACCTCCTCCACCAGAGCTCGCGGTGAGCATGGCAGAGGAGTTACTGCGACTAAGGACGCAGGCACAAGAGCTCCAGGAGCAACAAGGGACCCTCCCGTTTCTAGGTCTAGGGAACGGGGCCGAAGGAGAAATGCGGCCCATACGTCCCAGACGATGGACACTGTTAGGGCCTCTGCCTTTACAAGGCTCGGCCCACTGTGTCGTCTTGACGCCCATGGAGGCATTCATCTGGAGTCCAAACACCAAACGTCTTCTCATAACCAACCGTCTGGCGAAGGCCGCATTCACCGAACACTATGACCCGAAACGAGCACCACGATCTCGAGCGCTTGGACGAGAGGATCTCAGGAAGGGTGCACACCGACCGAGGTGGCTCACGGAACGGCGACAGGAGGAATATAGCAAGAAATTCCCATGACAATCCCACTAGATCCCATGACCGCCGAGATGACCGTTACGCAGCCAGGTTTGGGGACCGGCAGAACGAAGACCGTGAAAAAGGAGTAGCAACTCATTCCCAACAGCGTTCACTGGGGCACTCCGCAGGTCATTCCCAACAGCTTTCGCCGGGGCAATCTGCACGTCACACCCGACAATACTCACCGAGGCACTCTGCGGGACCGTCCTAAGCACATGTGGAGGACAGCCAGGGGCTGCTCCCTGAGGAAATATGCGAAGTTAGCAGCGACGGCAGAGCTTTGACTGTGGTGAACACCCGGGCCGGTGAGAGAACCACCTACCGGGTGGCTCAACAGCACATGGGTTCCCCACCAAGAAAGGAAAATATGAAGGCAACATCAGGGGCCAAGAGACGGCACTCACTTGAGCAGAGTGTCGGCGGTCGAAGACCCCGAATTCCACTCTTCAACAAGAGTTCAAGGGATGCCATCCCCGAGACGTATGTAGCACCGTCGGCAGTCATTGCGCCGAACCCTTAGGTCATGGCTATAACCACAACTGAAAAGTTGGGATTGCTTTTCACCCAGGCTATCGCCGAGGAAGTTCCCCCTTCTAACTTCAAGGTCCCAAAGTTTAATACCTACAATCCCAAGTCGGACGCACCGACCCACGTTCAACAATTCAGGTCGATGTCAGCTTTCTGTGGACTCAGCGAAGCCATGATGTGTCGAACGTTCTCCCTAAGCCTACCTGACACTGCCATGTTGTGGTACACCCAGCTTAAACCAGGATCTATCAATAGTTTTGGGGAATTGGAGCGTTCGTTCACGGCCCGATTTGTAGCGAGCAATCGGCGGCCGAAGACGATTGAAGCTTTGACAGATTTGCGACGGAAAGTCAGCGAATCCTAGAAGGATTACTCTGAACGCTTCTATAATGTCTACAACTTGGTTGAAAGTTGTGACCAAAAGACCGCTACTACGTCTTTTAAACGCAGTCTGGATCGGTCCTCGGATCTCTCCAAAGAGTTGATGCTCCGGCCGCCGAGCGACATGTCAGATCTTATGCACACTATTGCCCTTTATATTGAGCTCAAGGAATATATCGAGGGCTCCGGTGTTGCGAACGTTGCCAACTCGGCTAAACCGACAGCGAAGGAAATAGAGAAGCAAGTCAACACCATTGCCAAAAGGGAAGGCACCGACGTGGGCGGCAATAGAGGAGGCGGCAAGACGTGGGACCGACCACCGAGCGATGGACGGGATTATCTTGCCATTACCACCTACTTCAAAGAGCCCATCTTTTGTATGCTTCGCAAGTGTGGACACTTGCCCAGATTCCAATGGCCAACAGGAGCAGCAGAAAAACTAGGGACCGCGGATGGGCGTGAGTCGAATCAGCGGGTGTTCTGTTCATTCAATGAACAGGGGCATTATACGACGGCATGTCAGCCGTATTAGTTCTATCTCGAAGAGCTTGTACAGTAAGGAAAGATGGATCGGTGGATCGATCGAACCAAGTCGTCGGACGCAAGGGGTCAGGCATGGGCCCGGGTCCTGGACGGTGTTGTACATTGCATACATGGCCCAATGGGTCAAAACCGGGCCAATGAGCTCCACAATGAGCTTTATCGGCCTTCTCCTTTCGAGGTGATGGGGGTACAGCCGTCTATGAAACACAAGATGGATGTTCGTCACATGTGGGAGATCACGTTCACCGAGCAGGACATGGAGGGGGTGTCTTTTCCCCACAATGACGCTTTGGTCCTCTCAATACCCTTCCAACGGAAATTGGTCCAGCGAGTGTTGATTGACCAAGGCAGCTCGGTGGAGATTCTGTATTACTCAGCGTTCAAGGCCATTGGCCTCTCCAAGGATCAATTGTCTCCAGTGGACGCCCCTCTAGTTGGTTTTATAGGGATTCCAATCTACCCGGTTGGCCAGATAGTACTCCTAGTTTTTGCCGGTTCAGTGCAACTTGACATGGAGTTTATTGTGGTCAACTCGCCGAGCCCCTACAATGCCATTCTTGGCCGTAACTGGTTGCACGACATGGCTGTTGCATCCACACTCCACCAATGTGTTCGATTCATCGGCAAGTCTAGACGGCAGGAAACCATTAAGGGAGATCAAACGGCTTCCAAAAAATTCTTTGTTAATTCCGTTCGTGGAAAAGGCAAGGCAAATGAACTTCAGTGGATTGAGGTCCCCGAATTGTCGGACGGAGTAGAGCCCGGCAACGCAGTCAAGGAAGCACTTCAGGGACCAGATGAAATTGGCAGATCGGCCTCTGATAGAGCCGTGGAAGATCTAGTTCGGATACCAATCGATGAGGATGGGACTCGGTTCTTTTTGGTTGGCTCGGAACTTAATGAGGCCGAGCGCGGTCACTTAGTCCAGTTCCTCAAGGATAATATAGAAGTCTTTGCCTGGACCCCGTACGATATGCCAGGAGCGAGCCCTGATGTGATAAAGCATTCGTTGAATGTTGATCCAGGCTTGAGGCCCATCGTTCAGAAGCCGCGCCGAGCCTCCGTGACGCACGCTGACGCTGTGAATGAAGAGGTTGAACGCCTTCTGGATGCCGAAGCAATCCGTGAGGTTAAGTATCCAACTTCGTTGGCAAATCCGGTGGTAATTTGGAAGAAAAACGGCAAATGGCAGGTATGCGTCGATTTTACCGACCTAAATGACGCGTGCCCCAAGGACTGTTTCCCTGTCCATGGATCAACCAGTTGGTGGATGCCACCACCGGATACGCGCGATTGAGCTTCATGGATGCATACTGGGGCTATCATCAAATCGCCATGGATTAGAAGGATCAAGAAAAGACAACCTTCATAACCTCCAATGGCACTTATTGCTACCTGGTGATGCCTTTTGGGTTGAAAAATGCCGGGGCCACGTTTCAACGGATGATAGCCTTGCTGTTCAAAGGGTTGCTCGGTCGGATAATGGAGGCTTATATCGACGATATGGTTGCCAAAAGCAAGGACACAACCGACCATCTTCTCCACCGCGGTGAAATATTCAACGTGCTGAAAAGGTTCGGCTCACAGCTTAATTCCGAGAAGTGTGCGTTTGGTGTCGGGTCAGGCAAGTTCCTTGGCCATTTGGTCACGCACCGAGGGATTGAAGCTAACCTAAGCCAGATCAAAGCTATCCAGGATCTTAGGGCACCCGCCACGGTGAAAGAAGTCCAACGTCTCACCGGCATGGTGGCTACTCTTAACCGTTTTATCAGCAAATCCTCGGATGTCTGCCGACCATTTTTTCAATCAATTAAGGGCAGTAGCCAGAGAAGCTTTCCCTGGTCAGCGGAGTGCGATCACGCTCCCGCCAAGCTGAAATTGTGCTTATCCCGAGCCCTCTTGTCGTGCCGAAGGAAGAAGAGTTATACCTCTACCTCGCTGTGTCTGAACATGCCACGAGTGTAGTGTTGGTTCGGCAGGAACGCACCGAGCACGGCACTGATCAACAGCCGATTTATTACATTAGCAAGACGCTGTTGCCCGCCGCGACCCGCTACATGCCAATCGAGAAGTTGGCAACGGGTCACGGCGAAGAGGAAGCTCGTGCCGTACTTCCAAAGTTTCACCATTGTGGTCATCACCGAGTATCCATTGAAGACCGTCCTCCGGAAGGCGGACTTATCGAATCGACTTTGCAAATGGTCCCTAGAGTTGGCTAATTTCGATATTCGATATCATCCCCGAACGGCGATCAAAGGAAAAGTGCTGGCAGACTTTGTCACCGAGCTCTCTCCTAGCCTAGCCCTAATACTGAAGACGGGGATGAACCCACGTTGATTGATGATTCAATCGTGTCAGATCCCGGACCTCAGTTGAGCCACCCAATGCATGGTGAATTTATCACTAAGCGCCCCATCCCCTTACACCGAGCAAAGATCTTCACCGGCCATGCCTAGCGTTTTCACGTCGACGGTGCATCTAACAACCGAGGGGCCAGCACCGGGATAGTGTTGGTATCACCAAGCGGAACAATGCATGAGCATGCCCTCAGCATTGGCTTCCCCGCCACCAACAATGAGGCCAAGTATGAGGCCCTAATTGCCGGGCTTCGCCTCGCTTGGCATATGGGCGCCAATGAAGTCCAAGTTTACAGTGACTCTCAGCTCGTTGTGAACCAACTCAACGACGATTATGAAGCCAAGGATGCACATGAATAAGTACATGGGCCAGGTCATTGCTTTGACAGGTTCGTTTAAGAAAGTGGTTTTTGATCATGTTGGCAGGGATCCTAACTCACACGCCGATGCTTTGGCTAGCCTTAGAGCCATCTGTGCCACACATGACGACAGTCAAACAATAGTCCTTAGCGACGTTCCTTCATCGAGCTTCGAGCCAGAGCTACAGGAGGTCATGGAAATTCATCTGGCACCAAGCTGGATGGATCCCCTTGTCTCCTACTTGAAGCTTACCACCCTTCCTACAATTCGCAAGGAGGCTCAAAGATTTGCTGCCAATCCGCCTCCTATTTCCTTGATCCCTTCGGCGTCCTGTATCGCCGGTCTGGTCTTACACGGATCCCGACCTCCGTATGGTTCATGAGCAGTAAGTGCCAAGCATCCTTAAAGAACTCCATGGTGGGAGTGCTGGCTGCCACATTGGCAGCCGATCCTTGGCTGACCGTGCCCTTTCTCAAGGTTACTAGTGGAAGAAGATGGTACACTCTGTTACCAAGTTTGCCAAGCAATGCGAGTCGTGCCAAAAGCACTCTCCGCTTCTCCACCAGCCGACCCTGCCCCTACAACCAGTCTCTAGCCCTTCGCCCTTTGCCCAATGGGGCCAAAAGCCCTCAGCGGTTTCACGCACATCATTACTGCCACTGATTACTATACCAAGCGGGTGGAGGCCAAGGCGCTCATTACAATCACGGCTGTTAACGTGGAGAATTTTCTTTGGAAGCAAATCTTCACCCGGTTCGATGTGCCATATGCCATCATGTCTGACAACAGCACCCAATTTGTGGCTGACGCCATCAAAGCCCTGTATAAGAAGCGCAATATTCAGATGAGACGGCATCCGTCTCCTATCCTCTGAGGAACGGGCAAGCTGAGGCCGCCAACAAGGCCATTTCCGCAGCTCTAAAAAGCCGACTCACCAATAAACGTGGCAAGTGGGCGGCCAAGTTGCCCGATATGCTGTGGGGCTATCGTACCACCCCACAGCGAGGCACCGGCCGGACCCATTACTCTATGGCGTTCGGCTTTGAGGCTGTGCTCCCGGTGGCGGTTACTTGCCCCACAACTCGAACTGCTAGTTTCGATGTCCTGGCGAATGATGCCATGTTGGCCTCCGAGGTGGATCGTGTTGACGAGCTCCGAGACGACGCCCACATTAGGTACGCGGCCTACCAGCAGCAGTTGGCTCGGGGCTATAACAAGAATGTACAGACCCTGCCTTTCAACGTGGAAGATCCTGTCCTTTGACAGGTGGTCCAGAAGAAAGACCGGAAGAAATTCATCCCAAGTGGGAGAGGGTCCATTCCGGGTTGTTAAGAAGGTGGGCTATGGTTCTTATGAACTCTCCGAAATGGATGGCATGGCTGTGCCGAACTATTGGAATGTGCAGCTGCTTCGGAAGTTTTATGCGTAATTTTTTTCTTTTCCTTTTATGTTCTCAGCTACTTGTGTAATCCTTCAACTCTTCCGTTTCAATAAAGTTCTTGTTTGGCAATTCTTTGTTTATTCACAATTGGATTGTTCCCCTCGGTGGGTTTCTTGTGCTCATTCTCTTAAGTCCTCATTACGACTTGAAGGGCACCGGGGCATGCTCTTTTAGTTCCTGTTCGGCGGAATGGCACATGACATATCCTAAAGGGGGCATGCCCGGCTTTTGCCTCCACTTTTGCTTCGGCAGCACCTTACGCCGCTGTGGTATGTGTCTGCCGATGCAAGAGCTGGGTAAGGCAAAGGCTGGGGCTACAACATCGAACCAACCGTGTGCATGAAGTGCAATACATGGGCTAACGTGTGCATAAACAATAGATGAAAATTTTCATTCATTCACCATCCAAAATTTACAATTACTGGGGCTCGACAATGGGAAAATGTTTTGTGCCGACCCCAAATACAAAAAAAAACAGGAAACAAAAAGAAAAGTACAGAAGGTCTAAGCTCCGGAGGTGCGGTCCAACTGCTGGGAAGGAAACAGATGGCTCGGAAGTTGCACGGTGGGTACCACTGGAGGCTTCTTTCGGTGGTCAACCTTGTGAACCTCGGCGTAATCAAGCCCGACCTGGTACCCAAGTAGGAACGAACTGTTGTGGGTCTCCTCAATCCCCCTCCTTGAAGGCATTCTTGACCAGGCCCTCCACCTACTGCTTATATTGCTCACCTGCTGCTTATATTGCTCCTGCTTATATTGCTCCCAGGCCTCATTGAATCCGGCGTTACTGGCCTATTCCAGCAGTTTCGGCAGCTTTTCCTCCGAGAACTTCTTCTCCTCCAGCAACCAGTCCTGCTCTGCCTTGAGGTATTGGACCTCAATCAGCAGCCGGTCCCTCTCGGCCAGCCCTTCCGCCGCTTCAGCAACGGATGCCTCCAGTTTGGAGATCTCATCGGCGGCCGCCTTCGCCTCTTCCCTCTTGATCTTTAGCTCCCCTCAGAGAGATCTTCTTGTCTCAAGAAAAGAGTCCATATCGTTGTAGGCCCAGCTAGCGCACTGCCCGGCCTATAATAGGAGAAAGGGTTAGCATCTGGAAAGGAAATTCTAAAGTAACGAAGTGAGATATACCTTTCGATGAAAAGGCACAGCTCAGCCATGTTGGGGGCCCTCCCCCCCACAGATTTTCCATATCTCAGGGGAGGGCCACCCTCTTGAGAAGGGTCATGGCCAGGAGCGGGTTATCCGCCAGGCTGTTTGCAGCAATTATCATGTGCCCATCTGGGCACTCGAAATCCAGCTTGAAAAGCACCGGGGACCCTTCCGGTTCGGTGGTATCGTCCATGACATGGATTACCCCAGTGATCACCTCGTCTTCAGTGGTCTTGGCCCTCTTCTCAGCCCTTTTGTTCTGCCCCCTCGCCAGCTGTGCTACCCTGCCTACGGCGGCCAGAGCGGAGCGGTTGGGTGCCGATGGTGGCAGGGGGCTGAACTTGCTGCTCCGGCTGCTCTACCGAATTCTGCTCCGGTTGCTGCTTGCTGGCGGGCAGATTGGAGGTGGAAAGGTCTTGGGCCATGTACTGATCCCGAAGTGCCTACCCGGCGACGCTGGCAAGATTCACCGCTTTCCTAACTATCTTGCTCTTGTCTTTCCGGTGAGCAAAGCTATGGTAGGTGGGTTCGTAGCCGAGAAGGGTGGGTGTGTCCCTGTTTGCACACCAGAGGAGAGCGATCAAGTTGGCCCACCTTCCGGTGAGATAAAGTCCCTTGGTCGGTGCGGAGCAATCTGCATGCAGAAGAAAAGTGCTAGTACGGTGCAATGTTTATTAAGGCAAGTATAAAAGAGCATGAAGACAAGATGATCTAATACCAGGGACGTCCCCGCCGCCGGGGAACCCTCTCACTTGGGGGATGTTGTAGGGCCTCTCAACCGCCGCGCCCTCCCAGGTGGGGAAGGGAAAGTCAAGAAGAGGGTTTATCGGGCCCCATTCGAAGTTCCCGGATACCCTCACCAGGACATTCCCCCACTTCTCTATGTCGTAGAGACGGTCCACTAGGTGGTCAAACCACTGCCGCGTGGTCAAGTAGTATTGTCGTACATTGGGTTCCTTGATACCACGTACATCAGCATCAAATCACCCAAGTCGAAGGTCAGGTTGTTCGCCTCGGCCAACCTCATTGTCGAGCAAAGGATGTGCCAGGTGTTCACCGAAACCTAGATCGGAGTGAGATTGCACAACTCCAGGAAGTACAAGAGGAAAGGGCTCATTGGGAACCTTACCCCCCCGGTGATGTCGTACAGTGGGAGGATGATGAAGTCTACACCGAAGGTGATTCTATCGCCGGTCACCCTCTCCACTAGGACGTCATCCGGGACCTCGTACTTCACCCGAAATTCATCTTTGAAGCCCCTTGGACCATTGCCGTAGAGGTGGTTGTACAGCATGGGACCCAAGTTGGTTGGCAACGGGGGAATGAGGTTGATGTCCCTCGGTGGTTTCGGTTGAGCCTCTGGCCCTCCTACACTGGACGCGTTCAGCGGTGGCCCCGCTGACGTAGATGTGCTGGCTTGAGCTCCAGCTGTAGTGCACTCGAAATGATCCTCCTCTTCTGGTTCGAAGCCATTTGGGATCGACTCGGAAGGAGAATCGCCCCGGCCATAAAGGATATCCTTAGAAGCCCTGTTGTCCACTTGGAGGGGAACGCGGATGACAGGATGCTCAGGCTGCCGAGCGACGTTACTCGAGCTTTCGTCGAAGCTCACATTACCCATCCGGTAACCTCTGTCAAGGTTCTGGATAGTTTCCTAGAGGTCCAGATATACGTTAGGATCTACCCTCAACAAGTAGGAGCTGGGAAAGTCCACCATGCTGAAGACCAAAAGAAAAAGGAAGAATGAAGAAAGTCAAAAACCTTACTTCAGCATGGTTTCACCCCTATTAGCGTAACCGAGTGCCTAAGGCCTTCGTCGGGGGTTATTCAGTAAGATCCTCCTCGGCAGAAGAACACGAGACCTCACCAAGGCCATATACGCCAGATCGTGGCAAGGATAAAGGATCCACCACAGGCATACGAGTAAGGACCGCCATCATTGGCGGTCCAAGTGGTGGACCACGGCCAAAAAAGTCCACAGAAACTCGTCGAAAATAGAGTAAATCTGAGGTTTTTGTACAAAAGTGTGCCATTTAGCATGATGAGTGTTGTGGCAAGCAGGAAACGAAACAACAAGGATATCAGAGTTACCTGAAAGTGCTGAAGAAGAACGACGGTGGAGCGACAGAAGATTCGAACGAGAGCTTGGACGCAGGCGAAGTTGCACAGCGAGAGCAAAAGAGCAAAAATGGTTTTCTGTCTCACCCCCTTCCCTTATATAATGGACAAAGTGAGAGGGGGGAAACCTAGGGGCTACGCACCGGAACCGAAGTGACGCGACCCCGTCCACTCTCGGTGCGCCACATGGAAAGCCTGTATCGATCCGTACTCGCAGCGCCCCCCCCCTGCTGCCATGTGGCACTCTACGCTGCTTCAGGTTCAAACCTGACCGTTCGATCTATGAGCCAAACAATTCCATCAGCTCCCTTTGCAGCAAATACATCATTACTCCGGATTCAAAACGCCCCTTTGTTCCACCTGATGGCCCCACGGATACCGCTCGGCGTACCTACCACGGTGTTCCCTCAGGAGAACATTGGTTCGGCTAAGACGTTACCGAGATGGCCTGGAGGAACCACTGGTCAACTCCTCCCATCTTTGACCAAGGGTGGAAGAAGTTGAAGGGCTATTGTGGCGGGAATGGCTCGGAGATCGAACCCGGGTGATGGCCGCGTCACGTTGATTAGTCAGACCCGTGGACTCATGGGTCGCATGGACCGGCGGTGCAGCATTTAATGTGCCTCTGCCGGACCTGTTCTGCCGGGCCAGGTTCGTTCACCCGCGGAGGAACCATGGACCTGGATGAGGGTTAGTCAGTCATAACTCTCGGTTCGGCGGTGTCCCACCGGACCGATTAGAAACTCTACAAAAGTCCGAATACCGCCGAGCTATTTAGATCGGCAAAACCGACACCCACCGAGCCACCCCTGCTCCCTGACTTAGAGAGGAAGTCAAGAAAAGCCGAGTTGGTGTGGCGTGGCATCGTTTCCCCTATTACAAGAACGGATCGTGGAGATCGTGACAAGCCTGAGACTGCAGGCCTGATTAAGCACCACGATTGACAAACCAATCACTGAGCGCGTGGAGCGTATGCGTGGGCTGGTCTCCATATTTCCTTCGCCTATTTTTAGTCCACCTTGAGGGAAAGGTAACTGATTCTCTCTCCGAAAACCCTAAGCATAATTTAAAAAGCTCCTCTTTCCTCTTTCTTACTTGATCGTCGGAGTGTCTGTCCCAGACTTCCCACGATCCGGGTTTGGCACTAACACAGGTGCTTAAGTGTACAGGTCGCAACCACGCCAAAGATACACCAACCTAGCCACCACTTAGGAAGGTTCTATTGGAGAAAGCACAGCACCACATATAGCATAAAGCAAATAAAACTGTTAGAATTAACTTAAAAGCGTTCTTGTATACCCCCTGAACTTAAACATGCTCTTGGTAAGAGATATTAATATGCCATTAGACATCCATAAACCTCCCTAAAGCAACATAAAATGTTCGTGGATGTAATAGATCAGTGACACTGCTGAAAAAAAATAAAAAAACCTACTTAGGACCCATAATTCCTTAAGAAACAAGAAGTGAAAGGAACAGATAAAGTAGACCAAATAGAACGGTTAGAATTAACTTAAGCGTGCTTTATATTGGATCCTCATGTATTACAAATTCAACCTTTATACCCATGGAATGTTACAAGACCTTGCATTAAGCTTTGTGATGCGTATCTTGTTCCATTCTAGTTACCAATAGCAAGCACTTATTTAGGAACATAATAAATTAAGTGCTTAGAGAAATAACGCTATACCAAAAAAAAAAAAAAAACTAAGAGAGTAGTGAAATAAACAACTACACATAGATATGTATGATGGTAGGTTCATGTGGAGAACTGTGTAACAAATACACAGATAACCAGCATTGTTGTTAGATAAGGACATAAGGTTGATCATGCAAATGCAATTGAAGCCACTAAGCCACCATAACTGATGCAAACATATTAATTCTCATTTAGTGTGGATATGAAAACAAACAATGACCAACTTGAGAACCATATAAGATATCGCTGACTAGGTGAAGCACATAAAACCTAGGGTTCTACTCACCTAAGCAGCTTACTGGACTATTTGGCTCATTCATGAAGTCAACCAAGAATTTCTCCATGACATCAGCATTGTAATCCAGCTTCGGCCTGTTCGAGTAACCAAGACCCGGCCAATCAACAATGGTAGCCCGCCAATTAACTTTGCCAACTCGTTGAACAATGTCTTTAGCCACTGATCTCCACTCTTCCACAGTGCTAACGTCAGAAATTGTTGGTATCATAAGAATATTCTTAGTAGGAACAGTGTTTTCCTTCTCATGTTCTTCATAATAAATGTTGATGAAGGTATCCTTGAATTTCCATTGCCAATTATTTGGCTGAATAAAAAAAAAAGACCAGCAAATGACTCAAAAACGGTTAACAAATAATGTCAAAAGTTGCAGTAGGAAACAAGGATTAAGATATCAAAACTCAAGAGGATAAACTTGCAAAAACAAAAACCGTTCATGTTTATCATATTAGGTGAGCATTGAATAGTCACATGGAGAAACCCATCTCACGTGCTTTAATATATCTACAAAACAAGTCTATCGTATCGCATACATGGTTGACCATTAACAGTTGGTCCTTCATAACATGTCAGATGGCACCTATGTCACTTATCAAACAAAATTACCCACTACTGTAACAATTTGTCCTTCGTAACATGTCAGATTGCAATTCAACTGGTTTGCAAATGCCTTTTCCCCAAATTGCATACCACCACTATATACTTATCGAACACAAAACTACTTACTAAAGCTTCAAATTCTCAACATTTGCTTTAGTTTTTGATGATTCACCCCTCTCAACTGCTTCAGTGTTAAAATTTCAATTACTTAATGTCTGGTATCGTAATATTTTCATAACAGACTTCTGAAGTGTGCATACTCCCTCCCTCTTATCTTTCATAGAAAGCGAATCTTGAAAGGAAATCCACATCCCATTCCTCATCCACAGCGGTTTACGTTAGTGCCAGAGGGCGAAGCGGGACATGTTCGACCTCATGTCTAACCACCGTCAAGTCGAACTAGCCCCCGAATTTTTGTTTGAAGACCGGAAAATCGGAATACTAAGCCCCGCCAACAAAAATCCGTAACTGTTGAGATTTTCTAAATTCTAAGTAGTGATAGTAAAATTAACTTCGACCCATATTACTTCAAAACCAAATGCAAACATAATGAAACAAATTGTGGGCTTTACTTAATTACCTTCATTGATACATCAGCAACGGATGTCTTTTCATAATCAAGAGAAGTTGAGGCCTTAACTGTGAGGGATTTGGGAAAGTAAGAATGGAGTGAAAGAGAGGGTCGATAGGTTCTGAAGGAGGAAGTGAAGATTTGTGAGGGCGACAAGTGTAGAATTGCAGAGGAGGCCATGGTTTAAAGGAACGAAATAACCGGAGTGGAATTATGAAATAGATTTAGGGCCGGATTAGGGTTTTACAAAGGCTGAGGAAAGGAGCAGCGGAGGGAGTTGATACCCTGTGAATCTATGGACCATATTCAAGCTTTCTTTCTTTTTTTCTGTTCATATTCGAGCTTTTTTTTTTTTTTGACATGACATCCATCCATATCCATATAACAATCCATATCCATATAACAAGGGAGGGGGTGTTTTCAAAATACCCCCTCACAAACTAACTTTTTGGGTCCTTTCAAGGGCTGTGATTGAGTTGGAGTTTTAAACCAAGAGCCAAGATCAAACCCATTCTCTTCACTTTCCCCTCAAAACTGTCCAGTCAAGAGACCAAACCCCAGAAGAAAAAAAAACCCCTTTTCTCTTCAAAAAGTGACTCTCTCTCTCTCTCTCTCTCTCTCGCCCCTGCTTCTCTTCTCCGCGGTCCACCGAAAACCAAAAATCGCTCACTCTCTCTCTCTCTCTCTCTCTATGCCAATAATCAAAGGGGTGCAGATGAAGTCTCTTGATGCTTGGGATGGGAGCAATATGCGCCCTTACTTTTGAACTCTGCAGGTTTTGTTTTCCCTTAATTGATTTTATTTTTTTCCGAATTGGTAATCCGGACTTCTTGCATGTGAACTCCCTTTTTTCCCTACTGGTTTTAGGGCTTTTTGTGTGTTGATTTTAATTGGAAATTCTGACTTTTTCTCTTCTTTTTTCCAGATGCATAGTGGGTTTCATGAAATCAGTGCTCAGAATATTATAGGCTAACCAAAAGGGTAAGGATTTTGTAATTTGGTCAATTTCACCGGGTTTTGTAGAATTCTAATTGCAGAATCAGAGGTTTGAAAAAACCATATACCCTTTCACAGTTTTTCGATGGTAGTGAGAAGTTTCGTTGGAAGGGAGAAGTTTCGTTAATGAAAAATTGTGGAATGCTTACCAGTCTCCATTCACAGTTTTTTGAAGATTTTCCTTTTTGATTTAAAGATTTTTCAAGTTTAGTTTTTTTCAAGGTTTCAGTAGTTCATATTATTCTCCCCTGTTGTGTTTTGGGTTGTATTACAGCGCAATGTATTCTAAATGCAGTCTAATTTTTTACTGTCTGTGCTCAGTTTGTTCGACCATCGCTAACTAATCTCCCGTCGAAGTTTGGGGGTTTCTTTTCTATTGAAGGAGATATCCCAGGAGAACAATTCGCTTCACTCTTTCGGTAATGATTTTACTTTTTAGGAACTTATTTTTTTGTTATTACTACTATATTTTTCATAGGAGTAACATAATACGAACTTTTTGGTGGCAAGCCAACGTTGCATCCCGGATACTTAGTAGTGCAGCCTGGTATAGTTAGATGTACCAGCCTTGGGTACGTCTAACTCAAGTTTTTTTTCCAGCCATTATCTCATTGAATGATAAGTATGTATGAATTTTGCTTCTACATGGTCCTCCCATCCCCTTAATTTACGCAACCTTTGTTCATTATCCGCACAAGTAATTATGAGTTGAATAACACCTGAATTTTGCTTTTACATGGTCCTCCCATCCCCGTTATCTTTATTTTTTTAATGGACACGCGATGCGATGCAGGGCACACGCGATGCGCTGCCTGTGCGAATTTGCTCAAATGCTTCCTATTTAATAGCGTGTGGCCTAGGCCGGGCCACATGCGCGATGCGTGTGCAAATTTGTACAAATGCTTCCCACTTATTGGTGTGTGGCCTTGCCAACGTTTTAGTTCTCATTAGGAACTCAAGGGATAAAAAGGCTAAACTGCACTAAGAATGTTAGTACGTATTAATTTCCCAAACTGAGTAATTTTTCTACAAATAGAGAGACATGTGATTGGTGCCCTAACAAATCACGTGAAAAACAGATCAAAATTAAAAAAAACATTCATGAAAACTGGAATTAAATTTATGCTCTACTCTAAAACATACATCGACAGTTGGCTTCCATTTTTCAAATGTGAGAAATGGGTTAGATAACTTGCCTTGGTTAGACTAAGGGTGAGTGGCCGGAAAAGTGGAGCATGTGACAGTGAAGAAGAATTGGAAAAGTACCTTATCCTGAAACGTGCGTAAAGCATCCATTTTTTCTCATATGAAGTAGGTTTCCGGCAGCCATGAAGTTTTTCGAATGGGTAATTGCTGTACTGTTCTAAAGTGCTGAGTTGATGTGCCAATTTCTACATTCATTAGGAAAATGTGAGCCAGCCTCAAAAGGGAGTTCCCACCAAATGGTGCTCTCCCTTTGTATATTATCCATATAACAAGGGAGGGGGGTGTTTTCAAAATACCCCCTCACAAACTAACTTTTTGGGCCTTTCAAGGGCTGTGATTGAGTTGGAGTTTTAAACCAAGGGCCAAGATCAAACCCATTCTCTTCACTTCCCCCTCAAAACTGTCCAGTCAAGAGACCAAACCCCAGAAGAAAAAAAAACCCCTTTTCTCTTCAAAAAGTGACTCTCTCTCTCTCTCTCTCTCTCTCTCTCTCTCTCTCTCTCTCTCTCTCTCGCCCCTGCTTCTCTTCTCCGCGGTCCACCGAAAACCAAGAATCGCTCACTCACTCTCTCTCTCTCTCTCTCTCTCTATGCCAATAATCAAAGGGGTGCGGATGAAGTCTCTTGATGCTTGGGATGGGAGCAATATGCGCCCCTACTTTTGAACTCTGCAGGTTTTGTTTTCCCCTAATTGATTTCATTTTTTTCCGAATTGGTAATCCGGACTTCTCTACAGATTGGACATCTTCGAGATAAAAATGTCGGTGTTGTGATCTAGGAGGAACGAGACCTTGAAATGGCGCAGGCAAAGTCCAAGGAAAAAGAGAAATTAATCTATGCAAGGAAAAATAAAATGCATTTCCAATGGTATGATTCTTTTGCCCTTTCTTACCAAATTGAAACAACTTGATTACACACTCTCCTTTTTAGGGAACAAGGTCTAAGAAATTGTGCTCATATTTTAGGGAACTAATGATAGCACAATATCAAAAGCTTCCTTGGCCCAACATAAAAGGCAAGAACGAGAAAGAAGTGAAAAAAATCAACCTTCTTATCAATCAGTCCAATGCTTGCGATGAGAGAGGGATAGAGCGCTATCGTGCATCCAACCGATAAAAGCCACGTACTTCCCTTCTCTAACACCTACCCGTCGAGACACCATAGAGCATGGAGCAGTTACAGTCTAGCAAACCTATAAGCGACAGATGGTTAGTCGTACTTCATGTTCGATCTTTGCGTAGAGCACATCCTGGGCTACACAAAATGAAAGGTAACAACTACAATTTAATTGCTAATATATAAATTTAATCTTATCCTTCCATATGTCAAACGTGATTAATTTTGATAACCATTTGAAGTAGGATAAATATTTGTAGATCTATCCCTTCGAATCAACTCCATGAAGAACAAGAGACGGCTATGGAATTAGAGGGCTTCCGATCTGTAAGTATGAAACTACCTTATTACGCAGTTAGCTGGTGTGCTTAGATGTACTTATGTAGTTAAATGCAGAGCACTGGCTGGTGTGCTTAAATTTGCTTTTATGTTGTTACATGTGTTTAGATTTTGAGCTTGATTTAGTTAATGCAAAGCACTGGCTGGTGTGCATTTATAAATGTTGGATGGTGTTTTTTGTTTTATCAAGTCTTATGCGTTTTGTTGGGGAGAGGAAAGCTGTTAGAGATTTTAAGAAAGGGAAGAGGAAGCTAGGGGGATCATCTGTTAAGTTCATAACTATGCACATAGAGATATATGAAAAAAGATTACGATTTTTCATGCTCATCTATTTAATTGTTTGATTCGTTGATATTGTAGTTGAATTTTGGTTACTCCATTAAGCTTCCTGGGATTGGGTGTTCAACTTGAACTCCTACTTCTTCTTCTTTTTTTCCCTTCGAAAGAAACTGATTTCTGCTCTTATTTCAGAACATGGCACCATAATGAGGGTGTTGAATTTTAAAATTTAGTGTATATATTCATCTCCTTTTTGTGCAATTCATAGAACACAAGCTTTAACTCTAGAGAATTGATGCTCCATTGCAAAGGGAAATTCATATAACAACCACATTGCTTAAAACCATATTTTGTATATCCGTCGAGTAAAACTTAGTGGAATAGGTTGTGGGAAGTTATGAGATTTTTTGGAAAAAAGAAACCTAATTTGGTTAGGTGAGTCACCAACACTCCTAGAGATTGCCATATCCGTTTCGGACACTCCAAAGACACTAGACACACCGGGAACACGTATGTGTCCATTAGATTTTAATATGATTAAATGGTTTGACAAGCCGGGGACATGACAATGTGAATTATAAATTTTAAGAGCTTTGTGTTGGAGTAAAGTCTTCGAGAAATGCGAGTTTACATATCACTAAAACATTATTTCCATAGCTCTTCGGCTATAGTTCCTATCTATTTTTTATAAACGGTTTTTAGTAACTATAATAACATGAGGTGAATTGAAGTAATAGTAAAGGGAGCATTGCTGGTAATTGAAGTGATAGTAAAGGTTTTTGTCATATTTCAGCGGTAAGTGCCTTCAGGCACGGTGCAATCCCTATGATTGTCGTTGCCCCAATGAACATGGTTGTCGCCGGACTATGTTGACCATAACAGGATTGTGTTGCTAGAAGTATTGGAAAAAATTCTGATTATATAACCTTTTGTATTGATTTGTGGTATGCTTGATCAGGTAAGTTATTGACTATTCTCTGGAATGAAGGCAACAACTCTTTTGTAGTACGTGATTCCTGCTTTTGGGTTTGGTTTCTATTAGGTAATTTGCACACGGAATTATACTCTTTCTATCTTGGTTATGTATTTGGTAAACTCTATCTTAGTCTTTTGCTTATTGTTAGTGAATCTCATCAGACACGTTGATACGGGAGCATTGTAGGTAAACTGTATTGTTAGTAAATGTTTTTGTCAGATTTCGGCAGTAAGTGTCTTCAGGCACTGGCAAGTAAAGAAATGGCATTTGCTTTTAGTCTACTTTGTTTTTTAAGTTTATATGGAGGCTCATTGGTGATTGGTTGTGCAGGATGATAATTCAGGTGGTCCATTACGTATAGGTTTTTGGTAAATATGATGTAGACTCGCGGGCATGTGTCTTGACTCCTATTGTACTTATGTAAAGAAACAACCTACCAAGATTGTTTTTTTATGGAACTTTTGCTAATTGTAATGCATTTGTTCTAAGAAATGCCTTAATGGAATTGGACTGTGTTGGTTTTTTTGTGTATATTATCATATTTTTCTTTATTTCGCTATCAGATGACTATGATTATCCAAGAAGAATACTTTTTTAGATTGAACAAAAAATATACTGCGCTGCGACTTCACGCACGTGTTGGTTAGAAGTAGAGAAGGGTAATTCAATTTAATTGTGTTCACAACACGTTGCGCCATGCCTTCAGGCACGGGCACAATCCCTAGTAATTCATATTCAAGCTTTGTGCAGTTGATTTTTCTTCTGTGGAGCAACATTTTATGGAAATCCCTATTCCTTTTGCGTTTTGAGGGAGAGGTAATTTTTTTTGATGTAATGAACGGAGAGAGATGGAAAAATAAAAGTTAAAATTTATTGGGGCTCGAGCACAAAGAGAAAAGTTTGGGTCTAGACTCTAGAGTATCAAAACGAACATGCTGGGTCTAGAGTCCAAAAACGAAGGAAAAATAACAGCTAATGACGTGTTTTGATAATTAATAACCGCCAAGAACATGATGAGAATATTTGTTAATACTGAAAATGTCCTTGGCATGTATTAATTATCAAAATACGTTTTGGGCCGTCATTTTCCCTAAAATGAACATGCTCAATGGACTCAGATCTTGCCTCCCTCCAGTCCCGTCCAGTTTTCGGTCTTTTGTAGGCCTTTTCCAAAAAAATGATCAGAACCGTTTATTTTTTAGAGACCGCTGAAACGCCGACTACATCAAAAGTCATGATGATTGAAAATGTTTGATATCAATTCAAAATGCATTAATGTTATACAAAAAGGGAAATGATTTTGCCACCCCATTTTTTGTTAACATCACTCCCCTACACAAAAAATACACTTGCAGATGAGTGACGTTAACAAAAAGAGAGTGGCAAAATCAGCAGCCTATAAAAAAAATGATAATGCTAAAACTATTTTTGTTCCTGCCAAAACTCATTCATTACATGACTTAATTGTCCTCCACTACATCACTTACTTTACGAAAATACCCCTAAAAATCCCATAAGTGGCGTTTTCCAATTCCATATTTTCAAGCAAAAATACAATTTACAAGCAAAACTATAATTAATTTTATAAGATATGCAAACAAAAATTAAACTTCAATGTTTTTCAGTTACATGTTTTATCAATTCATGAGCAACCCATCTAACAAATACGAGCTAATTTTTGAAGAGCAATGTTCACATCATCATCAAGAATTAAACATCAATTCCAAAAAGTTCTAAAATTGCAATTAACAAATGATAATACTCCATTCTTCGAACAAAAACTCCATTATGCATACTCTAGTCTTCACTCATCAAATCTACATTACGAAAGTTAAAGAAAAAAAGACTTTACATTTATTCAAACCCTTAAAGTTGTAATAAACAATAGAAGAGCAATAATGTTAATTCTACAAATTGAGAGTCATCCTTACAGAAGAACAGAGAACGTGGCACTAACTAATGATGATGTTATCGATGGAGATCAAGTTGAAAAATACATAATTGTCATTGTACAAATTACCGCCTTGACAAAAAAAAAAAAAAAAAACCCAAAGCAAATCACTACCAAGACTCGTCACCACATTGACGTTTGGATGGTGGCGGGCATTGACGGGAATGGAATACTATAAAACTTGGATTTACCCAATAGGCAGGTGATGGTGGCCAAGTGTTCAAATCCTAAAAGTCCAAATCCTATGGTTGCAATAACCAGTAGAATACTAGTAAAATAGCTTTGCGTATAGCTTCTAATTAATGGGTACAAGAAAAAATTTTGGAAGGAGATAAAATAATTCTTTGAATTTGAAGGGACATTTTCGTAAAGTAAGTATTGTAGTGGGGATAATTAAGTCAGGCAATGAATGAGTTTTAGCATGAACAAAAAATTTTTTAACAGAAATAAAAATAATTTTGACATCATCAGCTCCCTAAAAAAAGTACAACAGCAACCATTTTAACATATTTCTCCGAAAATTAATACATTGAAAAATCCTATCAAATGATAACCGATTAATGTTGATTTTCGACGCGGTCGAAATATAAATAAGTGAATGGTTCCGATATAAAGGTAGAATTTAGCATTTATATAGTTGTATATATTAGTATCACGATGGGCGAATATCGACCCGACCCGTTTCGTATTTCTCTCTGCCTCTACTAGGACTCGAGAAAGAGAGAGAGAGAGAGAGAGAGGGGGAATGGAGTCGCCGGGACAGTGGCTAGAGAAGTCGTTGGTTGATCTGTGTAGAAAGATAGAAAATGGTTTGGATTTGGATGGGGATATTATATCTGGCCTCGTCTCCTACTGCGACCTTGCTTCTCCTCTTGACGCCAAAGAATACCTCGATGTAACCTCTCTCTCTCTCTCTCTGCGCAAATATATATGTATTCGTACACATAGATTGCTAGATAAATGCAAATATTTTTGCTGGGTTTTTCTTTTTTTAACATAGGGTTCATATGTTTGATTAGTTTATGAAACGATGAAACTCCCGTTTTCCTTCACGGTTCATCTTCTCGTATGTCGAATTCTGGTTTCGTAACTTTTCGTGGTTATCACGGTTCTTGGAAGGCTGATTGTTTTTTACAACATGAGGTATTTTTATGCCACTAGTGAATTATACGACATTTGAACCTAGCAACTTCGAGAGGCTTAAGAGTTTTGAATGTGTGCATATACTTATTGTTTATATTTGCTCAGTGCCACTTGAGTTTTGGATAAGCCCAAGTATTCCCTTTTTTTGTGACTGTATGCATTCATGTGTTTAGTTACTCGAATTTTCAACAAGCCTAGTTGTCTATAAACGAGAAGTTCGAAAATCAACTGATAAAAAAGGGAACAAAAATCCAAGATTTTGTGTATTAATTCGTGATGTACATATTTCGATACTTATTCGTGGGGAAAAGGATAAAGGAGAGGCATAAAAGTGGGCACTCCTCTGCTAGTTAGCATTTGTACTACGTGAAGCTAGAGCATATGTTGTGCAATGTACATATAGAAAGTGGATAAAAAACGTGGATATAAGTTTAAAAGTGGGAGGTGGCACTGGCATATATAGGAAGTGCTCGTGTTGGAGAATGTGGTAGGAAAGGTCGAAGAGAAAGGAAAAGGTGACATAATAAAGAGAAAAGATATGAAGAAGAGAAAAAGGGTGGTACATGCATATGGTAAATCATGTAGAAATTAAGAAGGCAAGCAGGAGTTGGGTTAATGATTAGTACTTGTATGATTTCAATGAAGATTGGGTTTATTTCAGTTGGATTGGTCGAATTCTCGTGGGAGGGATGGGTATCATAGCTAGGTCATTTGATTTTGTGCACTACACTTAGGTATATTTTCTAATTCTCGGTGATGATAAATCTAGATTAGTATTCTTGTTTATAGGTCTTATGTTATTGTTAATGATCTGGACGTGGCTCTGGCCTATGTAGATATAATCATTATGTATTCGGCTAAAATCCAAATAAGTTAAATAGATAGCTCCTTGAGATGACAAGATATTAGGGAATCACGTTTTTCATATTTGTGTTGTTCGTTAAGTTGTATCACTATTGAAGTGTGTAAAAGTCTAAGTGACTTGGGGGTGACTTGGTTGACGAAGTTGTTCAACAAGATTATTATGACTAGGAAGATGCCCGATGAATGGAGAAGGAGCACCTTAGTACTTATCTATAAGAATAAAGGGGATATTCAAAGCTGCAACAACTATAGAGATATTAAATTGATGAGTCATACGATGAAGTTGTGGGAAAGAGTTATTGAGCATCGCTTGAGGATGGTGACGAAAGTGTTAGAGAAACAGTTTGGGTTCATGCCAGGAAGATCAACCATGGAAGCTATCTAGCTATTAAGGAGATTGGTAGAAAAACACAGAGCAAAGAAGAAGGATCTCCATATGTTTTTCACAGACTTAGAAAAGGCTTATGATAGGGTGCCTAGGGACATCATATGGTGGGTTCTGGAGAGAAAATGAGTGACCAAAGGGTATATCGAGGTGATTAGAGACATGTATGAAGGTGCTGTCACTACCAATAGATCACCAGTAGGGGAAACAAATGAATTTCCAATCACCGTAAGATTGCATCAAGGGTTAGCCCTGAGCTCATACCTCTTTGCCTTAGTTGTGGATGAATTGACTAGACAATTTCAAGAGGATATTCCATGGTGTATGATGTTTGTAGATGACATTGTCCTCGTAGATGAAACCGCTAGAGGTGTTAATACGAAACTAGAAATTTGGAGGGAAGCATTAGAGTCAAAGGGTTTTCGAATAAGTAGGAGTAAAACTGAGTATATGGTGTGCAAGTTTAGTGGTACCAGTAGTGCGCATGAAGAAAGAGTGATGATCCAAGACCAGGAGATATCAAAGAGTGATCATTTTAGGTATTTAAGCTCAATTATTAGTAGAGATGGAGAGATTGCTGATGATGTGACCCATAGGATCCAAGTGGGGTGGCTCAAGTGTTGAAGCGCTACTAGTGTACTATGTGACAAGAGGGTACCCACAAAATTGAAGGGAAAATTCTATGGAATTGCCATAAGACCAGCGATGCTTTATGGGACAGAATGTTGGCCTACTAAGAAACAACATGTGAGCAAGATGAGTGTAGCGGAAATGAGAATGTTGAGGTGGATGTGTGGTAAGACTAGACGAGACAAGATTAGAAATGAAACAGTTCGTGAGATGGTAGGTGTAGCACCTATAAAGGAGAAGTTGAGGGAAAATAGGCTAAGGTGGTTTGGGCATATTTACCGTAGACCAGAAGATGCAGTAGTTAAGAGAACGGATAGGATAACTCTAGATAGCAATGTTACGGGGAAGGGTAGACCTAAATTGACATTAAATGCTGTAGTACGCAAAGATATGAGTATGATGGGTCTGTGTGAACAAGTGGCCCTTGACAGAGCTCAATGGAGGAAACGTATTCATGTAGCCGACCTCAAGTGATTGGGACGCAAGGCTCGGTTTGGTTTTGTTTGGTTTGGTTAAGTTGTAACTTGAGTGCATTTTCACAACATGAACTAATCAGGATTCAGGAATAAATTTGCGGGGTTGGATTTTTTGTTATATATTTTGCCGACTAGTTCATTAATGTGAATATGACGTGTATTACATGGAGTTGTTTACTTATGTCAGTCCAAGGGAAACTTTCTCAATGTTCTTTTAATTGTATATTGTTATGAGAGTCTTGTGGGGTGTTTCGGTGTTTCCCAAAGTGGATAATTGGTTAGTGTGAGATATTAATCCTGTTGGGTTTTGGTTGTTTGTCCCTATGCACTTTGTTCTGGTTGCTCCATTCTGTAAGCACTTCTCAACCGTGTGATGGACATTTTGGATTTTCGTTGTTAATAGATCTTAGTTACTTTTTTGGTAATATATGCACTCAAAGTTCTTCAAGTAGAAGATATCCATCAAGTTCTTGCCTTTATACCTAGTAGAAAGTAAAAGATATCTTTTTTATGGCCCTATTTTTTAGTGCTTTTCTTACAGAAAACTCAAATGCCATAGCTAGAAACAGAACCTAAAAGAGGGAAGCATTCAAATAGCTTCAATTCAATAGGTTACTATTTATTAAGGAGGAAATGCCCAAACCAGAAATGTTTACGAAAGAGAAATTCCAAAATCAGAAACTCCAAGCACAAATGGAAAAGAAAGTGCATACATTTCCAGGAGATTGCAGCGGTCTTTTGTTGGGTTGGATTGGGTCGAGGGGTCCATTGGAGAGAGAGAGAGAGATCATCCTATTCCAAGAGTTCATTCAAAGATAGTGTGGGGCCTATTAGAGTATCTCAGTCCATTTTTTTACTCAAACTTTGGTAAAAGTATGATTCGAAAACTCCTATGCCTTCCCAATAATATACCTTTATTTTTACTCAAATATAGTTTTGTTTTTTGGTTTCTTGTCCAAAATTTGAGTTAAAATGGCACATTTGTAAATATGAAAGTGAAGAACTATATTGGGAAGAAAAGGTATTGATTTGGATCTCTCTTCATTTGGGTAAGAAAAGTTAATATACAAAGAGGATAGTCAAGAAAGTATGTCCTTCATTTTTAAGTATTTTCAGTCAAATTTTGAGTTGGGTTAGAAAAAATGATACGAATTTAAGATGCTCTTAGGATTGTTTAGAATTTATGAAAAGGAAAAAAAAAGAAGAAAATTTGAAAAAATTCTCTTTCGCTGTTTCATTTGGTGAGGTTAAAAAAATAAAAAATTCAAGTTTTGTGCACACTAATATTGACCCGACCCATTTTGTACTCTCTCTGCCTCTAGGATGAGAGAGAGAGAGAGAGAGAGAGAGAGAGAGTCGGCGTTGGTGGATATGTGTTAAAGGAAAGAGAGTGGTTTGGATTTGGATGGGGATCTCATCTCTGGCCTCGTCTCCTGCTGCGAGCTTGCTTCTCCCCTTGACGCCAAAGAATATTTTGATGTAAACGGTGCGCGCATGTATAAGGAAATCCTTGAACATCCTATTTAAGGGAATCTATGACGACCAATTGCTTTCAAAAAACCGGCAAAACTGGTTAGTCCAAACACAATGCAAAAGGTCGAGAGGGGAGGGAGGAGAAAATGAAAATTTGTTTTGAAAACAAGTGAGTTTTTGGATTTATCTTTAAAGAATAATTAAAAAAAACACAAAGAACAAAATCTTTGCCTAACGTAAGTTAAACTATCCTAATACCTAAAAGAAAAACACCTAAAATCCCAGAAACAAGACAGAAAGGGAAAAGGGAGAACTAAATAAGTGATCAATCTTCTGCAGAGAAGCATCTTCGGAGCATCCAAGAAAGCAAGAACGAAGAGTTGGGTTAATGATTAGTTCTTGTATGATTTCAATAAATATTGGGTTCATTTTGGTTGGATTGGTAGAATTCTGGTGGGAGGGATGGGTATCAGAGCCGGGTCATTTGGTTCTGTACACTAAGCTTAGGTATATTTTCTACTTGTCAGTATTGATAAAGCTAGATTAGTATTTTTGTTTATAGGTCTTACATTATTGTTAATGATCTGGATGTGGCCTTGATCTATGTAGAGATAATCATTATGTATTTGGCTAAAACCCAAATAAGTTGAATAGGTAGCCTTGAGATGACAAGATATTAGGGATTCGCGTGTTTCATTATTTGTATTGTTCGTTAAATTGTAACTTAAGTGCATTTTCACAACATGAACTGATCAGGAATTAAATTTGCGGGGTTGGATTTGCTGTTACATATTTTGCCGACTAGTTTGTTTATGTGAATATGAACGTGTGTTACATGGAGTTGTTTACTTATGTCAGTCCAAGGGAAACTTTCTCAATATCCACTTATTTGTATATTCTTATGAGGGTGAGGGTCTTGTCCCAAAGTGGATAATTGGTAGGTGTGATTTTAATCCTGTTGGGTTTTTTGTTGTTTGTCCTGGTGCGCTTTGTTGTGGCTGCTCCATTTTGTAAGCACTTCTCGACTGAAGTTTGTGATGGACATTTTGGATTTTTGTTGTTAAGATGTCTTATTAGTTACTTTTTTGGTGATCTATGCACCCAAAGCTCCGTCCATAGAAGATATCCATCGAGTCTTGTCTTTATACCAAGTTGCCTCAGTAGGCCACAGTACTTTGGAATCCAAAAACGGTATTGGGTTGAGTTTGCTTGTATGGTAATTGTGCTTGAAATGATAATGTCATTGAGTTGAGTTTCTATGGCTTGAGAGTTTCCCTTGTGGTACTACCTTGTGAGGCATTGCCTTTGTGGTGTTGCTTTTGTGGCATGGAATTTCTATCTTTGTGTCAATTATGTGGTGTATTAAAGGTGTGTGTTGCTGTGGTTATGTTGGCTAAGTTGTATTTGTTTATATTGTACTTAGGATAGAGTTTTTGCTGGCATATGTATGGTTTAAATATACCAGGATTCCATTGATGAATGTGAATTGAATTTTTGGGAGCTTTAAGTTCACAAGTGATGATACATGGATTGCAATTACTGTAATTGATATGGTTTGTAAGTCAGTAATGTTTTGTTATTATCATGGCTGCATGTGGACGTGTTGGCAAATTAGTGTAATGATAGCCTTGCAAAGGAACATATATATTTTTTCCCTTGCAAGGATTGTTAAGCTTTAAGTGTGGTTAATACTGATGTTAGAAAAAAGACTGATTTGATGAGAATGAGCAGTGGAAGCGTAGTTTCTACTGTTTGATGTTGGCGTAGAATTGAGATCAAGTATTGAGGACAAAATTTCTTAAGGAAGAGAAGTGCGTAAAATTCTGTTCTTCGTGAAATATGGCATGGGTTATAAGACAGAAGGACCAAAATTTTGGGTATTAATTCCTGATGTGCAAAATATGGATATATATTATATATTTAACGGGAAAGGATAAAGGAGATGGATAAAAGTGGACACTTGTCCACTAGTTTGCATTTGTACTACATATGTTAATTGAAAGCATGTGGTGTACATGTACAAAGATGATAAAATAAGGAGGATAATATATATGAAGTGCTCGTGTTGGACAAGGGGGAGGAAGGTGAAGGTAAATGTAGAGCCTCAGCCCACAAACAAACTCTGTGTTCACACATCTTGGCCTCCTCCCAAATGAAAGACTTGAGTCCTATATAACGGCTCTTAGAACCCTAAAGAACGAAATTACAAAATCAACCCTATTGCTAAAATAAAACGAAATGCAGAGCCTATGCAGCCCACTATATTCTTTCTCTTGCAGAGCCTATGCATCTGGTTCTCGTACTGACAATACGCCCCAACGTTCATTTCCCATAATTCTTTTTACTTTATCAAGTGCATGAATTTGAAGATTTGGATGAACCTTTTTGTTTGTTTACTTCATCTGCAGAATATCATTGGCCAAGAAGCTGGCAAAAGTGTAATTGATGAATATTTAAAACGAAGAGGTCATTCTGAAATAGGCAGCAGCTCTGCTGAAACTCCGTCTTCCAAATTGCATGCATATGTCAAACCACCTTCAAATGAGGTTTCAGTTAGTGGAACCAAAAAGCAGTCGAAGGCACCAAAGGAGGTCACACTTTCCAGTAATCAGGAAAATCGTCTGCCCCCAGAGTCCATTGAATCAAAAAACGCCCATAGAGGAAACCAGGGTAATTCTAAAAAGAAAAAGGCAGGAAAAGTTGTTTCACTTGCTGATGCTGCTAAAGGGTCCATTGTTTTCCAGCAGGGAAAACCGTGTTCATGCCAAGCTCGTAGGCATAGACTAATTAGTAATTGTTTATCTTGTGGAAAGATAGTTTGTGAACAAGAAGGGGAGGGACCTTGTCTATTCTGTGGTGCCCTTGTGCTGAAGGAAGGAAGTACGTATGCTGGTTTGGATGAAGGCGCAGTTCCCCTATTATCAGATGCTGAGGTGGCAGCTGAAGCCTATGCGAAGAGGCTTGTTGATTATGACCGGAACTCTGCAGCACGTACGACAGTCATAGATGACCAAAGCGACTATTATGAGATTGACGGCAACAGTTGGTTGTCAATGGAGGTATACGATTCATGGCAATTTGTAGTGTAAAATTGCATAGTTGGCATAAAGATACAATAGCTTTTCATTTATTGTATCTGTACCATTCGCTCTGTGTAGGAAAAGGAACTTCTAAGGAAGAAAAAAGAGGAAATTGAAGAGGCCGAGCGGGCGAGACGAAGTAAAGTGGTTATTGCTTTTGACTTGGTTGGCCGCAAGGTTGTATTTCTTTGCAAATTAGCTATCCTGTCTGTGCTTGTGATATTAACTGCATGAACTTTTTTTCTGAGTAAGTTTGCAACGAGGCTTGAAGTTAATCAGGTTCGAGACTGGCTGTTGACAGTTACATATTCTTAAATCATAAGCTAAAGTTTTCTCTACTTGCAATTCCAGTTGAATGCGTCACCTCTTACCACGTGTCCTTTATTGTTCCGAGTCTTCCGACATGCAATTATAATTAGAAAATAGTTGTTCTGTGTAGGGTTCACCTATATATGAGGAACCCTACTTCTTTTTACTCGCACCTGTTTAATGGTAGCATATACCTTAATATTCTATATGAGGCAAAACATGTTTAACAGTTTGAATCAACTGAAGTGTATTCCCATTCACGCAGGTGCTTATGAATGAAGATGATGTTTCTGAGCTAGAGCTGGATAACAGTATATTACGACCACCTGATGAGAGGGAACTAAACCGGATAAAACCAAACCCGACTGTTAAAGTACAACCAATCTTCATTGACCCAGGCCATGGCAAGAGACCCACTAAGGGGAATCATTTGAACAAGGGCAAATCAACAGGTTTGTGCTTGGAGATAAGTGGGAGGGTGCAACGTGATAATAATGCTTTGAAACGCTTTATGATGGATGACGAACTGGTAACTTCTTAAACGCGACCTCTTGAATTTGGAGCAGCTCCATGTAGGAGACTGTAAATGGATGATGAAACCGAGTGTTCTCTAAGTTTCTTCTTTCTCTTTAGAAGATTGAATAGCAAGGGACCAGCTATCTTGGTTGTGAGATATTTACAAGCATACATGCTTTAGTTTGAGACTCCAATTTAGCTAATTTTACTGAAGTAAACGGACATATAGAGTGCTTCAATACTGTTTTTGTGGATTGGAGCTAATTTTACTCAAGTACATGGATATAGAGAGAGTTTTCGTGATGGGTATGTTTTTGTAATTTTTGTGGTAATTTATCTATCTCCTTTTCTTCACAGCTGGGGTATTTGGAAACTTGTAGTAGTAGTAGTAGCAGCAGCTAGTTTGTCTATTTTGATTTTGTATGCAGATGAAAAATGAAAAGCCTAGAGTTGCCATCTTTTTGCTGCTGCTTGTTCAGGTTGAGATTTCGTACCCACGCTATTAGGTACCGGATACAATTTTCTCCGCATCAAGTAAGAGCGTGCTCAGGTGGCCAATTGAGCTTAGCCATGTTTGGTTTTGGAACATTGTTAGATGGACAGTTCATTGCATAAGTAGGGCTGCAAACGAACCGAGCGGCTCGCGACTCGGCTCGCTAACAGCTCGTTCAAACTCGACTCGGTTCATAAACGAACGAGCTGAAGCTCCACTACGGGCTCATTTAACAAACGAGCCGAGCTCAAGCCACCTTGAACTCGGCTCATATGAACCTTTACATATATATACACATACACACACACACACACAACAGACAAATGTTTTAACTTTATTATTATTATTTATTACTCTTTCCGTCCCTAGGGTGTTCGGACAAATAAGCCAAAGCGGCTTATTTTTTGTCCTTATTCAAATTTTTTTCGTATCACTTAGCTTATTGTCATTTTTTTTGGGGATTATTGCATCCTCATGACAAGAGGAATCTAAAAAGTAAAAAATTGACCGAAATTCAATTTTTTTTGAATAAAGACGAAAATATAAATAAGTCAATTTTTTCGTCTTTACTAAAAAAAATTGGATTTCGGTCAAAATTTTTTACTTTTTAGATTTCTCTTGTTATGAGAATGCAATAATCCTAAAAAAATTGATGATTAGCCAAGTGATACAAAAAAAATTTGAATAAGGACAAAAAATAAGCCACTGTGGCTTATTTGTTCGAAGGGTCAAGTGTCCGACGTGCAAACCTAAGCCTTCAAAAAGATGCATTTGTTTCGTTAAAAATTCAAAAAATTTCACACATCATTAGATAGCAATTAGTTCTATTAGATTGTGAAAAAAAATTAAAATTTTTAATGAAAAATATGCATATTTTGGAAGGTCTAATTTTGCGCGCCGGACACTTATTTAGGGACGGAGAGAGTACTACAAAAAGGGTTATCATCATCCCAATCCCAATGTACAACTGGTACAACTTCTTGTACGAAGTGACTAGGAAGCCCACGTGTAACGTCACGGGAAAGAGGTGCCTTTATAGTAAAGTGAATGCCTGAGGAGTCTAAAACTCTCGATGTGGGACCAAAAGTGCAAGTGAAAAACTTCTTCAAACTCTATTACACAAGTTCTACATCGAAAAAATGAAGAAGTGGTGTCCAAAGAATCCTCTACAAGTAGAGCCTCCAGACCATTGCAACAACAGCTCAATTTTTCTCGCACGTACCGAGCTAAGGCGAGCCTAGCTTGAGCCGTGGCTCGATGTTTCAAGCCGAGCTTGAGCCAAGTTTGTGTAGCTCAAGTCAAGCTCGAGCTGGTATATATTTTGGCCAGCCAAGCTTGAGTTGTGTGAAACTCGGCTCGTTTGCAGCCCTATGCATAAGTAGTGCTGTATAACCCTATTCTTATGAATGCAGCGAGTCATGTATGTCTGGTCTTGCAATTGTTCGATAGTACCAATGTAGTCCGATATGAAAACGCAACTTTTATGTACCTTTATCGTTTTTTATTTCCCATTTATAAAACATGAATCGTCGGAAAATGGCCAACTACTTGGTTAGACTATTGGTGTACTGTTCCTTATGCACGTTTAAAAAAAAAATGGACTGTTTGAACTTCAAACTTGCACATTTTTACCGCACAAAAAAAAACAAAAAAAAATAGAGAGAACTTTGTTCCATTTTTACAAAACATGATAAAACAGACATGCGTGTATGGTCGAAAACTGGATTAATCTGTTGATGCTGAAGTCTTAACAATAACAAATTAAAAAGAAAAAAATAGTGGCATACCTTATTAGAACATTGATCATTCGCTCTGCTCGAATCCCAATCAATCTCTAGTGAGCTTGTTGGAGAAGAAATAACAAAGTTAGAAATGAAAGAGGAAATAAAACGGTGTAGGACAAGACTCCTTTTGACTACTTGTAGTTGCTACAGTTTATGGAGTACACAAAAGATAAGTATATGTCCCCGCAACACAACACTAACGAGTTAAGTTACTTAAGTTCGAGTTCTTGTTATTTGTTAAAAAGCTTGTTCGGGAATGGTTTGTCAATTGTCATATAAGTAAACTAATATTGAATAGTACTTTCTAATGTGCAAATATATTATTGATAACTCGATAAGGGTACATCTAAGAAAGCTAAGCACAAAAAGAGAAAAACACCAACAACATGATGTTGATACATGATGCAGGGTGTTAGACCCCGAAAAAAAAATTGTTCACAAGATGCCAACACAATAGCAAAACATAAAACATAAATTCCCAAGCATTGTGCGATGACTTTGAATCCCATTGGCAAAGAACCCCTGAAACCGGTGGTGGCCAAAGAGCCACTTTTGTATTCCGACGACCTCACCAGACATACCCATCACCTCTCCATTGCTGCCCCAAAATGCCTGCCTGAAACCAACCTCCCACGGCCCAAAAACAAGCCCAAATCAACCTAAACGCTGCCGCCCAAAATCTTGAACACTTTTTGAAGCCCACTAAGCTATTAAGTCAACTTGAGTTCACCTTGTGATCAGCTCAATTAAAAATCGTTTGAGATTAACTCGCCTCATAACAAATTGAGTTTAAAAATATTTTTGAAGCTCATTAATTATGTTTACAAACAAAGTTCCAACAATTATTGAAAAACCCTTCTAGGATGGAGCTTATAATTATTACTCGTCTCCTTTACCGACCCTAAACGTACATAAAGTGATAAATCTATGGCTTGGAAGCCCACCATAGAATCAAAAGCAAATCTCAGATCAAGTACCAGTTTGCATGACCAGTGACAAGTCCAATTCACTAACCAAAGTACCTTTTCATTGATTGTATAGTGAAGCACAATTAAACCAAAAAACTTCAGGAAACACTTGTCCGGGAGGGGAGAAATAAATCCCCCACATTCATCATTGAACCCTTTTCCATCTCTCATGTTTAGCCATCTCTGCTGTTATGATGAAGGAATGAGAATGAGGGCCCCACTATTCAAATAATTTTTTGTTACAAAATATCAGTCGGAATTGACGTTTTCAAACTAACTTTTTGTAGAATAATGAAGGCTGATCGCAATGAGGTACATCAGACCCATTACCTTGCTAGGAAGGCCCTAATGAGTGACGGTGTCACTCATTTCCAGATCAACATCTTTTGCAAGGAGCTAGTGTATGGATCTTATATTATCCAAGTGTAGATTCTTTTGTTGTTGTTGATGGTTTAATTATTTGTAAAGCTGTTTACTTTACCTAATGAATTTATTGTTCTTCCACCAAGAAAAACACGAAAGGTTTAGGAGCGTTTCCGGTAAGCTATTTGTTACTATTTCTAATCAAATTGTTTTCATTAAACTAAAAATTATTAAAAATGTGTTAGGTGTCTAAAAAAAAATGTGTTGAACGTTTTAGTTTGACCTTGTACAACATTAAAAGGTTTGTTTTTACTATTGTATATAGAACTCGAAGTATTGAATAGAACTCAATTAAATTAAAAACGACTTTCATTTAGCCGTCCTTAAATACATATATCATAGGAGATACTTATATTCTCGCTTATTATACTAATTAACTCGAAGTATATGCTCCGTAATCCGCAATATGCGCCTAAACGGAGTACTTATATATATAAAAATATAAAAAGCTTCTCTCTCTCTCTCTCTCTCTCTGTAATCAAAGTGGTGTTCCGGTTTCTTAAAAAAAGAACTTTTAGAAAAAGAAGGTAATTTCAAGCTCAAAAATCATATGTTTACGTAAATAATTTTCCTACCAATATGGATCTTGTTTGATAGATCTCATTGAAATCTTTTAAACGGTGCAAAAAAAATTAAAAAAATATTTTTCATTTTCATTATACTTGAGTTTGAAATTATCTCCGTTTGAAAAAAAAATACTTTTTCTAAAAGCGGAACACCACATATCCCATTGGAATCTGGGTCGCAATCTCTGTCTATTTCTTTAATCCTTGACTTTTTTTTTTTTTAATTTGGTTTTCTTTTGGAGTAGTATTTCCTTAATCCTCTACGCTGGTGTGACGAACTCTTGAACGATTACATTGTGAAGATGGAGATGTCTTTAATTTTTTGACTGACTGCCCCAAACCAAATCGCCGTTCCTCTCTAAAGATCCGTAAGTACTACTCCACATGAATTCCCTTTATGCATCCGGATCTGAATTCTTACCCTTCAGCTCTTTTTATGCGTCTTGCCGAATTTACCTTGTATTGATTGGAATTGCTCGAGGATTTCATTCCCCAAAACAAATATTCTTCGCATTAAATGGTGACTAATTTACTTCCTTAATTAACGTTCGTTGTTTCAGATTGTGATCAGGACGTCAGATTTTGTTGGCAAATTGTGTTCGTAATCGAATTTAGTAGTATTTTTTTGTTCTGGATTTTCATTGCTTAACTATTGAGAGCTACTATTTAGTTCACCGGACACTCGTACGATATGATTCTCCTTGATTCTTGTTGTCAGGGGCGATCCAAGGGTTGTTGCAAGGGGGGACCCGGCCCCTGCACAGCTCTAAATATTCTCGCTTATTATACTAATTTTCAGGTTAATTAAGAAAAGTTATATGGGATTGGCCCCTGCAAGTCCCTTGAGCGAAAAAAGTTTCTTGAAAATTTCTACATTCCTTGAGGGAGGGAAACTAGGCCAAACACTAGAAGGAGGAGTCAGCCCTTGTTCGGGGTAAAAATTCCTGAAATTTCAAGGTATCAACATTTTATAGGTTGCGTGAATAAAATTAAACTGTGGCTACGCACATACACAAATCCTGCCCACCACTGCTTCTTGTCATAAGCTTTTCAAACATATGACAAGCAGCTTGTATGAAAAATCAGCCACATATAACATTTTTCTTTAAGTAATTTGAGGAACTTCTTGCCCTGTTTTATGGACATTCATGACTAGATCTTATTAATAAGGGATCAAGTTTTGATGATTAGCAGAAAATTTGGAAGTGTTTGAAATCCATGAGATTTCTGGTAGGCAGGTGGATATCCATAGATGACCTAATAAAAATGGAGAGTTCAAAAGGTGTTTTATCTATCTTTTTTTTCTTTTTCTTTTTTCTTTTGCTCTTTGTTGAAGTGTTGGTCATTGTTACTCATCTGAATTTTCCTTCAAACTGTACATTTGTTTCCGCATAGGGTCTGTTTGTTGCCCATATTAGGCATGATATTGGATTGCATATCACATGAGACAGCGTTTGAGCATTTGAATGCAATAATTAGTGCCAGACACCAATCCCACAAAAAATGAGATGTATAGTACCTTGGTGATGACGTATTGGTAAGCCAACCATTATTTATCCAGTGACTATGGTCTGATTACTCGTCCTATGGGCGTACATGTACACTCATAATATATCCGACCAATCAAACGAGGCCTTAAGGTCTGTTCAGTTGAGCATTTTCACATTTTTATTCTAGGCATGCCGTTTTTTCATTTTTCTAGCAAATTTAGAGTACTTGAAAAGACATAAAACATTACAGGTGAATCATGGCGATGAAAGGGAATTCAGGAGACAACAGAACTAGGAGTTCCATATCAATCTTTATTGTTGCTGGGCTGTGTTGTTTCTTCTACCTTTTGGGTACGTGGCAAAGAAGTGGATTTGGCAAGGGAGACAGCATAGCTGTTGAGATCAACAATAAGGCCGATTGCAGCATACTTTCCAATCTCAATATCGAGACTCGTCATGGGGATGAAGCTGGGACAGTTGATGACGCGAAATCTGAATCCAAGGTTTTTGAACCATGTGGTGATCGCTTCATTGACTACACTCCGTGCCAACACCAAATGCGTGCAATGACATTTCCCAGAGAAAATATGAACTACAGAGAGCGACATTGTCCTCCAGAAGGAGAGAAGCTGCATTGCCTTGTTCCAGCACCAAAGGGATATGTAACTCCATTTCCATGGCCCATAAGTCGCGACTATGTCCCCTATGCAAATGCTCCATATAAGAGCTTGACGGTTGAGAAGGCAGTTCAGAACTGGATTCAGTATGAAGGCAGTGTGTTTAGGTTCCCAGGTGGTGGAACACAATTTCCTCATGGGGCAGATGCTTATATTAATGAACTTGCTTCAGTAATTCCGATGAATAATGGAGTGGTTAGAACTGCATTGGATACTGGTTGTGGGGTAAGTCAGAGGTTGAAAATACTTTGTTAATTTTGTTTTTATCTGTGTTGTTCTTCTGCCTTCTGCCTTCACTATTTATCTACTTCTATGTTCATTTTGGCTTTCACATTTTCAAGTTTCTTTATACGGAATGTGCTCGCTATCTTGGTATGGTTTTCATTTTTGACTTTTTGATTTCCCCTTTTTGTATGAGATTTATGATTTTTTCTCTTCTTGGTTCCTTGTCTGTGCCATGGTTCTTAAGACTGTTTTGGGTATGTAATGTTTTTGTTATTGGTGCAGTGCATACTTGTACCGGTGTAATATTTTTGAGTTCAAATTTTATCTTTTTTTGACAATTGTATATCCATATTTTGTTTGTATGCATATGCTTAAAATGTTTAATGATCTAATAAGCATGAAAACATATATGTGAGTATCCTATTTAAAACTAGTAATCATGGTGACTTAAAGACCATATATCCAGAGAGAAAGAAAACTAACTAGTTTTTTTGTACAAAAAGAATGAATGAATATTTTAGAAAAAAATATTAAAGCAATAGCTTTCATTTCATGAAATGACCTCCTCAAAATACTAATAGAATACCCGCTATGTTCATGGTGTAACCGGTATTGCTGGTATGCTACAATATTCAAAACCTTGGTCTGTGCTGCTCGTTTTGGCTTGCTGGGGTTTTATATTTCTGATTGACTGTTGCTATTTGTTTTCATGATTAGGTTGCAAGTTGGGGTGCATACCTGTTTAAAAAGAATGTCCTAGCTATGTCATTTGCTCCAAGAGACTCACATGAAGCGCAAGTTCAATTTGCTTTGGAAAGAGGTGTGCCTGCAGTTATAGGTGTTCTTGGAACAATAAAGCTACCATACCCGTCTAGAGCATTTGACATGGCTCACTGTTCTCGTTGCCTGATTCCATGGGGTGTAAATGGTGAGATAGCTACTACAGTAGATTTCTTTGTGGGGAAACCGAGGGTTTCCTTGCCATTGGTCTTGTATTTTTCGGTTTGAACATGCTTTTTTCCTTTTTATGATCCAAGATGCTAATCTGGTTTTTTGATCAGCAATGACAATAGCTGCTCAAACAGGCTTGTTTCAGATTTGATTAATGATTCGAGTTTTGTACTTGTAAGATACATCATATGTTGATTCTTATCTCCTACAAATAGAAATGCACCATATTTAAATTGTGAGGAATCACAAGGCATCATTAGCTATCTAGTTTTTCTTGCTAATGAGCTTTACCATTTGGCTTCTCTCTAATTCAGCATTTAGCCAATTTTTATAGTCGCGTCGGCTTAGACACATAAACCATGACTTTTAGTTGAGGTTGGCTACAATAATTACTTGTATGCAAAGGCTCTTAAAAAGAATGTGATGCACAAGATTCAGTGGAGATTAAAGCCTTAAATGACGGGTGCTATGCACATTCTAATAAGTTAGGTTGGCTCGCTGAGAAATGATCACCTTTTTGTTTCCGTTGAGAGTGAGAGACCGACACTAATGCATGTGCAATACTGGTACGCGAAGGGTGTGGATGTTTTTCTCCGAGTCCGCATACCGTTTGAATAGAGCCTGCCCCTACCTGTGGCACTTAACTCATTTATAGCAACTAAGCAACGGACTTTGTGTGCAATGCCAATCTTGTGAAAGACTGTTATGAGAGTCCACTCGGAAAAATCAAAGATATTCCTCACCCTTACTAGGCGATTAATTGATTTATGAAGAGCCCATGTAATGTAATGTATATATACGTATCTATACACTTGTGTTATATACTTTTACATGTACGTGTGCATAACAACATCATTCCACTTCTCTTTGCAGATGGAATGTACATGATGGAAGTTGACCGAGTTCTTAGACCTGGTGGATACTGGGTACTTTCAGGTCCACCCATCAACTGGAGGACAAATTATAAAGCATGGCAGCGCCCAAAAGAGGAACTTGAGGAGGAGCAGAGGAAGATTGAAGAGGTTGCCAAACTTCTTTGCTGGGAAAAGAAGCATGAGAAGGGTGAAATTGCCATCTGGAGAAAAAGATTAAATAACAAGAACTGCCCTGAGCGAGATTCTAGTGCTACTATGTGTGAATCCACAAATGCAGACAATGTCTGGTATGTTTTTGCACTTGATAACTCTAAGTATTCAACCAGCTTCTTCCATTTTAAGAGGCCAAACTGTTGACTTTATGCCGTGATGGGTTAGAGGCGGCATCTTTCTGATAATTAAATTTCAGTTAGTCTCTCTACCTTCTTCCAGTTTCATATTTGAGTGGACATATTAACCAAAACTCGATTTTTGGTGTCTGCTTTCTCTGGCTGCGAGTCTTTCTTACACCAGTTTCAGGCCATGGTCGGCTTCCCTTGAAAACTATTGACGGTGAAGGGTGTATAAAAGATTCAGTATATGATCTAGATGTTTTCTTAATGCTCTCAACTTCATTGTATGACAGCTCGGCCATGAGCCTATATTTGTGAATAATCAAAGTTTTCATCCTCATATTGTATATTAGGATGAGTTGTGAATAATATTAAGCAATTCAAAACATAAAAAAATATTCAAGAAGAACTACTCAGCTTCTGATTTATTAACCTTTCTGGGTTGTGTAGGTACAAGAAGATGGAGGCATGCGTAACTCCTTATCCAGGGACTAGTAGTCCAGATGAAGTTGCTGGTGGTGAATTGAAACCATTTCCAAAGAGACTTGATGATGTTCCTCCCCGAATAGCCCGTGGGTCTGTCCCCAGAGTATCTGTTGAATCATTCCTGGAGGACAACAAATTATGGAAGAAGCATATTAAAGCTTATAAGAGGGTCAATAAGATTATCGACTCTGGGAGATATCGTAATATTATGGACATGAATGCTGGTGTAGGAAGTTTTGCTGCTGCAATTGAATCTCCCAATTTGTGGGTAATGAATGTCATGCCAACTATAGCTGAGAAGGATACACTAGGTGTTATATTCGAACGGGGCTTGATTGGCATATATCATGATTGGTATGTTTCTGAAAAACATTTCTTATCTGGTTGATTGTTGCTCTACCATCATCTTGTGGTTCTCTCTCTCTCTCTCTCTCTCTCTCTCTCTCTCTCTCTCTCTCTCTCTCATGCATCTGAGCTACTGTTTGGGGAATCAAATTATCCATATAGCAAGAGGAAATTAGCTTTCTTATTTGGTCATAATTAGTAGTAAACACTGTAAATGTATCCTTCTCAATATAGTTCTAGTATTGACAATTAGTTTTTTCTTTTATCCTAGTATTCAACTATCTTTTTTATCACTAGCGTTGTGATTTTTTTATCCCGTGCATTGAACGGGCACAAACGCTAGTTAGTTGTAAACAAATGTAAGTCACCATTACAGACAAGATTAGGTATCATAGAGCTAGAAACAGTAAATGAACATCTGGTATGATTCATTCCTGTAATTTTGTTCGTTTTTAAGTCAAATGCTATTCGGTTAACCTCAGATCTTTGCCATTGCTAACAATTAACAATAGATGAAAAGAAGGATAGCAATAAAAGCTTACAGCTTTAAGTGGTATATTGAAACTCGTTTTTATTCGCTTTGTGTACTCAGATGTCAGATGTCTTTTGTCTTTCTGATGTGTTTCCTTTTGTTTTTCGTCTCCTTGTTCAGGTGTGAAGCCTTCTCTACATACCCCAGGACATACGACCTTATTCATGCTAATGGTGTGTTCAGCTTATACAAGGACAAGTAAGCTTTTTTCCCTTATTCCTGAATACTACATTCCGTCTGAGGCCAACTGTTTTGTCTGCTGATTGGTCTTTCTGAGCAATTCATTTTACTCATCAATGCATGCACTTAACGATTTCAATCCTCTTTTTCACCCTGCTGCTGAAAATGTCTCAAACAGAACATAGGTGGGCTTAACCCACCTCCACGTTCAGACCATCCTCTGATCTACGACCAACCTCAGCTCGCTAAAGTCAGATGTCTTTAACGCATGATCTGCAAGGGCATTGTTGTGCTTGGTCGCCTTCGCTAACATTTAGACCTTATCTTGCTTATTGAGTATCCAGGAATCTCTTCATATTTCTGAAATTCGTTGAGAATTCGATTTCTGCTTTTCACCGAGAATGCAGGGGACTACGATGTGCACTCGTACTTATCACAAGCATTGACAGTTGATTGGTCGTGCTATAGTAATAAGTGGGTAGATAGATTGGAAAGTTGTATCATGTATAAAGTGCACCACCTGACTGAGACCTAGCTTGCATCATTCGAAGCGCGTCGTATACCTCTGCCATTCAAAAGATCGTTAACGATACGATTATACAGTATAAGGAAAATCCCGAATTTGGATCCAAAATTGACGGCTTTGTGTGAGTTTATCCATGCGCTTATCCTCTTAGGCATTCTTTTTCTGAAAAACTAGTAAAATTAAGAAGACCACTTGGAGTTGTGCAGGGGCCAGGTCATCCCCTTCTGTCTGCCTTGTGGGCGGCAACACACGTTTTCACGCACTAGCTCATACACAACTGGATTAACAAAGAAAAGGTTAGGTTATATTCTTTGCTTGAACAGTCAACCACCTAGGTAATGATCTGGCATAAGGAGAAGATCAGGTGTGCTATTGCAGTTTAGCTATGGACAACAACTTTTTTGACTCCCTCTCTCAGAAGGGTGGTGCAATCCAATTCATCTTTTTTGCAAGACCTTCCTCCCTTTTTATAAAAGGTGTCAAATAGTAGGTCTCTAGAGTTTTTCACTCCATTAAATGAAACACACGTCAGCCAAATGTGGCCTTGTTGACTGAGCAGATATGCTGCTGTGAATGATAATGGTCCGGTAGAAAGATCTTACAAGTCCATCCAACTGATATTGTTCCTATATTTCTGTACGCGACATACCATCCCGGCTTTACCAGCTACCTAATGCTTTTGTTTTCTGAGGTGAAAATTGCTTCTCAAATTTCGCAATCTGTGCAGGTGCAATGCAGAGGACATTCTCCTAGAAATGGATCGGATCCTACGACCCGAAGGTGCAGTTATATTCCGTGACCAAGAGGATGTACTAGTCAAGGTGAAAAAACTTGTATCTGGTATGAGGTGGATTACCAAAATGGTGGATCATGAGGATGGGCCCCTCGTCCCTGAGAAGGTATTGTTCGCAGTTAAACAGTACTGGGTTGCTGGGGGGAACAACTCGACATCGGAACAGTGAACGATGAAGAAATGGGAAGGCATTGTGGCATGATTGTGCGGCAGTGCTGGTAGGTTTGACTGTTAGTCCAAACGGTCTTTCAGTAATTTCTCGTTGTCCGTAGCTGGGAAAAGTTCAGCAATCAGTAGAGGCTGCTGGTGGAGCTTTTTTGTTGTTTGTTGGTCCATTTTTTCTGCACTAGTTAGAGATACTTAGGCATATTTATTCATCCAGGGTGATTTGGGATCCATTTCTAGTTTTTTAACTCTCTTTTCTTTTTCTCTTTTTGCTAATGGGGTTTTTGTGATAAGCCCAGTTCTGTAAACAGATCTTAAGGTCATTCTAATGCTTTTTTTTTTTTTTACATGCTATTGCTCTCTGTAAACATGCTATTGTTGGAGTATTCATTTTCCCCAATTTCCATTTATCACTAGCGAGTAGCAACGGAGTTGTGATTGTATATTGTTTTGCTAGATTTCTGCTTTTTTGACGGAAATAAGTTGATATAACTTCATTAAATAATCTTGATGTATACTGTTATGTTTGTTTTTTTTCCCCCTCAAGTTTTTTTTTTGGTAAATGAAGATTTTATAGAACAAAAAGATGTACAGTGTCAAAGGGGCATACCCCGCCCGAAATCAGCTAGACAGATCCTGACTACATAAAAACCCTACAGCTATTTGAATCTATACAGACCCATCAGCTATACATTTCCATCATAAAATCCACAGAAAGAAACAACTCAACCATCAAAAATGCAACTAGGCAGGCGCCACATAGCACAAATGGCCCTATTAATCCCGGTCTCCTTAACCTTCTCCAAGCACTAATGCAAGCTCCAATGTTCGTAACAACTCTGGCCTCCATTGTTTGAACATCAAGTTACAATGTTGGAAAATACGGCTGTTTCTTTCACCCCAAACATGATAAACTAAAGCTGCCAACGCTTCTTTAGAAACCAAGTTCAAGAAGAGAGAACCTTTATGATGCTGCACCATCCATCCGACAATCTGGGATAAAGTGTAATCAATACAAGGTTAACGAAATCTCCTCTGAACAGCACTCCAAAGTTGAGAAGTATATTGAAAGAACAAGTGCTCATGGGACTCCACAGCACTTGCACACAGTACACATTGAGCCTCCATCAACACACCCCAAATGATGCAGCCTGTCCTTAGTAGACAAGCGCCGTAGAATTGCCAACCATTGTATTATTGACCATCTAGGGATAGCAGGTTTAAACCAAACAACCTTGGCCCATTCCACCACAGGCTTTGGGCTTCTAAACGCATTCCATGCTGATTGGATGGAGAATTTCCCAGACGCATTCAAATTCCAGACCATTGTTTCTTCTTGGGCCAAGTGAGGTATGAAGGAGTCAGGAGTGTTCCTTATGATTTCTCTAGTGACAGAGTTTCTTTCCCTAGGCCAATGCCACTTTTGATCCACAATAATAGAAGCTACTTTAGCAAACAGATTTCTCCCAAAGTTATACACAACCCTGGCTCCAAACTTAGTCAACAAGGGGCCAAGAGGATGCCAATTATCCAGCCAAAGAAATGTCTTGTTTCCATTGCCCACTAGGTAAAGTAATCCAGGGCTACACCAAGGGTCTCAACTTGAAAATTTTCCAAATAGTCCACGAAGCAGTTATAGGCTATAGGAATAGGAATAGCCCACATGCACTTCCCTTTAATTATATAAGTGTGTACCCACTTGATCTACAAGATGTCAGCCCATGAAACCTTTGCACCTGCACTCTTCATTTCAGGGTCTGACCAGAAAAAGGGATCTTAACATCTTCTCAAGTTGTCATGTTTATGTGTTTCGTTATTCAAGTTGGCCGGGTTGGCCATGTCCTTATTCAGCCAATTAATGGTTGTAGACTCTTTTGTTTTTGTTTTTGTTTTTATCATAATTAATTGTTGTAGGCTGATTTTGATAATTCTTGCTTCTGGTTTAGCATCCTGAATTAGTAAAAGGAAAGGAAAAAGAACAGGGACATCAGCCAAGTGGTTTTAATGGAACTACTCATTCTGTTAATAACGCAATCAGCCATGAGGATGAGCTCTCTCATTTATAATTTGCTGTATCCTGTATGCATCATCAAGACTACTGAACTACATATAATTCTCCAGAATACCCAGGAGAAAAGTATCAGTATCATTTCCCCAAGTTTATTACTAGTAATTACTTAGAGCATCTCCAATGCTTTATCCCTTTCTTCTACCCAAACCCAAAATTTGAGTAAAAACATCAAAAATCCATCTCCAATCCCATACGCATTTCCTTACCCATGTTGAGTTTTACTCTTTTCCTTGCTCGAATTTGAGGAGAAATCCCTACCAATTTACTTTGAAATCCATAATGGCAAAATCAAGATGACAGACAGTAGTCCTAATGTTTTATGTAGAGACCGAATGTTTATGAGCCAATCCATGCATGGTAAAAATCATAAGCTGGGGTGGTGGCTCGTGGCGGTGGCGCACGGTTGTGGTTCTAGTTTTTTGGGTTGTCTGTTTTTTTTTTTCCTGTTGTTTCCGTGTTTTTCTGCTCACGCTTTCACGTTGTGTTCTATTCCTTAGGTTTCACGGCCTTCGATTGTTGTTGGCACCCTTTGTTTCAGGCGATAGCACAGTTGTGTTTTTGTATCATGTTTGTTAAACCCTTGTACTCTTCTTTCATATATATATATATATATATATATATATATATATATATATATATATATATATATATCATAAGCTTTGTAAAAAAGTGATACAAGGTTTTTTCAAAATAAAAGTCGAGAACACGTACACAACTCATCAAGTACTAGTTGTGAGATAGTCAAATATGCCCTATCAATTGAGCTTTCATTGTCCTGGCAAGGAGACTTCCATAGTTGGGTTCAGGGAGAAGCATCGTTGGATATTTCTTCTGTTCATTAAGCAGTAAAGTATTGAAAAGAAAAAAAAAACAAGTACCAAGCACTAGTATTCAACTCCTGTCCAAATTGTCTTGTCACCCAAAATGTGAAAAAGAAAAAGAGAAAAAGAAGGTACATGGTAATAGATAAAAAGGTGACAAACTGTCATGAATAAACCCTTGGCATGTAACATCCACTCACATGCAATATTGGTAACCCCACAAGACTACTTTATGAGAGGAACTAAAATTGTGGAGACAGAAGCCTCTCAAATCAACTCTTTGTTCTCTCTCAACTTATTCAAACATGTCTCGTCTTTAATATCTCCCCAAGCCCTTGCTATTTTCCTTAGTCTCCTTGCCATTTTATGCCTTCATCTCACACGTTTTTGATCCTCTCAAGTCTCAAATTTTTCGAAAACTATTTCATTTGATTTCCTTGTATTAGCTTATAGAGCAATTCAGCTTTCTCATCATCCCCATAAGCCCCTTTATCATAGGCCTCTTCACCTGCTTCTTCAACTAAAACTCCTCTCCTTTTTTTTTTTTTTTTTTTTCCACCTTAACACTTGAATCTGCATAAAACCTGTCTCATATTATACTCCTATGGAAAGCCAAACAGATTACGCCGAAAACCTTCGCGTCGCCTCGTTTTCCGCTTACCTCAACTCCACAGATGACGACAGCTTTCTGCTCAAGCTCACTGGAGCAATTCCCGATCCCATTTCGCCCGAAGTGACTCCACGCCTCAAAAGCACTTTCGTTAGAAGCAAGACTACTGAAGAGGGTGAAATAGGCGTGTTTGGTGCTGAAAAATACTTCAACATGAAAATGGATTATTACCAGACTCCAAAAGCACTGATCGATCACAACAGCCAAACAATGATCGAACAGGAAAAGCCAAAGTTGAGGGCTGGAACTCCCAGTGTTACTTCTGATGCCAGCTCCAATAGCCAAATAGCATTATTGCCAACTTTTTCGGAAAACCGGCCTCGGATTAAGCCCAGAACGGGGTTTGGAAAGAGCTGTTTCACTGGATTTGGCTGCAATGTGCCCTGTTTGGTTAAGAAGTCTGTTCGTATCAATGAGCCTGTCGAATATGGTATGGTTCAAAGGAGAGATGTGGGAAAAGACTCCTTTCGTTTCGCAAATCCGGTTGTGTTTGACGGAACAAAGGATTCCTCCCAATCAAGATTAATTCAGGTTCCTGATTCTGTTATAGAAAATTTCACAGTTGGAAAGCACTTAGAAGATGCGCGAAAGTCGATTGAGGTGTTTGGCTCTCAACAAGTAACCAAGAAAAAGTGCGATATCACGACGAATCTGGAGAGGAAACTGGCAATGCTGACATGGGATGCGATTCCGAAATCCAAAAACATAGCACCAACATTGGAAAGCGGGACGGGACCGATCGACGATATCCAGAGCGATGCCAGTTCTGATCTTTTCGAGATTGAGACCGGACACCCGTTGCTGACAATATTGCAACTGCAAGGAACTCAAGATCAGATTTCCACGTACGAGCCAAGTGAGGCGAGCATCGAGTGGAGCGTAGTAACAGCAAGCGCAGCGGACTACGACGAAAAAATGAGCATTGGAGGAGAAACGAGAGCGGTGAAAACGAAAAATGTAGTTAAAAAGGAGGGGCAAAAAGTGCGGAGCAGAGCCGGATTGTTGGGTTGCAAGAGTCAGAAAGCGGTTAGTATTGATGAAACTGCGGTCAGGGCTAACGAGATAAATGCGAAATCCATGGCACGAGGGAAGGCACAGGGCTGCAGTGAGAGGAAAGAATTCGAATTCGCGACGGGCCAACGGTCTTGGTCCTCTAGAACAATCTCCCCATAGCGCCATCAACAATGTCTGTTAATTTCCAAGCAACATGGGCAGGTGCAATGAAGGAAATTTGTTCTTGGAACATTGTCAAATCTTCTGCTCCTTATTTGTTTGTCTGTCTGTCTGTCTGTGTTCTCTGTTTATATTTTTGTCTTTTTTTTTTTTTTTTTCAAGTTAATTATGCACTTATGTGGTTAGATTGTGAGAGATATTTTATTTTGTATCAGGTGCCGTTTCCAGCTTCTCTGTGCTAATATAGATAATATATTTTATCCCTATATATCTTTTGGTCATTAAAAAAAAAAGGAACTTAAAAAGATGGAAGAAGAATCTGGAAATTTCTAGGGCAATTGGGGCTGTGTGAGGTCATTAGCAAACTATATACTGTTGCTTGACCACTCTTGTCAAGAGAAATAGATTCCTTTGCTGTTAAAATCTTTAGTTTTGTTCTCTAGATTGTAAGCCAGAGGGTCATGCATGTTTTGGAATATCTATTCTACTCTACTCTGGTATCCTGCTTTTTCAATCCACTAAAAAGACAACAAATCCTACTTCTTCTTTTTTTTGTGTCGGGATGTTTATAATGTTCTAAGATATGGATATGCAATGCTTCACACAGAGTGATAAACTATCCAAATCCTTTAAACTGTTCAATATCTTTTAGTAACACATGGGCCTTTTTGTAGTACCGATATTAACACTACATTTTAACGCTTCTCTAAAAACTTTATAGTTTGTATAATTTTCCTCAATCTTCATTTGAGCCTCAAGTGTCTTATTTGTTATTCATGGAATTGAGACCCCACTTTTAACTTTGATAAAGACCTAAAAAAAGCTCTAGAGAAAAATTGGATAGAATGTAGGTCTCAGAATGAATGTAGTGATATTGACACAATATCTTAATGGTTGTCTATATATATATATATATATGAATCTATATTCTTTTTCAGCTCAATTAAACCTTTCATTTGGGATGTAGGCAAAAGTAGATGTGGAAAATGAGAAGGCACCACGTGTTTGATAATCATGGAGTTGAAATGGCGACTTTTCGAGCTATGAAAGTAGCTCAATGGTGGGAAGGAACTATCCAGTCACGATTTTGTTACTGATACTAGTGAATTAATTGCATTGAGGAATGTTTTTTGAGATGGCAAATCGCATGAATGTCACAGTACGTGATGATCAAGTTGGATATGACTACATTCAATTTCCTAACTGTCCCAACAACTCAGGTGGATCCCATTCCCATATGGGTTTCCCTTCTCTTTTACCATATCTTCCCCTTTTTGGGTTGGAAATTGGTAAGCACCAAGGAGAGGCTAAAATTGAGCAAATTTTTATTCAACATCCCTCGGGTACAAGCATCGTCACGTGGTGTCTAAGGTTCCTTTCCACTATACATAAATCATAAGTGTGAGGACCAAGACAAAGTATAAGCTCCACCTCAATGTGTGATAAAATAAACCAGAAGATTAGTGTATACCTATTCAATGCACAAGTTAAAAGAGTTACTAAAAAGTCAAAGAAGCAAAACAGTATTGATGGGCATGAGTTCAATTTTCTTGAGAGAGAACAATCCAGAGTTGTAAAGGACAATGAAGCGTAAAATTTGCAAAACCTTTGGGCAAGAGTTTTAATATACCTGAGGCAAGTTTCTCAAATTCCCAAAAAAAATTACACTTTTTCATGGGTAATTGTCATGTTAGTTGGGTCAAGTGATCCCACTTGACCCTATATACCTCCGTCAATGCTACGGGGAGAATAATCTCTCGAAGATTGTTTTGGCTTAGTTAAATTTCCAAATTGAAGGCAGCAGGCTTTTGAAAAAAACTGAGCATATTATTCCAGTGTTTAAAAAGTGGGACTAGTTTTAAAAATTGTTATAGACAAAAAAAAAAAAGTTTTGAAAACCTTAAATCAAATAAATTTCTTTAAAATTTACTCCCTTCTTCCCGTAAAGGTAGTCTATTACGAAAAGACGTGTAATTTTTGGATCAAAAAGTAAATTGCTTTCATGGATAATTTCTTAAATTTCTTGACACCAAATTAAAGGTGCATTGAACGATTCTGAATGCGTGTATTGATGTCTATGCCCCTAGTGGGGATCAGACATTTATTCTTCATAGAAGAAATATTTGATTGGAATTATAGCTAGGTAGAAAAAAAATACATCTATGAGAGGATGTACATCAGTGTACCTATATGGGATCAATTAGGTAAAGTGCCGAACAAAACCCTCAAAAACCATTTGCAACATACTAGCAAAACAAGAAGCTAAAATACACTCAGCTCAATGGCTCTGTAGAAATACCGAGGTACTGTTCATAGTCATTTTTTATTTTATTTTCTCTCTCTCTTCGTTTGGAGGCAGACGATGATGAGACGAAGGACGAGAGTTTGTTTCTCGACAATCAGGATCTGGAGAAGTTAAAAGAGTGTTTGGACTTCAGGTTTGGAGGAGCAGAAGTCGCCGGAGATCGACGCGTGTTCGTCGGCTTCTTCGGGCAGAGTTTTCCGAGCGGCTTCTTCCGATTTTGATCAGTTCAAGAGAGAGAGAGAGAGAGAGAGAGAGAGAGAGAGGGGATAATATTTTAATAGTATTTTATAAGAATAGAGATGAAAAATAAATATAGAGGATTGGTGTGGAGTTGAGAGAGATTTGAATAAGTAGAGTAAAAAAAGTGTAATATTGGGTAGCTAAAATACATATTCTTGGTGTACATATGCTATGAGGTAGAGAGTATTTTCAACCTAGCCAAGTTAGTTTAGTTTAGGCAATTGGAATGTTTTGCAAGGGACCAGTGGGGAGTTGTATATCAATATCACGCTGGAGGTTTTAAATACAGAAATTATGATACAATAGGACCACTAGCATTGATGCCTCCATGATGTATTTGAAAGAGGCTCACCCTTATCATTGTCATACAATGACCCTTATCAAAAACATTTCTAAAGAGGTCCAATAAAGAGGCTGAAATATTGGCTTTTGAAAATAATGTTATTTACTCCTACTATTTAGAGTATGTTTGGATGGTCGAAATCTTCATAAACATGTGATTACCATGAATCGAATTTCTAGACTCGTTTACTAATTTAATAAGGTCTTTTCATTCATGGACTAATTCAATAATCTTATCCATGAATCAGAACTTTTGGAAAACTTATTAGAGTTAGTGTTTTTTGTTAATGAATTGAACAAGGAATCTTAGATTACCATGCGGTAATAAAAAGATGATGTTTTCACTTAGGTTGCGTTTATTTGAGCGTAAAATATTTTCCTGTAAAATAATTTCAACATTTTTGATGTTTGGTGGTATAAAATTGGGGAAAAAATATTTACCCGTAAAAGTTTTCTAGCAATGAGAGGAAAATGACTTTTTAGCAAAACTTCGGTAGGTCAATTTTCGATTATGCGATCCTGACCACTTTGCCCTAGCCCAACCACCTATCGTCCTTCTCCTCACTCAAATTCAGTTTTTGTCAATGAAAACCCTCCCTCTCTCTCTCTCTCTCTCTCTCTCTCTCTCTCTCTCTCACACACACACACACACACACACTCACTCACTAACACACAGCTGAAAAAATCGTAAACATCCCCAAATTTTATTCTACCTTTCTCTAATTCTCTCTACTTCCCACGTCTATGTCTCTCTACATACGAACATATATAAATCTATATGCCTCACCCAAATTGTAGACGCAAATCTCTAGTTCTTTAAATTTGTAGGACCTAGAATTTATTTGATCATTTACGCATGGAACTAGCAACCAAACACGGAAAAATTAAAACGAAAAATTGTCTTTTTAGCAAAATCATTTTACATGGAAAATATTTTTCTGTGTAAAATATTTTACTTTGAAACAAACAGAGCCTTAGTTTGGAACGTGATTTTTGGCCGAATAGGTAATCAAAAACCACATTCCTATTTTGATTAGTTTCAAGTGCGGGATACAGTGTCAGTTCCACCATTTGCAAGGTTGGTCAAGCACCCCTAATTTTTTTTTTTTTTTATAGATTACATTTAATAGTTTAGTCCTTCTTGAACACCTTATCCAAAAATATTTGAACACCCAACCGAAAAATCAACCCACAAATCCATCCAATATAATACTACCCAAGTAATAGATAAATTTGTTGATTGACAAGAAAAAAAAAAGTAATAGATAAATTTTTGGGTATGTATAGTTGTGATTTTTAGAGGGAATAGAAATTTCTGATCACCCTTCTCAGAATTTCTGGAGCCGCTATTGACGAAATATAACATCACTTTCCCGTCTTCTCTTATCGAAACAAAGCCTTAGAAGACAAATGAAAATTTTCCCCCATTGTTGTTAAGATGAGACAGGTCACGTTTAAAGCAGCAATTTGAAATAAAATTAGATGTTGGCTAATAATTCAATAACAACACTCCAAAACACAAACATTCACATAAATATATGGGATGTGGTGTGTGTGAGCCTCACACATTTATGTAATTATTTGTGTATTTGAGTACGTGTTTTGGACTAAAACTTTTGGGTGTGGTGCCGTCTCACCACTTGCTGTTTTTGCACACTAGCTTTTAGAAAATCCAAATAAATTTGGCCTTGTTCAACGAACTTTTTATTTTAGGGTGCTGTTAAATACAACTGCGAATTTACTACATGTAGTCAATTTCCTTTTATGAATTGGCTACATGTAGTAAATTCGCAGTTGTATTTAGCCGGGCCCTTATTTTATTTTTTCGATTTGTTCCACTAACTTTTTGGTGCTATTTCTTATTTTGTCTTCATTAAATTTTTTCGCATTTATTAGTTTTACGCCTAATTTTTTTAGATTATAGATTCGTCTCATCAAGATAAATCAAAAAAAGTAAAAAAAATTATGACTTTTACCCATATATTTTTGGAAATATCCAAGATAAAGCCCAGAAAATCGGCTTTTGTGGCTTTTTCTCGGATATTTTAAAAAATAATTGGGTTCTTGTTTCCTCTCTATGTGGCGAATTAATAATCCACAAAAACTAGATGCAAACACACACACAATTTGAATAAAAACAAAATAAGAAAAAGTAAAAAAAAAAAAAAAAACTTAGTAGAACAAGATGCAGTAAAAAGGCTCTTTAACAACAAAAACACTCATTCCGCTGATTTATGTCTCGCAAAACCCTAAAGCTCATGTTACCAAAAAAACCCCAACACTCATGCAGTTCAGTTCTCCTGTATCCCCCCAAAACCCCAAATTTCAGAATCTTTCAACCGTTCCTTTCTCTCTCTCTCTCTCTCTCTCTCTCTCTCTCTCTCGTGGCAGAGTGAGGACAGAGATTGAAGAAAGAGGTGCGAAGACGATGGGGGACAAGGGCAAGAAGTTGAAGGTTGCAATCTCCGTCAAAGGTACACACTTTCCGGCAATTCAGTTCAGGCTCACACTATCGCAAAGTTATTTGAATGCTTTTCTTTTCTGGGTTATGTTTCTAGCTGTGGCCTTTGAGCTTACTGCAAGAGCAGCACTGTAAAACTGGGTAAAAAAATAACTATCTTTTACTTTCTACTTGGTTGATGGGAATTAGATTATTGTTGAATGTTGATTAGATCATTGTTTTGGCATGAGTCGAGCAGCTTTACTTCCCAAACATGTAGCTGCAGTGGTAAAATATCAGAAAGACCCACTGAGGGCACTAGAAATGTTCAATTCTGTGAAAAAGGAACAAGGGTTCAGGCATAATTTGTTTTCATACAAATGCATGGTCGAAAAGCTTGGTTTTCACGGGGAATTCGAGGCGATGGAACAAGTCCTCGCAGAAATGAGAGCAAACATAGACAATTGTTTATTGGAAGGTGTGTATATTGGGGCCATGAGACATTACGGTAGGAAACGCAAGGTTCAAGAAGCGGTCGACGTGTTTGAGAGAATGGATTTTTACAACTGCGAGCCGTCTGTTTTATCGTATAATGCGATAATGAATATCTTGGTCGAAAACAGGTATTTCAATCAAGCCCACAAAGTGTATATGCGAATGAGAGAGAAACGGATTGTTCCCGATGTGTATACGTACACAATCAGGATAAAATCGTTTTGCAGGACGAGTAGGCCACATGCTGCTTTAAGGCTCCTAAAGAACATGCCTTCCCATGGGTGTGAGCTGAATGCTGTTGCATACTGCACGGTAGTAGGTGGATTGTATGAAGAGAATTTGCAGGATGAGGCATATGAATTGTTTGATGAAATGCTTAGGAGTGAAACATGTCCCGATGTTACCACATTTAATAAGCTTGTGCACACGCTTACTAAGAAGGGTGATGTGCAACAAAGTGAAAGACTCCTAAACAAGGTTCTCAAAAGGGGTGTGTCTCCTAATTTGTTTACTTTCAATATATTCATTCAAGGGCTTTGCAAAAGAGGCCAACTCAAGGAGGCTGCTGGCATGGTGGATATTGTGAAAAGGGAAGGCTTAAGTCCTGATGTCGTCACATATAACACACTAATATGTGGCTTGTCCAATAATTGTAGGGTTTTAGAAGCTGAGAACTATTTACAGAAGATGGTGAATGAGGGGCTTGAGCCTGATGGCTTCACTTACAATAGCATTATTGATGGGTATTGCAAAATGGGTATGGTTCAAAATGCAGATAAGATTCTTAATGATGCAGTTTTCAAGGGGTTTGTGCCGGATGAATTCACATATTGCTCCCTAATTAATGGGCTTTGCAAAGATGGTGATGTGGAAAGGGCGATGAGTGTGTTTAAGGAGGCATTGAGGAAAGGGTTGAAGCCTAAAAGTATAATCTACAACACCTTAATTAAAGGGTTGTCCCAACAGGGACTAATCGTAGAAGCCTTGCAACTTATGAATGAAATGCAGGAAAATGGTTGCAAACCTGATATATGGACTTACAATTTAGTTATAAACGGGTTGTGCAAGATGAGTTGTGTACTCGATGCCCATACTCTCATGAGTGATGCGATGGCCAAAGGGTTCCTTCCTGACATTTTCACCTTCAACACACTGATTGATGGCTACTGTAAACAATTGAAGATGGCTAATGCAATTGAAATACTCAATAGCATGTGGGACCATGAAGTTACGCCCGATGTGGTTACGTATAACTCAGTGTTAAATGGCCTCTGCAAAACTTCAAAATCTGATGATGTTAGGGAAACTTTCAAAGTAATGGTAGAGAAAGGATGTGTTCCTAACGTTATCACGTATAATATACTCATGGAAAGCTTGTGCAATGACCGGAAATTAGTAGAAGCCTTGAGCTTGCTTGACGAAATGGACACCAAGGGTCTTGCTCCAGATGTTGTTTGTTTTGGCACACTGATGAATGGGTTATGTGATAATGGGGATGTGGATGGAGCCTACCAGCTGTTCAGAAGAATGGGACAACAGTATAAACTTCTGCATACAACAGCCACCTACAACATAATGTTAAATGCATTTTTTGAGAAGCTTAATATGGGCATGTCACACAATCTTTTTCTTGAGATGATTGACAATGGTTGTCCCCCAGATAATTACACTTACCGTGTCATGATTGATGGCTTTTGCATGACGGATAATGTTGATTCTGCCTACAATTTTCTTCTTGACAACATTAAGAAGGGGTTCATTCCATCATTGACAACCTTTGGACGTGTAATAAATTGTCTGTGTCTGAAACATAGAGTACATAAGGCCGTTGGTATAGTGCACCTTATGGTGCGGAAGGGAATCGTCCCTGAGATCGTAAACACAATTTTTGAGGTTGATAAAAAAGAGGTAGCAGCACCAAAGATTGTTTTGGAAGATTTGTTGAAGAAGAGTCATATAACTTATTATGCATATGAACTTCTATTTGATGGCATTAGAGACACTAAATTACTGAAGAAAAAGCCTTGACGAAGCTGTTCTAAAAATTCTAAGAAGAGATCTTCTTGTATTGATGAGTAGAATTCGCTCGGAAGGAGTGGCTAATCACAGAAATGGAATGAAAAATGAAGATATTTAAGCTGCATCAAGCATGAAGCAGCTGGATATTGAGCCCTGGTGGCATCTGATGAGATGCCGCACCGCACGTATTATTTGAGTAGATATCACTGCAGAATAGAAGGTATTATGGCACTATTTTTTTTCTTTTACTTGGTATTTCATTTGAATGCTTATAGCAAAGTCCAAGGTAATATCCTAGCTTCAACTAAGCTACATTTGCCAGGCTGTCTTTCCGAGACAGTGCCTTCTATGAAGTATTATGATTTGTCAGGCTGTTGTTCTTGCATTCTCTTTCCCTCCATACCGACATTGTAATTTCTTTGTTTCACCTAGAGCTAGATAACACCTATGTTGCACGGACATGGATACGAATACAGATACGGACTTGAACACAGACACGGGACATGGGACACAGAGATTCTAAAAAAATGGGGACACGGACACGGCTTCAATTGGTGATGTCCATCTAGGATGCCTGCTTGGCTGCTTGAATTGACTGATCGATATGTGTTTTATTGATGTTTTAGTATTGTTTACATAGTTTTAATTGCACCCCCCACGTGTCCCCCTGCAAAAATTAATTTACTTTTTAAGGGACACTCCACGTGGCATGTCCCATGCATATATTCCCGTGTCCCTTGCACGTCCCCGTGTGACCGTGTCCAATATGTGGACACGGCGACCTTTACGAGTGTCAGTGCTTCATAGGATAACACTATTCATCATCTATTTTAAGCCATGTCAATGTATGTGCACTTTCATATCCTCACCATGCTTAGTTCAGAGGTGCTGCCAGGGTTTCAACATTTTGAGATAGGGTTTCATTTCCTTCATAGCACGAACCACGCTTATTTGCGTCTTAAGATTTCCGCAAGTTCTTTTACCTGCCATGATATAGAGGTTTAGCTCTAGCTGTTGCAAACAGTGCAAACTCTCCAATGCTTGATTCCTGTAATTTTGTTGATTTTTAAGTCAAAAGCTATTCGGTTAACCTCTGATCTTTGCCGTTGCTGACAATTAATAATAGATGAAAAGAAGGAAAGCAATAAAAGCTTTCAGCTTTAAGTGGTATATTGAAACTCAATTTTTATGGCTTTGTGCTTCCCCCGTCTTTTGTCTTTCTGATGTGTTTAGTTTTTCGTCTCCTTGTTCAGGTGTGAAGCCTTCTCTACATACCCCAGGACATACGACCTTATTCATGCTATGCTAATGGTGTGTTCAGCTTATACAAGGACAAGTAAGCTTTTCCCCACATTACTATATCCTACTTTCTATTTGAGGTCAATTGTGTTGTCTGCTGATTGGACCTTCTGAGCAATTAATTTTAATATTTTACTCATCAATGCATGCTTATAACTTAACAATTTCAGTCCTCTATTCACCCTGCTGCTGAAAATGTCTTGAACAAGAAATGGTTAGGTTATATTCTTTGCTTGAACAGTCAACCACCTTGGTAATGATCTGCCATGAAGAGAACACTAAGATCAGGTGGTGCTATTGCAGTTTAGCTATGGACACCAACTTTTTGACTCCCTCTCTCTGAAGGGTGGTGGGCTCCACTTTGTCTTTTTCGTACAACTTACCCCAATTTTTATAATGAGTGTCAAAAAGTAGGTCTCTAGATATGAAACACAGCATTAAACGGCCTGTTCAACCGAATATGTGCAGATATGCTGCTGTGAATGATATTGGTCCAGTAGAAAGAACTTTTGAGTCCATCCAACTGGTATTGTTCCTAAATTTCTATACACGACATACCATCCCAGCTTTACCAGCTACTCTAATGCTTTTGTTTTCTGATGTGATCATTGCCTCTCAAATTTTGCAATCAATGCAGGTGCAATGCAGAGGACGTTCTCCTAGAAATGGATCGAATCCTATGACTCGAACGTGCAGTTATATTCTGTGACCAAGTGGATGTACCCGTCAAGGTGAAAAAACTTGTATCTGGTATGAGGTGGAATACCAAAATGGTGGATCACGAGGATGGGCCCCTCGTCCCTGAGAAGGTATAGTTTGCAGTTAAACAGTGCTGGGTTGCTGGGGGAAACAACTCCACATCAGAGCAGTGAACGATGAAGAAATGGGAAGGCATTGTGGCATGATTGTGCAGTAATGCTGCTAGGTTTGACTGTAGTCCAAAGGTCTTTCAGTAATTTCTCTTTGTCCTGGGAAAAGTTCAGCAATCAGTAGCTTTTTTGTTGTTTGTTGATCCATTTCTTCTGCGTTAGTTAGAGACACTTAAGCATATTTTTTCATCCAGGGTGATTTGGGGTCCATTTCTAGTTTCTTTAACTTTCTTCCCCTTTTTTTTTTTTTTGGTTGTGTTCCTCTTTTTGCTTCAGGGGCTTTTGTGATAAGCCCAGTTCTGTAAACAGATCTTAAGGTTATTCTAATGTTTTTTTTTACATGCTAATGCTCTCTGTAAGCATGCTATTTGTTGGAGTATTCATTTCCCCCAATTTCCATTTATCACTAGCGAGTAGCGACGGAGATGCGATTATAAATTGTTTTGCTTGTGTGTCTCACTTAGAGAGCTAGTTAAAAAACGGAAACTTAGCTCCCATTCCAACCCCAACTAGATAAGGAGATCCCACAGAGATTTGGGTTGTTGCTAGAGCCGGTGGCTAAGCCCGCAAAAGAGCCCCGACTCGATAGGGAGATCCCGCAGAGATTTTGGGGGTTGCTAGAGCCGGTGGCCAAGCCCCCAAAAGAGAGGTAGTTTCCCGTGGAACTAGTCATATACTGAACCCTGCGGTCATGCCTTCGGAACTGTTGCCATTTCACAAGTGTAATGGAGCCACTTTTGGGGGTTCAAACGCGCTCCTGGCCCATGTCATTTATGGTTGCGATTTTTGTTTATTAAGATTTTGCATCATCAAGACTACTGAACTACGTATAATTCTTCAGAGTACCCAAGAGAAAGTACTCAGTATCATTTTTTGAATAAAAGAGAACACTCCCCAAGTTTTATTACTGATTACTACTACTCCCTCCGTCCTCTTTTTAATGTCCAATATTTTATTTTGGGCTGTTCCTTAATAAGTGTCCATTTTGTAAAGGTAATAGGTAAAAGTGGGTACATTTCCCATTTTGCCCCTAAAAGTATATTCCATTTTGAAAAGTTAGTGAGTAAAAGTATAATGATGATGCCTTCATGAAGGGTAAGTAGGGAAAGTGGAGGTAAAAGTTGATGTGAAATGTGTAATGTTGATATTTTCTTAATAAGTTAAAGTTAAAAAGTGAGACACTTAAAAATGGACGGAGGGAGTACTACTTAGAGCATCTCCAATGCTTTATCCTTTCTTCTACCCAAACCCAAAATCTGAGTAAAAACACCAATAATATATCCATCTCCAATCACATATGCATTTCCCTACCCATTTTGAGTTTTACTCTTTTCCTTGCTCGAATTCCGGGAGAAATCCCTACCAATTTACTTTTAAATCCAAAAAGGCAAAATCAAGAGGACATAAAATAGTCCTAATGTTTGATGTAGAAACCGAATGTTTATACGGTACCAATCCATGGTAAAAATTTGGCAGGCCGACTTTTCTAGTTGGGCTTAGCAAGAAGCATCGTCGGATTTTCTTCGGTAACAATGAAGTTTATCGACTGAAAAAAGAAGAAGAAGGTACCAAGCGCTAGTATTCAACTCCAGTCTAAATTGTCATGTCACCCAAAATGTGAAAACAAAAATGAAAAAAAGAAGTTTCATTGTAATAGATAAAAGAAAAAAGGTGACAAACAGGTCACGAATAAACCCCAAGCATGCAATATTTTTGGTAACCCCACAAGACTACTTTATAAGAGGAACTAAATTGTGGAGACAAAAGCCTCTCAAATCAACTCTTTGTTCTCTCTCAACTTATTCAAACATGTCTCATCTTTAATATCTCCCCAAGCCCTTGCTATTTTTATGCCTTCATCTCACATATGTTTTTGATCCTCTCAATTACCTACCTAGCTCCTCTCAAACTTTTCCTAATATTATTCTATTTGATTCCCTTTTATTGGCTTATAGAGATATTCAGCTTTCTCATCATCCCCATAAGCCCCTTATCATAAGGCCTTTTGGCCAGCTTCTACAACTAAAACTCCTCTCCTTGTTTTCCCCCTTAACACTTGAATCTGCATAAAGCCAGTCTCATATTACACTACTATGGGAAGCCAAAAAGATTACGCCGAAAATCTTCGCGTCGCCTCATTTTCAGCTTACATCAACTCCACAGATGATGACAGCTTTCTGCTCAAGCTCACAGGAGCAATTCCGGATCCTATTTTGCCCGAAGTGACTCCACGCCTCAAAAGCACTTTTGTTGGAAGCAAGACTACTGAAGAGGGTGAAATAGGCGTGTTTGATGCTGACAAATACTTCGACATGATCTACCAGACTCCAAAAGCACTGATTGATCACAACAGCCAAGCAATGATCGAACAGGAAAAGCCAAAGTTGAGGGCTGCAACTCCCAGTGTTACTTCTGATGCCTGCTGCAATACCCAAACAGCATTAATGCCAACTTTTTCAGAAAACCCGCCTCGGATTAAGCCCAAAACGAGATTTGGAAGGAGCTGTTTCACTGGATTTGGCTTCACTGTGCCTTGTTTGGATAAGAAGTCTGTTCGTATCAATGAGCATGTCGAATATGGTATGGTTCAAAGGAGCGAGGTGGGAAAAGACTCCCGTCGTTTCGCGAATCCAGTTGTGCTTGATGGAACAATGGATACCTCCCAATCAAGATTGCTTCAGGTTCCTGATTCTGTCATAGAAAATTTCACAGTTGGAAAGCACTTAGAAGAAGCGCGAAAGTCGATCGAGGTGTTTGGCTCTCAACAAGTAACCAACAAAAAGTGCGATATCGCGATGAATCTGGAGAGGAAACTGGCAATGCTAACTTGGGATGCGATTCCGAAATCCAAAAACATAGCATCTACATTGCGAAGTGCGACGGGACCGATCGACGATATCCAGAGCGATGCCAGTTCTGATCTTTTCGAGATTGAGACCGGACACCCGTTGCTAACAATGCAACTGCGAGCAAGTCATGATCAGATTTCCACGTACGAGCCGAGCGAGGCAAGCATCGAGTGGAGCGTAGTAACAGCAAGCGCAGCGGATTACGACGAGAACATGAGCATTGGAGGAGAAATGAGAGCGGCGAAAACGAAAAATGTAGTTATAAAGGAGGGGGGAAAAAAAAGTGCGGAGCGGAGCCAGATTGTTGGGTTTCAAGAGTCAGAAAGTGCTTAGCATCGATGAAACTGCAGTCAGGGCTAACGAGATAAATGCGAAATCCATGGCAGTAGGGAAGCCACAGGGCTACAGTGAGAGGAAAGAATTCGACTTCGCAACGGGCCGACGGTGTTTGTCCTCTAGAACAAGCTCCCCATAGCGTCAACAATGTCTGTTTTTTTCCAAGCAACATGGGCAGGTGCAATGGAGGAAATTTGCTGTGTGAACATTGTCAAATCTTGTGCTCCTTATTTGTTTGTTTGTTTTGTCTGTCTGTGTTATATGTTTATATTTTTTTTCCTCTTTTTTTTTTTTTTCCAAGTTTATGTACTTATCCTTGGATTGTGAGAGAGTTTATGTTTGCTACTTTGTCCTTTCTTTGTATGGCATGTGCCCACTCCAGCTTCCGGAGTAATCCATGCCTCTCAGGAGAATCGATGACTGTGCTATTAACCTATCCTTGAGGAGAGCCAAGGAAGGCACGCGCCCCCCCATTCCTCCCCCCCCCCCCCCCCCCACAAAAAAAAAAAAAAAAAAAACTGTTTTTAAAAAATTAAGGGCCCCAAATTTTATTTATAAGGTTTTAAACTAGCTATAGAAAATAAGTACCATTGTGTTAGCATAATTACTACTTTTGTGGCTAAAAATCAAGAAGCTATAGTGACAGTATTTAATTGTGTTGCTGTTAAAAATGAAAAGATAGTATTAAATTGTGGCTAAAAATGTTAGCGTAATTACTACTTTTGTGGCTGAAATTCCTTATTCCAAGACCTCGGGCTAGTCTTCATACTTTCGTTCTTGCTATGCCTGTTTGAAGCCCGTAGATCACATTCAGAGTTAATGCAGCGGATAGCAAAATAGCGGAAAGATTGCATTGGGCCTCCATCTCTTGGGAGGTCTCTTACAGCCTGTTTCCTTTGAAGTTGGGGAAGCTTCTATCACTTCTTGAAAGTTTCCTTTTGAGGTTTCTATTGTAATTTGCTGGGTTGATCTCTTGTCAATCTTTGGGCAGGAATAGCATATGATTGTCGTGGGGTAGGGAGCCAACCTAGTTGGAATGTTACTCACACGTTGTGATGCTATCTTTTCTTGTCCTAAATCTTGATGTACTCCATCATTGTGATCAATAAAATTCCTTTTTTCACTATTCAAAAAAAAAACAAAAAAAGAGAAGCCGGCTGTCTATTTTTCTCAACCAATGAGAGAGCATGTGGTGGTAAAGCCTGTGAGAATTAGATGAGACTTCTTAATCCAGTATTTGTTTGCTCGTAAAAGTATGCGAGGGGGTCCCAATCTTGAAATTTGCCACGGGCCTCCAAAATGTCAGGGACGATCCTGATGCCAATTATAGATTAATTTGGTTTATAACCATATCTGTTTGTCATTAGAAAAGACAGAAACTTAAAAAGATGAAGAAGAATCTGGAAATTTCTAGGGCAATTGGGCCTCTGTGAGGTCATTTGCAATCTATATACTGTTGCTTGGCCACCCTTGTCAAGAGAAATGGATTCCTTTGCTGTTAAAATCTGTAGTTTTGTTCTCTAGATTCTAAGCCAGAGGGTCATACATGTTCTGGAATATCTAATCTACTCTGGTATCCTGCTTTTTCAATCCACTTAAAAGTCAACAAAGCCTACTTTTTTTGTGTTGGGATGTTTATACTATGTTCCAAGATATGTATGGATATGCAATGCTTCACACAGAGTGATAAACTGTCCAAATCCTTCAACTGTTCAAAATCTTTTAGCAACACACGGCCGTTCTTTTGGCAGTTTTTGCATATCAAGTTTATGCAAATTGAATTTTTATTTCTCGAAATTTTGGTTTTAAAAAATCTTTAGGATGTGGGTCTTGTTCAGGATGAACGTACTGATATTAGCACTACATTTTGACACTTCTCTATAGAATTTTATAGTCTGTATAGTTTTCCTCAACCTTTCATTTGAGCCTCAAGTGGAGAAGCGCTTAGAGAAGGCACATCGTGTTTGCCATTCATGGCTTTGATCGAGACCCCACTTTTAACTTTGATGCAAATCTGAAAGAAGCTCTAGACAAAAATGCCCAGAATGTAAGTTTCAGAATGAATGCAGTGATACTGACACAATATCTTAATGTTTTTCTATGTATATCTGAATCTCTATTCTTTTCCTCAAAGCTTTCATTCGTGAGGTAGACAAAAGGAGAGGTAGAGGATGAGAAAGTACTGCGTGTTCGACAATCATGGAGTTAAAATGACAACTTTTCCAGCTATGAAATTAGCTCAATGGTGGGAAGGAAACTATCAAGTCACGATTTTGCATATCAAAAAAAAAAAAAAGTCACGATTTTGGTATTGATACTAGTGAATTAATTGCACTGAGGAATGTTTTTTGAGATGGCAAATCGCATGAATGTCACAGTACGTGATGATCAAGTTGGATATGACTACATTCAATTTCCTAACTGTCCCAACAACTCAGGTGGATCCCATATGGGTTTCTTCTCGTTTACCACATATCTTCCACTTTTGGGGTTGGAAATTGGTAAGGACCAAGAAAAGGCTCTCTCCATAACTCTCTCTCTCTCATACATGAAATTTTCTTATTTTTAATCTTTTTATTCATTATTTTCTACTTTTCACCAAATATAAAATATATACTGTATTTTGCTTGAAAAGGAAACTAAATTTCAGTCAATAACATACTCCCTCCGTCCCTTTTTTAGAGTTTAGTATTCCATTTTGGGCTGTCCCTTTATAAGTGTTCATTTTGTAAAGTTAGTGGGTAAAAATTGATGAATTTTTCATTTTGCCCCTAAAAGTATATTTCATTTTGAAAAGTTATTAAGTAAAAATGTAATGATGATGTTTCCATAGAGGATAAGGATGGAAAATGGAGGTAAAAATTGATGTGAAAGGTGTAATGATGATGTCTTTTTAATAAGTTGGAATTACGAAGCAAGATACTAAAAAGGGGACGGAGGGAGTAACAAATACTCCTTGATGAAACCTAGTATCTCTTTTTGTCAATTTTTTTTTATTGTTTTGGAATTGTTTTTAAAAATTATTTTGCGAGAAAGTGGAGTAAATTACAAGAATACGAGCCGAGTTGAGCTAATCTACTGATGTATAAGACAAATGTATTTTTTTTTTTCCATCCCGTGCATCGAACGGGAAAGACACTAATTTATTCTTCTTCAAAGAAGAAAGATTTGGACTGGAATTATAGCTAGGTAGCTAGAAAAAAATAGATCGATGAAGTAGCTAGAGTAGTAATCAAACAAGGCAAAGTGTAGGCATGCAATTGGAATGTTTTACAAGCTAGGGACCGGTGGGAGTTGTGCATCCATATCACGGCGGTAAAGTCTAGGACCACTTGCATTGATGCCTCCATGGTGTATTTGAGAGAGGCACGTACGTACACCCTCGATCATCATTGTCATACAATGACCCTTATAATTATCAACATCATTTCTGAAGAGGTCTAATAAAGAGCCTCATATATTGGCTACCCAAATAATTTCGCAAATAGGTTATAATGTTTTGATGCTCGAATTCCTCAGAAAGGATGCAAACATATATGATTGGTGCCCGGAATCAAATTCCTCGTACCTTAGTACCTAAAGACTACAGTACGTAGTAGTTTTATTCAGTATTTGGACTAGCTAGTTCACTAATCTTATTCACGCGTGAAACATTTGTATTGAAAATTTAGAAGTCAATTTTCTATAATGAATTAATTGAACAAGGAATCTTTCCCCTTAGTCTGGGGATGTGATTATTGGCTGAACAGATGGTCAAAAATCACATATATGGAGTATTTTGATTTGTTGTAAATGTAAGAGAATCTTCAGCACATCCCTGCAACACCAAATGCTTTTGAGGGATTATGCACCAAATATGTGCTCTAGTAGATCTCTCAAACAGTACCAAATAATTTAGAGAATATCCAATTCACCCCTCAAATTCTAAGATACTATTATTTTATTACTTTCAATTACTATGTTGCCCCGAACAATATATGAAAAGTAGTTTTTTGTTTATTTACCCAACTTACCTATAAATAAATGTGTTCATGCATTTTTCACTGGTTTTAACAAAAAATAATCTCATTTCTTGTTCTTATTTCTTTCACTTGTTTTTCTTTCACTATATTAAACTTGAATTTTCCAATTTAAAATTTTTAATTATTTGAGAAAAATTAAGTATTTGAGTATTTGACTTGAAGATGTACAACATAAAAAAGTTATTGTATATCTCACAATTATCTTAATAGACAGATAAAAAGTTCTACCATCGTTAAGATGATATATATATGTCACATTTAAAGCAATATAAAATCCACTATTTGAGATCAAAATTTTGTTCACTCTCCTATATATGACGTCTCTCCAACTTTTTCTCTCTGGTTAAAACGTCTATCCAACTTTTGTTGCACACTAGTTGAAAATCCAAATATTTTATGCAGTAAAAAGACTCTTTTGACGTGGCTACTTCTATACTAGCTAGACGTTGATCTAATGTCTGTAAGTGTAAATAACTCATAATAAAAGTAATGGTTTTGGGCCATGAGGGATCAAAAAATGTGAGATCAAGTTAGCATATGGAGAGAGCTTCTACTTCCAAAAAATGAAAAGAAAAGAGAAGATAAAAAAAAAAAACCCTCCTACTTCTCCTTCCCTCTCCTTTAAAAGAGCTTCTCCCTTATCTTCACTAAACTGAAAACCCTTTTAGTGGTGCAAAAGTAATATGATAGAGCAGCATAACTTTAGTCTTTAGGTCATATTGTCCAATGCCTTAGTTTGTAAGAGTAATTTAAAACCTTTTCTTAATTGAGAAAAATGTTATACAATAAAGCCTTCGGACGGTGAATAACATAATATACTTAGTAAAAATTTGTGAATTTAACATCTTCACAATGTGCTTTGAAATTCTTACCGTTTTTAGCATTAGAAAAAACATTCTTCATTTTCAACTTACCATTTACTCACAATAAAAACACATAAGAAAAAGTGAGTCTTAGCAGTAAAATTTACATAATTAAAAATACCTGATCTTATTTAGGCATCTTAATTAAAAAATCTAGAAAGAAGACTGTTCCTAAATAAAACTTGTATTACAGAGTGGTTTCTTCAAATACTCCCAAAAAACATTTAAACTGAAGTTTTTTAGTTGTTTTCAAGGGGGCGACTATTCGCAGCCTCGTATTTTCTCCCTTAGCCCACTACATTTCGGTAAATAGTTGTTGAAAATCATACAAAACATTTCGTTAAATAGCTGTTGAAAACAAGATTATATTTCGGTAACTACATGTCGAAAAAATGTTCAACCTTCGGTAAACAATTGCCGAACGTACATTTTCGATAAATAGCTATTGAAAAAAATATTATATTTCGGTAATTGTATGCTGAAAATGTATCTCAATTTTGGTAACTAACTGTTGAGTATAATTGAAAATTTTTAACGGGCTAAGGGAGAAAATACGGGGCTGCGAATAGTCACCCCCGTTTTCAATTGTTCCCATGAGCTTGTTTTTTTTTTTTTTATTCTGTTTTTTTCTGTTCATCAAAATTTTTTCCGGCGGCCAGAATGAGCCCGCAGCCCAGCTGGCCCGAGTGGTCATCCAGTCCAACCCAATAGGCTCCGGGGCCCGACACTATCCCAACCTAATCCAGTGAGAAAGTCTCATGATCCAGTCAACCAACCAGCTAAATTCAAAGCATCAATACACCCACTGTCAACATGGTTAGCGCCCGTTTCACACACACACACACGCGCGCGCACGCGCGCGCGCGCACGCGCGCACACACACACACACACATATATATATAACTTTTTCGTGGGATTTTGTCAATTTTTGTTCTCGTTGGAGTCAGAAAGTGGTCGGTCAAGACAAGTTCATTCTTCAAAGTGTTCTTGCAAACAAGTTCAATGACCGGAGGCAGGAACGGATTCAAGAATATAGCCTAGTGGGGGCACATTGTTAATCATAATTGCGAAAGTTTATTTTTTTACTCAACCACAGTAAGATCGTACAAAATTAAGGCATGCATTACTAACTACAAAAGTTTATAACGCGTATTTTAAGTTAAATTATGTAAACATGAGCACAAAATCTCAAATAAATTTTTTAAAGTATGTTTAAAATGAACATCAACAAATTTTAGAATGATCAAACTAGTTTTGTTAATGACTTTATTGTAAAATATTTCTCCTAGATAGTTAAAAATAAAGAGAATCAAGAAAGAATATATCTAAATAGACAAACAGCTTATAAAGCAACAAATATAAATGCACCATATGATAGAATTCAAGCATAAAACTATTTCTATATGTGTATTTTTGAGATATATGCAAGTTTTATATATTAACACACTTTCATAATTATGTTAATTTATAAAAAAAATTAATTTTTTTTAAAATTTCGAGTGGGGTATGCGTTTGATCTGGGGCACGTGCCCCCGCCTAGCACCGTGATTAAGTTAGAGTAGGATTTGAAGGGAATTGATTTGTATTGAAATGGAAAACTGAGTGCATACTTGAGTCAATCTTAAATTTTTTTTTAATTTCGAGTGGGGTATGCGTTTGATCTGGGGCACGTGCCCCCGCCTAGCACCGTCCCTGACTGGAGGTGTTTTCAGTCGTGGACCATCTAATGATTAAGTTAGAGTAGGATTTGAAGGGAATTGATTTGTATTGAAATGGAAAACTGAGTGCATACTTGAGTCAATCTTACTTGTGAGCATTTATAGGCTTTCCATTCCGCATAGGGGTGCCCCCACGGCCACGATCACAAAGCCAGATTGTTGGTGAGTAGAGTGGTTTCTCTTGTTCGTGGCTGGCGATTGTGTTCCCCTTTATTGTGGGTAACCGAAGAGTGAAGAATCGTGGGTAGTTGCAATTTTCCCCACGATGCCGTTGTCAGAAAGAGTCTCTACCATAAGATCGTGGTTACCTTTGCCGACCAGGAGTCATTCTGAGTCGAGCAACACCTTCCCGACCGAGTAGACTAGCTAAATCGAGCAGCGATCAGGAACACATGCCAACCCATGAGGGGGGGTGGGGGGGGGGGGCTGCAGCGTGCTGATGTCCCGGGTTTTCGGGCTCATTCCGGCCTTGCTCCGATGATCGGAAACATCAACTTTGTAGAGCTTGTCGAGTAGAATAACTATACAAAAAATCAGCTTAATTTGATATCATTAAATACCTGATCGGAACCTTTTTATCTTAAAAAGAATGGATCTGAAACACTGGATCAAATCCACTGTAACCCATGGACCGAGAGTTATATGGACCTTGATCAGACACTTAATGATATCCAATTAAGCTGATTTTTTACATAGTTATTCTACTCGACGAGCTCTACAAAGTGAATGTTTCCGATCATCGGAGCAAGGCCGGAGTGAGCCCGAAAACTTGGGACGGCAGCAGCCCCCCGCCTCCATGAGGGCTCGGTTAAATATGTCAAAAAACACACTCATCAGTCCTTATTTTATTTAATTTATTTTTTTTGCATTTTTTTAGTTTTATGTTAAACCTCTATGGATTATTTGTTTGTCCTGACGAGAGGAATTGAAAAAGTTTAAAATTATTACTTATACCAAAAAATTTGGAAATTATTTAAGATCAAAACCCAAAATCCCTGTTTTTTAGGCTTTATCTTGGATATTTTCTAAAATATGTAAAAATCATAATTTTTTACTTTATCGATTCCTCTCGAGTTTCGACGAGACGAATCAATAATTCATAAAAAATTCACTCAAAACTAACAATTTCAGTTTTTTTTTAATAAAGCCAAAAGCTAAAAAACGTTAATAAATTTTTATTGATAACAAGGAGTATAGCGGTACAACCACGGTAAATTATGGACCATCACGCTCAAATAATCGCCACGTGTGTCCTACCAACAACAAAATCATTCTAATTGGTTGGATGTAGGGCTACAAACGAGCCGAGCCGAGCTTTACTGTGTTCAAGTTTGTTTATTAAGTTTTTAACGAACACAGCTCGAGCTCGAGCTCAGTGAAAACTTAACAAGTTGAGCTCGAGCCGAGCGGGCCTTGGCTTGACTCGAGCTCGAGCTTGTTCACGAGCCTCAACGGACCAACGAAAAATGTATATATATCCTTACATAGACCTAATACAACCAAAAATATTTTGATTGTGAAGGTATATATCTTTCATTTTCCTATGGAGCGGGGTGTACTAGTGTGCGTGTGCTCTTGCCTCCCTTGGTTGACTGGAAACTGAAAACGAAAAGAACAAATTACTCCCTCCGTCCCCTTATTATAGTACAGTATTCTATTTTGGGCTGTCCCTTAATAAGTGTCCATTTGGTAAAGTTAGTGGGTAAAAGTTGGTACATTGTCTATTTTGTCCCTAAAAGTAGATTCCATTTTTGAAAAGTTAGTGAGTAAAAAGTGTAATGATGATGGGTAAGTAGGAAAAGTGGAGGAAAAAGTTGATGCGAAAGGTATAATGATGTTATTTTTTTAATAAGTTGGAGTTTTGAAGTATGACATTTAATAAGGTACAAAGGGAGTATGAAATAACAATAAAAATCCTAAACTTAAGTGAATATACTCCGGCTCGCGAGCCGAGCTGATCCTAACTCGAGCTCGACTCGTTTACAAAACGAGCTGAAAAAGTCGGCTCAAGCTTGTTCGTTTAATTTCTGAGCCGAGTTTGAACGAGTCAACTAAGGAGCCAAGTTGCGGCTCGGTTCGTTTGTAGCTCTGGTTGGATGTAAACACATTGTTCAGTGTAGGACGCAGCTGATTGATTTCGGTCTCGCAAAACCCTAACACTCATTCTCTTGTATACCCCCCCAAAAACCCCAAAAAGAAATCTTTCAACCGTTCTTCACTGTCCAGTGCCCACTACTCTCTCTCTCTCTCTCTCATCGCAGAGTGAAGACAGAGCAGAGAGCGAGCTAAAGGTTTGTTGAAGAAAGAGGTGCGAAGACGATGGGGGACAAGGGCAAGAAGTTGAAAGTTGAAGAGAAAGCGGAAGAGGAAAACGCAGAGCTCATTGATGGAGACCTCGTTGTTTCTATCGAGAAGTTGCAGGAGATCCAAGACGAGCTCGAGAAAGTATAACTCTCTCTCTCTACACATATAGATGCATATATGTAGCTTTATGTGTGTATTATGTGTATGCATTTAGTTTAGTATAACTTAGTTTCGGGTTGCATAGAATCATAGATACAGTCGGGGACTATAACATGATTTTTTTATCATCACATGTGGCTGAAAAAGAAGACTGCTTGGGGCCAGTCCAAGTTTACAGAGGGAAGGGTAAATTCTTTTGACTTGTGAGTTATTGCCCAAATGATTGGGTCTGATAATTGGGCTATGACTCCGGCGAGTTCTAGTCCCCCCCAGGTGCTAGGCGGCCAATTAGTAGGCGCCCCTTTTCAGCCCGACTAGTGCCTAGCGATTTGTAGAACATTGGTATTTGAATCTATTTCATGTTAGATTGTTATGATGATTTTTATCTATACGTACTTGTCCAGTTTCGAAATTGGGCTTAAATTTAGAATTATTTTCCAATTTATGGATCTCTCAAAGAACTGAAGAAGTATTGGTTGCATATGGTGGTCCTTAAGTATTTGTAGCATCTATCTCTAAATAAGTGATGCATAATTATTGCAGAAGCCTAATGACATGCATTTACATTCAATTGTAAAGAGAAGTGTTGTTTCTCCTTAGGGGTCTGTTTGTTTGACCGGGTGTGAATGTCGGATAGATCTATTTATCTAAGTGGATCAAATATCTGATGTTTGGTTAAAATTCTTACAAGCCGGATTACTTGTAAATTGGCTTTTTAATCCCTCAATGTGTGGGATATATATTTCCGTGGGGGAGGACCGGGAGGTGGTACTATTAATCCCATGGGGCAACATATCTTATAGATATCGGCTGTATCATTGAAAAGTAGCCTTACTCTGTTATTATTATTATTTTTGGACTTCTCTGCTTTTAATTTCAGATCAATGAAGAGGCAACTGATAAGGTCTTCGAAGTAGAGAAGAAGTACAATGACGAACGGAAGCTTGTCTATGACAAGCGGAATGATATCATCAAATCTATTCCTGATTTCTGGCTAATTGCTGTTAGTGATACATCCTTACCTGTTTTATTCTTGAAACCTAAGGTTTATGTGCTGTTATGATTTCTTAGATGCTTTTTTGTAGACCCCTGTGGTTTAATGATAATCCTTTATTCCACACAGTTCTTGAGCCATCCTGCTCTTTGTGACATTTTGACTGAAGAAGACCAAAAGGTTTGGATTTTGATGAATTCAGTGCATCCAGTTTTTTTCCATTTCTGTGCCGAGTTTTTACCTAAGAGTTTGGCTTTTTGCTATTTCAACTAACGAACCCTACTAAGATGATTCTTGGGAAGTGTTAGCTCTACTCTCCGTCACTTCGTTTACGGAAATTGAATGTTTAATTGTATAATCACTTGGGCTGGTGTTGGAATTTTTATCGTAGTAGATATTCAAGTATCTAAGTTCCCTTGAAGTGGAGGATTTTAAAGATGAGAAGTCGGGGTACGCTATTACTTTTGTAAGTGTTATTTCATCTCTGTTGAGGTTTCGATTAAATTTTGTTTGTTTAATTAAGGCTGCGTCTGCTTCTGCGTGCATTGGATGCTGGAGGTTGTTTTGTTGAGTGATAGTTTGAATAACAGTTATTATTGTTCCTTCTCACTTTCATCAGAATTTCAACCCCAATCCTTACTTTGAAGATGTTAAGCTCACGAAGAGTTATACCTTCCTTGATGAAGGAACGACAAAAATTGCTGCAACAACGATTAAGTGGAAAGAGGGCATGGTAAGAGTTCCTTGAGCACGTATTAAATTTAGGTAATTTATTTGTACGGTAGTACTAAATAACATGAACTTGTGAAGGGCGTTTGTAATGGAGTTGCTTATGAGAAGACAGGGAGCAAGCGGCCTCATCGTGGTGAAAGGTACTTTTTTCTCATACTGAAACTTCAGTTGTTGGATGGTCACTGTGTTGATACATTTCATGGTAACCATGTGTTATACTTAGTATACGTTTTAAGTACTCTCATCGACACTTGGCGATTGGAGAATGATTTGTGACCAGCTATGAAGCATCAAACAGTCCTAGAAGGTCGCCGTATTGGACACGCCGAGACACCTACAAGTGGCGTGCCCATTAAATTTAATTGATTTTTTAAGGCTGGGACACGGCGGGGACAACTGAGACATCGGGGACAAGCATGGAACACAGGAGTTAAAATATGTAATATTGAATTTTGTCAGGGTAAATATTTATTACTTAAAAAGTTGTGGTTGAAAAGTGTAAATGATATACACATGTACACAAAAAACCATACAAACAGAGCTCATAGGACTTGTTCGTTTTGGAATTTTGAATTTGGATTTTGGAAAATGAGTGGATAGAGATAGAGAAATGAGAGAAAAAATTTATTGAAGACCGTGCGCAGAGAGAAAAGTTTAAGTCTAGAGTCCCAAAACAAACAAGTTCATAATGTCTCTCAAATGCCAACACCCCCCCCCCCCCATCTATATATATGTATATATAAATATATCGGAGTGATTCCGGGAATATCTATAAAAACATCTCAATAAAAAAATGACCGGGAAAGGCTTGATTTGAGCAGTTTTAAGGGTGCAGAATGTGATTTTAAGAGTGCCCGTGAGAAATTAGCAAAAAAAATGACCGGGAAAGGCTTGATTTGAGCAGTTTTTATTTGAACCGTTCAATAAAAAACTATTTGGAACTGTTCAGATCAAGCCCTTACCGGTATTTTTTTTGCTGATTTTTTGCAGGTACCCTTTAAATCACGTTCTGATCACATTGAGCGGCTCGGATCATTAAAATTTGATCGGGAATTATGAGATATTTTTTTAGATATTTTTATAGATGTCCCTGGAACCGCCCCGTATATATATATATATATATATAGACACACACACACACACAAATTATTAAGTGAGGGATCTCTCACTTTGTTAAAATGTGGGACTTTCATTTTCCGATCAAATTTTGAAAATCCGAACCGTTCAATGTGTGCAGAACGTGATTTTAAGGGTTCCCGCGAGAAATCAGCGAAAAAAATGACCGGGAAGGGCTTCATCCGAGCAGTTTTTTTTGAACCGTTCAATGAAAACTGCTCGGATGAAGCCCTTCCCGGTCATTTTTTTTGCTGATTTCTCGCGGGGACCCTTAAAATCACGTTCTGATCACTTTGAGCGGCTCGGATCATCGAAATTCAATCGGGAAGGGGAGTCCCGCATTTTAAAAAAATGTATATATATATATATATCTATCTCTCCCGGTCAGTCAAATCATCACTCTGTTGTGTCTCTCTTGATTAAACAGGTATATTCTCTCTCTCTCTCTCTCTCTACACCAGTATGCACGTATGGCAAAATATCCCAAGGGGATGATACATAAAGTTATGTACTTATGTATATGTGTCCCAAACATCTCATACATTCACTTTATATGTTGTAATTATGAAAATTATACAAAACAAAATTTTGCCATGTACATGTCTGTGTCCATACTACATAGGTGTCTGTCTGTTTAGTTGGACATCCACCTAGAAAGCATAACCTTGTTACTTTGTCTCATTATTATCTCGTAATCTCATTAGATAGTAATGAGACAAAGTAATCTCACTACCAGCCACCATAAGGTTCGGTTGGCTCGTAAGGGGAGTGGGATGAAGGAAGTATAGTGTTCCCAAACAAACAAATCCTTCTTGGTTTCTTGCTTTCTCATTGTCTTAAATTGGGATTGTTGGTGACATGATTACATTGCCAAGAAACAGGCCTCTTTCTTCCCTTCAAATGGGCATACAACATGTACTCTCAGGAGATTTCTTATTTTATGCAGAAAATTCCATCAGGTTGAGGCACCTTTTAAGGACCATTTATCCTAGAAAATAATAGTTATTTATTAAAGAAAATGAAAATTTTGATGTGTCCTTGTGTCTTTGAGATGGAAACTAGATGGATATCCAACCCTTGGATGCGTGCCCTCAACCATAACCGAGTCGATGATGGCCCATTGTTATGTAGGGATCATTGTTAGAAATTGGCTTAGCATTGAATTTGGTGAATTTATGAAATTTTTGTCCTGTTTTTATTTTTATTTTTTTATATATGATATAAACTGCATTGTGGTATTATTTAAGTATGTAATAGTTCAGTTCCTTATATTCTCTTGACTTCTATGAATGCAGCTTTTTTACGTGGTTCAGTGAAGTCCAGCAAAAAAATGATGTTGAGGAGATTCAAGATGAGGTAGTTTGTGTGTTTGTCATTATGTTTTACTGACTTTAAGCAAAAGTTGGAGGATTCAGGATGCACCATCCCCCCAGTTAATCTTTTGTTGATGGGTAATTTCACTTTACAGGTTGCTGAGATAATCATGGAGGATTTATGGTGCAATCCTCTCACTTATTTCAACAATGTAGCTTCGTTTCCATTTTTGTTTACCTCATGTTTTCCTTAGTACAAAATCTATTGGCTTTGTGTGCTACAAAGTATTGTTACTTGCAGATTATTCATTTTATTAAATGAATTTTCTATAGGACGGTGATGAAGACGATTCAGATGGGGAAGAAGATGATGACGAGGTAAATAATATTCTATAGTCCTTTCATAGTTTTGTTTGACTTTTCATGGTTCTGACTTCATTCTACTTGTTGTTTAGTCTACTTCCATTTGATTATTCAGGCATACCACAATCTTTGCTATTGCGTTACTTGCGTATATAGTTGGAGTCTATCGTTGTTATGTAAAAGTGGTATCACTTGTTATGTTTCTTCCTAATCATACCTTGGTTGTCGCCTATAAATTGTGATGTTTTGGTAATAATTTAAATGATGTTTTAACTTAGCATAGAGGTAAGGGTGGCAAGGAGCATAGTATTCCCTCCCTGTTGAATGGCCTGTTCCAAGCATAAAACCGTCATAAAGACTGATTTCTTAACACCCACAGTACAAATATTCTGGACAGGATAGAGTTTCCTTTTGATAATTCATCAAATGGTTTGGAAATAGCAACTAGCCATTATTGTAGGCTGTAGCTTCAGTTTTCACACTTCAGAAACTCAAACTTCTCTATTGGCGGCGGTGCTGTCCATTGTGTTCGGCGTCTGGCGGATCAGATTGTCCGGCCTTGGTGGGTCTCGGGTGGTGGTGTGCTTGCAGGGGAGGTGACCGGCGGCTTGGATGATGGTGTTATTGTGTCTGTTTAGGGCAAAGGATAGGTTAGGGTTTCTTGGGTTGTTTTGGCTGCCGTTTGGCTTTTTCATTGGTGGGCTTTTCCCCTCCACCATGGTTTGGACCCGGGCTAATTAGGGCTCGGATGGTGCTCCGGTGGTGGTGGTTGCTCTTCGGCGGGATTCGTGTTGCCGGTGGGCAATGATCGGCGGCAGACTTTTGTTTTTTTGTGCTGAATGTAAAATCTGGGTTTTTTTTATACCCAGCGGGGTGATGGGCTTCAGCCTTTTTTGGTGGGCTTTGTCCCAAAGGGTATATCCTTGATTGGCTTCTTGCCAATCATAGGTTTGGGTCTCAGATTTGGCAGAAGATTGTTCTTTGAGTATGATGTTGTTTCCTTGCTCCTTAATAGTCTTGTAACAATTTCAAGATTAATGAAACGTTTTTGCCATTCAAAAAAAAAAAACTTCTCTCTTTGCATATGCCTTCCCTGTTATACCAATAGCCATTGCAACCTACCTGAAGTTGTAAAATAAAAAATGTGTAACCTAATTAGAAAAATATAAAGTGCTTCATGTGATACTTTCTCAGGGGGAAAAAGTGCTTCATCTAATGGCCATTGTTAGCAACCTTGTCGTCTTCATATTCTTCTCATTAGATTCAACGTTAAATTTCTTAGTACTTACTAGGAAGGATATAGTTTATACGGTTATACCCCTTCAAAAAGTGGCCAAGTCTGTTCTGCATTTCTTCGAAAGAGAAATATCAAATGCAAATATTGAAGGGAGATATTAGAATATTTCTTTATTATGTGGCTTAATCGTATAGTTTGCCATCCAAGCTGGTAATGTGCACTTGCTTCCATAAGGTGATAGCTAACCAATCGTTTGCAGTAATGCAATGTGATGTCCTCTTGTATTATTCCATAGTACTTACTGAGAGGCATGGCATGCACACTGGTTAGTGGTTACTGTCATTTTGCGGGCTGGGATACTGCTTGTTGCAACAATTGACGACGTTAATCTGATTGTGATTACGTTGTACTCCATATATATAATAAGCCCTATTTGCTTTAATCTTGTTAGTATTTTATTTTATTTTAATCTGTAACCGAAAATTATTGTTTCAAAAAAATAAGTGCGGAGAGGGCCCGACTAGACCAAAGAAAAAAGGAAAGTTATTGAATAAAACATCAAACAAACACCCACAACCCATTTATAACCCTCCACAAGAACACTTAAGTAAAGATCCGTACTCGCATGGAGAACTTTTTCCTCAGTCAACATTTTCATATGTGGAATATTTATGTGGTCACGAGGCTGCTAGTTTTGGCATTGACTGGTGTGTTATGAGTCCCCATATCTCTGGGAATCTGTTCCTCATATTGTTGGCTCATTGCGTGTATTCTGATTGGTTTAAAGTTTAAACTCGAGACCGTTAAGCCTTGAATTCCCTCAATTTTTTAATTATTGGCAGCATCAAATTCCTTCTATGTCTGGTTGGTTTCCTGAAAGCACGCCTTTGTAGGCGTGAGCTCTATGTATATGGGTTCTATCAAAACTTTTTATTATGCCAGTTATGAACATATAGGTATGTGATTCGTCTGTCATTCAAGGTCTAACTCGTTAACTGCTTCTGTCGCAACCTAACCTCTTAGAAAGGTTCACACCCCAAGCGTAGGGCTAGGTCGTTGATAGCATATAAACCGGAAGACCGGATCGTTCCCACAGAGAAATCTTCTTTAGCGAATTTGGAATAGAAGTTGCTTAAAGATTGCGGCGTTCAAGCAGCCAACTTTGGAGTTTGGATTCGATTGACGAAATTAAACTTGGAAATAAACTAGGTTAAGATGGTCGAGTCAAAGGGATTGATTTACCCACGACTTAGCCGTCAAACGGTTTCTTCATCTAACTCATGAATGGACCGAAACCGTCCGGATCCACTAGACGAATTAAAAGCTGAAGACTACTTATAACTTAATTCAAAGCTCTAATTCAAATTGAACTCATTTAACGCAAGTGAGAGACGAAAAAAGATCGTTCGCACGCGTAGGATTATCAAGCACGTAGCACAAGGCGATAAACTTCATTGATCAAAGAAGCCACCAATCCCCATGATCAAAGCTAGAAATCATGGGTTTAATTCATTCAAAACCTTGAGATTAAGCTAAAGTTAAGAGAAACCATTTAATGGACTAATCCATAGGGTGAACCTCACCCCATGACTGAACCGATTAACTACTCACTCATAATAAAAAGACTAGAAAGCATGCTAAGAAAGGTAAACATGATTAACCGATAGAATTGAAAACAAACTTGATTTATATAGAGATCTCACTAGTGGCTACAACATTAACAAACGAGAATTAATCATCCAACCACTACTTACTTGAGTTGTTGAGGAATTGAATGCAAGAACTTGAAGGCAATAACTAAGGAGCTCTAGAACATAAAAGACTTAAAGTGTAAAAGAGTACATAATGGCCAATAATGGCTTACAAAGCTATTTAAAGGCCACACAAATCAGCCATACAATGGACCAAAAGGTCCCTAAAATATCCCAAAAACATACTAGAAGTAGAAACTTTCTATTAATAGAAGGTTGAAATGTTCAGCACAAAAAGCTGCTGGCCGAAGGGCATTGGTACCAATACCTAAAAAATGAGGTATTGGTACCAATCCAACTGTCTTCTAATTCGGCATGATGGTACCAATACCTAAAAAATGAGGTATTGGTACCTCTGTGTGAAAACAGCAGAACAGGGTCAGCTTGGGCCATCATGCCTTGTCGTGCCCCGACGGCCTTCCAATGCTTCATTACATGATCAACGAGACTTGGCGGAGGTATGCAATGTGGCCTTGGTCCCACGGATGTCCTCGGAACCATCATTGATGCGCTTGCCTCATTTGTTACACTTTGGCTCACTCCTCGCCAACCTTGACCTCCGGCCAATCTCCGAGGTTTCTTGTGGCACCGTTAGGCTCCGGTGACAATGACCATATGCCGTCGGGCACTTGAACTCTTGGTGACATACCGGAACGTCCCTTGGCGTACAAAATCGCCTTATTAGCACGTTTTTCCTGAAATACACACAAAAATACCTTACGTGCATTATGGGATAAAAACGACTACTTGAACATATAAAAGCTACAAATTAGAGGATTAAAGCCCCAAGATTATACAATCTTAGGTGCTAATCACACCCCCCAACTTGAACTTTGCTAGTCCCTAGCAAACATAATATAAAACTTAACAAACTTAAAACTTAACAATCCTTCCGATAACACAACTAAGGAACATGCTCATACCGTATCCAAACTAGCAAGAGTTCAAAAATCACAGTTCATCTATACCACAACTCGCAGCTAGATACAAAATGAATAACTAAGTACAAAGCATGTCCCAAGCAAGTAACAAAAGGCTTGTATTTACATCCAAAGAGAGGACACGCCAATATTGCAAACACACGCACCCACTAGCAGCCATATCCCACAAAAAGTGCTCGAAAAGTAGGCGATAGTGAACAAACATGCTATGCCTCATATGTGGAGAGCACTTTGATTAGAAGCGATAAATAAGCAACTAACAACTATATTAATGAAAGGAAACATGCCACAAACTAACTATGCTAAACATCAAATATTGAATCAATAAGGAATCAAGGCGTACTAAGGATCAACGGAGGACTTCATTAGCATATAATGACCTTGGTTAACAAAGAACGGTTAGCAAAACGGGTGGCGGCCATATCTAGCTTGGTTATCTACCTTTGACCGCCACCGATACCAAAAATTTCCAAGTCAAAGGCCACACGTCGGCCTAACAAAAACTTGCATAACTTTCTACATAAAGTTCAACTAAAACAAAGACAATAAAAAAAATAAGATAAGAGGTGGGATGTCAACCACCGTACACCCCGACCAAGTAGAGGGATTTTCTAACTCTAGAACCACCGACACTAGTCCTCATCCTCACCACTGTCAACACCATCTCCCTCCTCATCATCTTCTTCGCTATCCTCATCGGTCTCATCCTTCTCTTCTTCCTCATCAACACTACTATCAACCACCGCCTCATCCGGTGGTGCCTCGTAATTCACCTTATCATTTGATTGTTGAGTATGCCAATTTAGCTCGTGTCTAAGCTTCCCAACCTCTCTAGCCAGCTGCCTTCTCTCCTTCTTATCCTTCTTCCTCTTCTCCTCACTCTTCCACAAGCATTTTAAAATGGCCACATTCTGACAGAAAAGTTTATTCAACATGTTGTCTTTCTTCTCCTTCGAGCCAGGCTTAGTAGTCAAAAAGGCTTTTGAACTTTCTTTGGGAGTGCTAGAGCGAGACTTGCTCTTCTTTAAAAAGGTACTAGTGATAGGCCCAGGGTCGAGACGTTCCATCTTCTTGTAAGCTTTGCCTTTCACACCCTGCTGCTTGCCCAGAGTAGTTATCATGCAAGGAAATGGCATCCGGGCTGAAGAAATTGTATCATTCTTAAAATCGACCAACTGATTGAAAATGAACCTCGCCCAATCCACCACTAGCTTTGAATTCATAAAAGCATACATTAACTCCCCACTCTTCCGACTCGGCTTGTGCTCCAACCCCCTCGGATAAAGATTGTGGTGAAAAGCTGTATTCAGCACCCGAATATCATCCCTGAATCCCCCCACAACATGTGGAATCTTTGCATTCTTTGGGTTCGTGTACAACACATTGTTAATCAAACCATCATCAATTTTTTCGTTGCGGGGGTAATTCACCGTCCCTGGAGGAGGCCGTTCATACCCCAAGTACTTGGCAATAACCGTAGGGTCAATCATAATATCCTTGCCTCCTACCTTAGAGGTAATCCTAGCGGTGTCACTAGTTTCAAAACCCGCCGGAGGGGTTTTCATGTTTTGGTAAAACTCAGTAACGCAGACGACATTATACCCCTCCAATCTACGAGTCCAGAAATTCATACCTTTGCTCCGAATGCGCTGAATCACCAAGTGATCGGACCCAATGGATTTCGCCTTAACCTGCCTCTCATTTTTGAACGTACGATTCAACATACCCTCCTTCCATTCAATCCGCTTATCCGCCTGAACTTGTTTGCCCGTTCTACGAAGACGTTTTCTGGACTTCCGAGCCGATTTCCCAGCCGCTGGCTCGTCGGAGCCCGAACTGACCTGCTCCTCCACAATTTCCGGAGCAGGGGCACTAGAACCAGCCCCAATCTTTCCCTTACCCTTCTCTCGCACCATGATCAGAGTATGGAGGATGGAGAGAAAATTCGGATTTTTGACAAGGGTTTGGTAAAATTTCGGAATTTGTGGGGTGGGGGTGATTTTCGGGCTTGTAGCAAGGGATTGATGGTGGGATTATGTAGGAGAGGTATAGAATATGGAGATTAATGGAAAGAAAAGAGGGGAATTCGAAATCTATGGAAAGAAAGAGGAAATTTCGAATTTTGAAGAGAAAAATTGGGTTTACCTTGATTTTGATGGGTTAGGGCTTGAACCTTTGAAAACCCTTGTGATTTGTTGAAGAACCATGGTAATTGATGGAGAAGATGCAAGATTTGGAAGTGTTTATGGAAGATTTGGTGGTGTTTGGAAGTATTTTGAGGTTAGGGTTAGGAGTTCTTGGTAGTTATGGAGGAATAGAGAGAGAGAGCCGTGGGTTTTGATAACAAAAGTGGAGGGATCGGGCCTTTTGATCTCCTGGAACTGTCAAAATACCGAAGGTACCAATACCAGGTTTTTGAGGTACCAATACCAAACCAACTGTCTTCCACTGGATCGAAAAGGTACCAATACCAGGTTTTTGAGGTACCAATACCTTTTGCTGGTTTTCTGCAGAAACTACTTCCTTGGCCATTTCATGTTCCGACTCCTTGTAACTCACCCGAAACACCTCCAAACCATATGCAACATAGTAACACACCTTCCGAACCACCCTTCGAACATCCGGATCCCTAGGTTAATGAGAAAAATGTAGGACACGGACTAGGATACAAAATAGGACGAGGGGACACTTTTGTGGTTTAATCAATCAAAGAATGCCTTGAATCACTTCCAAAGTACGCCATAGATTCCATAACCAATTCAACATAGATATCAAACACAACTAGGCATGAACATGAGATTATAAACCTAACTAAGAGTTTAAGACAAAAAATGATGGGATATGGGTAAAACTTACTTAAAAACACACTCAACACCTAGATCACTCATCTTTTAATCATGCAAATGAGTTGAGATGTAGATAAACACTCAAGATCACATAAAACTCTTGCCATTTAAGAACTCAATGAGCATGCGCCTAGTTATGTTATACCAAAAATTATGTACCACGGAAGGATTGTACTAATAAAAATGAAAAATTTTTACCGAAAGAATAAAAGCATATATATAGAATATATATATCTCTCCCCCCAACTTAAAATGAGCTATGTCCTCATAGCATGGAGAACAACAGTGTTGAGAGAGAAAGAACAAAAAAAAATCATACCTCCGGGGGAATGTCAACCCCCGTATACCTCGACCAAGTTGGAGGCTTTTGCGTCATCATCTCCTTTTGTCATACGAACAGCTTCCAAGGTCGACTCCTTCGGCTCTTCCAACGGAACCACAGCTAGTCACACAGGGTCATGGTCAAAGCTTTATTGGACTTAACAACCGCGACACGTAATCGCACCCATGCTTAGGGCTCCTGAATGCCACATTCACTCCAACTGTAGACCCAATCCACCAAGGCTGGTGTGGTAGCACGTTCACCCTGCAAAAGACTTAAGCTCGAACTACCTACTAAGAGACAATTGACATTAGAACCGCCCGGCTCGTGTTATCCGGGCACCAACAAACATATATACAAAAGAAAAATTAAGAAACACCACCCGATTTTCACGCAATCTTACGAGTCATACTTTTCTTCCCGTGTCTCACCGGCGAGGTAAGACATGGGTGGCTATACTAGACCGTCACATTTGTTACATCAACGCCCGAAGTAAAATTTACCGCCTGACCTCGCCAAGCAATTAAGCCCAGCGTTCCCTATGATCGAAACAAAGTGAGACAAGACAGAGCCTAGCGCCAAAGCACGGGAATATCAAGTTTCACCCAAAGACCTAAACTGCCCCCGATAGGGACATATCTGGTGAGCATGGATCGTTAACGGCAAACTACTGCAAAGAAGGACTAATTAAAGCCCGATACAATGATGCATTGATGAAATCTCTTAATGAGAAAAACCCAAAACTAAACAAACATGCAAATATGTACAAGAAACGAAACATTGCCCTTACTAACCGGAGCTGGGCACACGATCCTTTTTTTAGTAGCGGCGTGCGGAGCTACAAATACCCAAGTCAATGGAGGGTACCCCCTACCCGGGGGCCGGGTCCGACAAACAGTTAAGTTCAGCGGTTACGCTTGCGCTCCCCGTGCAAAGTTAGTTCAAAACAAGCTAAGAAACAAGAGCATCAGAATAAATGGGATCGCCCAATTCCTCATCAGGCTCGCCAACTTCAAAATGACCAAGAAACGGCTTAAGTCGTTGGCCGTTAACCTTAAAAACATTCCCACTGGATTCATTCTCAATCTCTATGGCCCCGTGAGGGGCGACAGATTTAACAACATAAGGACCAGCCCAACGGGACCTTAACTTGCCCGGAAACAGATGCAATTTAGAATTGTACAAAAGCACTTTTTGGCCTATTTCAAAGTCCTTTCTAAGAATTGTTTTATCATGCATAGCTTTGACTTTGGTTTTATAAGAACTAGAGCGATCATAAGCATCGGACCTTATTTCCTCGAGTTCATTGAGTTGAAGCTTCCGCTTAGCACCGGCAAGCGGCATGGAGGCATTCATTTTCTTGATCGCCCAATAAGCTTTGTGCTCCAATTCCACCGGAAGATGGCAAGGCTTTCCATAAACGAGCCGATACGGCGACATTCCCAACACGGTTTTGTAAGCAGTACGATAAGCCCACAAGGCGTCGATCAGCCGAAGTGACCAATCTTTGCGGTTTGGATCAACCGTTTTCTCAAGGATGCCCTTGATCTCCCGATTAGCTAGCTCAGCTTGTCCATTAGTTTGGGGATGATAAGCCGTCGATACCTTGTGCACAATGGCATATTTCCTCATCAAAGCCGCAAACGACCTATTACAGAAATGCGTGCCTTGGTCACTGATTATAGCTCTTGGCATCCCAAACCGTGCCAAAATGTACTCTCGGAGAAATTCGACTACAACCCGAGCATCATTGGTACGAGTAGGGATTGCCTCCACCCACTTGCTGACATAGTCGACGGCAAGCAAAATGTAGAGGTAGCCAAATGATGTAGGAAAAGGCCCCATAAAATCGATGCCCCAACAGTCAAAGACTTCAATGATTAGGATGGGATTTTGGGGCATCTCGTTGCGTCGGGTGATCTTGCCCAAAGCTTGACACCGGTCACAAGACCTAGTATACTCGAACGTGTCTTTGAACAAAGAAGGCCAATAGAAACCGCATTGCAAAATTTTAGCCGCGGTTTTCTTGAAAGAGAAATGGCCACCACAAGCTTCCTTGTGGCAAAAGTTCATAATACTCTGATGCTCAGAATCCGGAACACATCGCCGAATAATCTGATCTGGACAGTACTTAAACAAGTAAGGATCATCAAAAGAAAACCTTTTCACCCTTGAAAGAAACTGCTTCCGCTCTTGAGAAATCCAATGTGCTGGAAGTAACCCCGTTACCAAATAGTTGACAATATCTGCGAACCACGGGGTACTTGAGACACCAAAAAGTTGCTCATCCGGGAAAGTATCGATGATTGGAAGTTTAGATGTACGATCCTCAAACTCCAATCGTGACAAGTGGTCGGCCACCACATTTTCCACTCCCTTTTTGTCCTTGATGGTAAGATCAAACTCTTGGAGCAAGAGAATCCATCGAATAAGCCGAGCCTTAGCGTCCTGCTTGGTGAGCAGGTACTTGAGGGCAGCATGATCCGTGTAGACGACAATAGGCGAACCAATCAAGTAGGAGCGGAATTTATCCAAGGCAAAAACTACCGCGAGCAGCTCCTTTTCAGTGGTGGAGTAATTCATTTGAGCATCGTTCAATGTTTTGCTCGCGTAGGAAATAACGCAAGGCTGCTTCTCCCTCCTTTGGCCTAAAACAGCCCCGACGGCGTAGTCACTCGCGTCGCACATAAGTTCGAACGGGAGGTTCCAATCGGGACTTTGCACAATAGGCGGAGTAGTAAGGCGTGACTTAAGCTTCCGAAAAGCTTCCTCACAATCATTCGTCCACTCAAAAGGGACGTCTTTCGAAAGCAGATGGCATAATGGCCGAGAAATAGCACTAAAATCCTTGATAAATCTCCGGTAGAAACCGGCATGCCCGAGGAAGGAACGGACATCCTTGATGCACTTGGGAGTAGGGAGGTTGGCGATGAGATCAATTTTTGACTTATCAACCTCAATGCCCTTCGATGACACGATATGGCCCAACACGATGCCTTGCGTTACCATGAAATGGCATTTCTCCCAATTTAGAACAAGGTTCTTCTCCTCGCATCGTTCCAACACCTTATCAAGATTGGCTAGACACGACTCAAAAGAGTCCCCGAATACCGAGAAATCGTCCATAAAGACCTCAACAATCTTCTCCACCATGTCACTAAAAATACCCATCATACACCTCGAAAAAGTGCCGGGAGCATTGCACAAGCCGAATGGCATGCGCCTATAAGCAAAGGTCCCGAACGGGCAAGTAAACGTAGTCTTTTCTTGGTCAGCCATGGCGACCTCGATCTGGTTATACCCTGAGTAGCCGTCTAGAAAGCAATAGAAGGCATGGCCAGCTACCCTTTCCAAAATCTGATCAATGAACGGGAGAGGGAAATGATCCTTACGGGTTACCGCATTTAGCTTGCGGTAATCAATGCAAACACGCCACCCGGTGACGGTCCGAGTTGGAACAAGCTCATCTTGGTCATTCTTTACAACTGTTACCCCCGACTTTTTAGGCACCACCTGGATAGGACTCACCCATTGAGAATCAGCAATTGGGTAGATTATCCCTGTATCCAACAATTTCAACACCTCCGCACGCACTACATCCTTCATAATAGGATTCAACCGTCGTTGTGGTTGCCGCGATGGCTTCACATTATCGTCAAGATAAATGTGATGAGTACAAAGGGAAGGAGAAATCCCTTGTATATCGGCTATAGTCCACCCAATAGCCTTTCTACGCCGCCGTAATAATGCAAGCAACTCCAACTCTTGAAGATTCTCAAGAGTGGAGGATATCACCACCGGAAAAGTTTTGTTGTCGCCAAGGTAGGCATACTTCAAATGGTCAGGTAGGGGCTTCAAATCAAGCTTAGGCGGCTCGACACTAGATGGCAAAGTTTTTCCCTCAATTAGTGGCAACTTCTCAAAGGTAGGAATCCACGGTTCCACCCCACAAACTTCCTCCTCGTCTAGCAAGGAACAAAGATTCGCAACTTCCGGCGATTCCAAAAAATCGGCTTCCTCGGCGGTAAGACATGCCTCCAAATCATCCTTGGATAAGAGTTCATCCACATGATCTTGAACTAATGAATCGATACAGTTGACACCTTGAACATCATCATCATCTCCCATTTGACTCCCAACGTTGAACATATTGACCGCCATCTTCATATTGCCGAAGGACATGTTCAATAGCCCATTCCGACAATTGATTACAGCATCCGAGGTTGCTAGAAACGGCCGCCCAAGAATAACAGGAGTAGACAATGGCGATGAAGACGTCGGGCAAGTATCCAATACAACAAAATCCACCGGATATACAAATTGATCAACTTGGACCAATACATCTTCCACCATACCACGAGGAATTCGAACACTCCTATCCGCCAATTGAAGAGTAACCCGTGTAGGCTTCATCTCCCCCAAACCCAACTCTTGATACACCGAATAAGGTAGCAAATTGACACTCGCACCCAAATCCAAAAGAGCTTGCTCTACTCTCTTACCCCCAATAGTAATTGCAATTGTAGGACATCCGGGGTCTTTGTATTTAGGTGCAAGATCTGTTTGGAAAATTTGGCTAACTTGCTCGGTGAGAAGCACCTTTTTGTGCACATTGAGCTTGCGCTTCTGAGTGCATAGATCTTTCAAGAACTTGGCATAAGAAGGAATTTGCTTGATAGCATCCATTAACGGGATGTTAACATTTACCTTTTTGAACACGTCAAGAATATCGGCATCCTTGGATGGGTGAGCCGGCTTTTTCAGTCGAGAAGGATAGGGCGCAGGAAAGGGAGAGACTTGTGGGCTTGGAGTGGTGTCGGCCTCCTTTGAAACTTGAACGGGAGATTCCCCGTCTTCCTCCGGAGATGACTTGGGAGATTCCCCAAGCGTTGTAGAACTTGTTGATGTCGAAGCTGGTTCTAAGATAGGTGTAGCCGGCGGATTGACAACGAGATTGTCAACCGCCTTGCCACTCCTTAGAGTGATAATTGCTTGAGCTTGCTCGGGCGGTGGTATGGAAGAATTACCAATGAGAAGTTGACCTTGTGGATTGGCTTGTGGCTGGGTCGGAAACTTTCCCTTTTCTTGTTGGAGAAGCCCTATAGATGTGGTTATCTTTCCCATTTGGTTCTTCAACTCCCCCATCATTTGGGTGTTACTCTCATTGTAATTCGATTGAGCTTGCATGAAGGATTGGAGAGTGTCCTCCAAAGATCGCCTTGGCGGGGGTTGATATTGGTTAGATCCTTGAAACGGGCCAGACGGTGCGAAACCTGGCGGTCCTTGTGGAAAACGAGGCTGCCCTTGGCCTTGAGCAGACCGCCATGGTTGCATTTGAGAACCGGGAGGTGCTTGAGATGGTCCGCCTTCAATCTGATTGTTCCAACGGAATCCCGGATGTTGTCGTTGACTTTGGTTGAAGTTTTGAGGAAAAGATTCAAATCGTTGGTTTACCGCACTAACTTCTTCGATCGGAAGGTTGAGGTTACCGTAATGATGTCTGAAAGTGGGAATAGACAAGCAATTGTCGGTGGAATGGCCCGATGTTTCACATATAGCACACATCTCCTCTACCGCTTGCACTGCCTTAACTTCCTTTATCCTTTTCAACTCCAACTTCTCCAACTTTTGTGCTAGTTGCTCCATCCGTGTTTCGATAGCATTGTGCTCATTTATGGAGAACTTTCCGGAGCCACCGGGACCTTGGCTAGCCATAGCTCTATCACCAACATCTTCATAATTCCAAGTCAAAGACTTCTTGGCCAACTCATCTAAGTAATCCCAACCGTCATCGGGTGACTTATTCATGAATCCTCCGGAGCACATGGTGTCGAGCAGTTGCTTGCTTTGTTGCGTGCAGCCCATATGGAAGTAGTGAATCAGTTGATACAAGGCAAAATTATGGTGAGGAACCGCAGAAAGCAAATCCTTGTAACGCTCCCAATACTGATGGAAAGCTTCTCCCTCACGTTGCTTGAAACCCTGGATTTGATCCATCAAGAGCTTTGTTCGGCTTGCTGGGAAGAATTTCTTATGAAAAACATCTTGCACTTCCCCCCATGTGTTCAAAGATTGAGGCTTCAAAGAGTGAAACCATGTCTTAGCCTTATCCTTCAAAGTGAAAGGAAAAAGCCTCAATCTTGCTTGGTTGAGAAGCACCTCCCCGCTAACAAACGATTGGAGAACTTCCTCAAATTCTCGGATATGTTGGTACGGATCCTCGCGCTCCATACCGTGGAAGAATGGAATGCAACGATGATAGTCTGATTTGAACACGAATGTGTTTGCAACAGTGGTGGGCCGTGGAAAAACTATCGGTGACAATTGAGTGACCCGTTCCGGATTCAAATAGTCCTGAAGAGTCCTAACCGGAGCAGCTTCCTCATCTGCCATTGATGTTCTTGGTGGAGAGTACGGTTGAGAATATCTGCTTGGTGGAGAGTAAGCTCGAAGATTGCTTCGAACACGAGGTGGAGAGCTAGATCGATGCAGCCGGTTTGAGCGAGGACTACGATATACCACAAGCATGAACCTTCGCTTTGACCGATTAAGAGCTATGGAACCGCTCTGCAATAAGAAAAACAGACTGGAGGGGCTATGCCGCCGCCTCTCTCTCAAGACAAATCTGAGGGGCTATGCCGCCTCCTCAATATATATATGTATGCAAGAAAAGAAAACAAAAGGCAATAGATACCAACACTAGCTTCGTTACACCTCAATTTGATAGTGTGATCGGTTAGAGGTATCCACTAGAATTAGTATGCAATGCACAAAGGAAAATTAAATGGAATACTTACAATGGTTTGTCGAACCTCCCAATAAGCTATATAAGAAAGATATCCCCGGCAACGGCGCCAAAAATGCTTCTGTCGCAACCTAACCTCTTAGAAAGGTTCACACCCCAAGCGTAGGGCTAGGTCGTTGATAGCATATAAACCGGAAGACCGGATCGTTCCCACAGAGAAATCTTCTTTAGCGAATTTGGAATAGAAGTTGCTTAAAGATTGCGGCGTTCAAGCAGCCAACTTTGGAGTTTGGATTCGATTGACGAAATTAAACTTGGAAATAAACTAGGTTAAGATGGTCGAGTCAAAGGGATTGATTTACCCACGACTTAGCCGTCAAACGGTTTCTTCATCTAACTCATGAATGGACCGAAACCGTCCGGATCCACTAGACGAATTAAAAGCTGAAGACTATTTATAACTTAATTCAAAGCTCTAATTCAAATTGAACTCATTTAACGCAAGTGAGAGACGAAAAAAGATCGTTCGCACGCGTAGGATTATCAAGCACGTAGCACAAGGCGATAGACTTCATTGATCAAAGAAGCCACCAATCCCCATGATCAAAGCTAGAAATCATGGGTTTAATTCATTCAAAACCTTGAGATTAAGCTAAAGTTAAGAGAAATCATTTAATGGACTAATCCATAGGGTGAACCTCACCCCATGACTGAACCGATTAACTACGCACTCATAATAAAAAGACTAGAAAGCATGCTAAGAAAGGTAAACATGATTAACCGATAGAATTGAAAACAAACTTGATTTATATAGAGATCTCACTAGTGGCTACAACATTAACAAACGAGAATTAATCATCCAACCACTACTTACTTGAGTTGTTGAGGTATTGAATGCAAGAACTTGAAGGCAATAACTAAGGAGCTCTAGAACATAAAAGACTTAAAGTGTAAAAGAGTACATAATGGCCAATAATGGCTTACAAAGCTATTTAAAGGCCACACAAATCAGCCATACAATGGACCAAAAGGTCCCTAAAATATCCCAAAAACATACTAGAAGTAGAAACTTTCTATTAATAGAAGGTTGAAATGTTCAGCACAAAAAGCTGCTGGCCGAAGGGCATTGGTACCAATACCTAAAAAATGAGGTATTGGTACCAATCCAACTGTCTTCTAATTCGGCATGATGGTACCAATACCTAAAAAATGAGGTATTGGTACCAATCCAACTGTCTTCTAATTCGGCATGATGGTACCAATACCTAAAAAATGAGGTATTGGTACCTCTGTGTGAAAACAGCAGAACAGGGTTAGCTTGGGCCATCATGCCTTGTCGTGCCCCGACGGCCTTCCAATGCTTCATTACATGATCAACGAGACTTGGCGGAGGTATGCAATGTGGCCTTGGTCCCACGGATGTCCTCGGAACCATCATTGATGCGCTTGCCTCATTTGTTACACTTTGGCTCACTCCTCGCCAACCTTGACCTCCGGCCAATCTCCGAGGTTTCTTGTGGCACCGTTAGGCTCCGGTGACAATGACCATATGCCGTCGGGCACTTGAACTCTTGGTGACATACCGGAACGTCCCTTGGCGTACAAAATCGCCTTATTAGCACGTTTTTCCTGAAATACACACAAAAATACCTTACGTGCATTATGGGATAAAAACGACTACTTGAACATATAAAAGCTACAAATTAGAGGATTAAAGCCCCAAGATTATACAATCTTAGGTGCTAATCATTAACATTCCAATGAATAATTGCCTACGCCCTACAGGGTGATTCGGTAAGCCTGCGCATGGATCTAGTATTGTTTATTACAACAGGAAACTCGTTTTGTTTGTATCTTATTAACCTCAGCCAAGAGTTGGGAAGTCCTGAATATTCAGAAAGCCTGACTTGAACCAATTCGAGTAGAGTTTTGTTGTTCGCACCTTGTAAGTTCGCCGGAATGAAAGTTAAAAGGCATATTTTTGTTGAGTTCGAGATATTGTTTCCTAGTGGAACTAGTTGCATGGCTGGATGCTGGATCCAAGTTTCTTAATTGTTTTCTGAATCTCGTGCTCGTTTGCAGGAAAAAGGCAATGATGGCTTGGACAAGGATGACGACGAAGGTGACGAGGAGGACGGAAATTGAGTTTCTTTCGAATCAGTTGGATTAGAGGTTCTTTGAGCTTGTCTTTCTTTATCAAAGGCAATTCTTGCTTGGGTTCTTTCATAGGATTATCCCTGTCTCCAGATGAATGAGGATTTTTAGCCTTTTAATCTACTACTGCTACGAGCACGTTGAGATAGAGTTATGTTGTACTGTTTAAATGTAAAGTTGCTTGGGTTACCTTTGTATTATTTTCCTTAAAGCCTTTTTATCATTTTATCTTGGCTCAATTTATTGTCAATGGCGAATTGCAGATCACATCAACCATCTTACGAAAATCTCTAGTTTTTATTGGGAAAGAGTATTTCAAATGCGCACATATTTCCCAAAGAATGCATAAATAACTACCATCAATGTCAAGAAGTTCAGAGATGTCAAACTTAACAAGCTCAGGCTCAGAATTGAATACCAAAATGTATTTTCTCTGCGGTTCTTCAGCAGCTTCTGAAACTAAAAAAGCCTAGTGAAGCAATAATATCCATCTGTAAAGGACCATTTCCTCGGAAGCATACTGCAAGACAACTGCCAAATTTCCCCTTCTTCATGTGGCCTTCAACCATTTCACACCATTGGCGATCGGCTATTTTTCACATAATTTTCCCAAGCACAGTAGTGGATGCTGCTGTAGTATAAGCTAATCAAATTGTGGGGAAACTGAAAAAACCCTCCCCTCAACGAGTTTATCCCATGCGAGACTTATTGGTGGACGACCGTCTTTTTTCTGCCACTGTTTCTTGAACGTAATCAGAGCAACATAATTTAGTATCCAGTATAAAGCTCTCAAATACAGTATATTGGTCCTCTTAAAGCTCTCAGGTAGGCATCTTTAAGGCCTTGCGAAGTGGAGCAAGAGGCTGTTTACGTAGACGATCTCTAAATCTGTAGGCATAATGCGCCTCCTCCTTAATCTCAATTGTACTCGGGATCTGAGTCGTGGGGGAATATCCGTCTAGCAATGCTCTCACAAATCAGGGTTGAGTGGTCGTAAGATGAGCCGAGAGATGGGCACCATTACGCTGTTAGCTAGACTGATTTTACTGATCTCCCCCGCACACTAACTAGGCGGTATCAGATGCAGAAATTTCTCTCTTTTGCAATGCAGTGGTAAGTTATAAGCCATTTGATCTTTCGTTTGATGCGGTGGAGTAGGGAGGGAATTCCGAATACGACCCGTTAATACGACACAAAGTTAGAGGGTTTGAGAGACCCAAATGGGCCAACCACTTTTTACAAAACCACAAAAATTATAACACGACCCACCAACCCAACACAAAATATTAAGTGGGCCAGACAAATACGAGTTAGACTCGCTTAAGCCGATCCCACACACCTTGTGAGTGTCTGTGCACTTGTGTGTGCAAATGTGTTCGGTTCTAGCACTACTCCATGATGTAGTGTGTGTAGGGATATCACATAACATGTGAGTGCATGTGATTGAGTGTGTAAATTGTGTGTAGGGCTATAAACGAGCCAAGCGGAGCATTGTCAAGCTTGAGCTCGGCTCATTTACTAAATAAGCCAAAAACTTGAGCTCGAGCTCGCTCAAGTCATAACGAACCGAAAACTCATAACGAGCTCAGCTCAAGTCATAACGAGTTCCACTCGTTTACTAAATAAGCCAAAAACTTGTGCTCGGTTCAAGTCATAACGAGCTCCACTCGACTCGTTTACTAAATGAGCCAAAAACTTGAGATCGAGCTCGGCTCGTTTACTAAACAAGTCCCGCTGGGAGTGATAACGAGTCGAGCCAAGCCGAGCTCATGAGCTACTCAATTTATTTATAGCCCTAATTGTGTGCCGCTCTAGCATGTAAATGGGGGAGCCTCGAAGGATTGTTCTAGAAGTTGGGGGGAAATTTAATTGGGATTGGACTGACGATTTGATGGGCTTCGACAAACTTGGGCTTCTTTTTCCTGATTAAGGGGTTTGGGGGTTTGGATCTAACCCAATTGTAGGTCCACTTGCACTTGCCTCTGTGATCAGTAGTGGTGCAAAATATAAGTTGATACCAGCATAGATAACTTCTATAAATCTTAGATGTGAATCTTTCGTATTTTAGTTACTACTCCTATTGAGCTCAACATTTGGAAAAAAATTTAAATTGATCAGATATTAAAAATCTTATGATCGAAACACATTTAGTGTCTGAATTGGTGCGCCATGATCGAAAACCGCCTATAACAAAGGGGTCATCGGCCTTCATTAAATAGTGATAACAGGCTTGAGGATGTCTAATGCTAGGCTGTAACGTGCTTACTCAACTCACAGTCATACGATTGCAACAAACAGCGAACGACATGAAAATTGAAAACGGAGAATTGAAGGCCGAATGCAATCACCATGTAATCTATAATGAATAGTAGAACTGAACTAGACACAAGCATGCATTAGGGATAGTACTGTACTATGGAGAACCACCTAGCTCAATATCTGCGTTTTGTATTTAGCATCGACTTGCCCATTAGGCAAGTGAAGCATAAGCTTTAGGCCCTAGATTTTGGAAGATTCCCCACATTTTCTACATGAATTATATATTGGGAAAGTTTCAAATGAGGACCTCTTAAAATGCGGATTCCTCTTTCTCAATTGAATTTCGATGATCCGAACCGCTCAATATGTTTAGAACGTGATTTTAAGGGTATCTGTTAGAAATCGGCAAGGGAGGTGGCGGCAGTGGATTGGGCGGAGATCGAAGGTGGAGCTAAAGGAGGCAAAGCGGAGTACATCGTTGGGAAGGCGGACGTGAGGGCGGGGTATATTGGGCAGATTACTTACAACAGGGCCTGGAAGGGTATGGTTAGACGTGTGTTAGGCTTAGATAGGTAAACAGTGACAAAAGAGAGCTGGCCTGGAAGAACCCCAATTATAAATGGAAGAGTTTGGGTGAAACCATATTACTGAACCCAAATTGCCACCTCTAGTCAGGAGTGTCAGTGATAGTTACCCTTTATACTTTTGTTAGAAAACGTAGATTGAAGTGTTGGGAAATACAACGAAACTTATAATGCGCACCAAGACATTAAATTATATGAGTTGCTCACCGATACAAATAAACAACAACTGTACTAGACGTCTCTAGCACATGCACTTTACGGGCTACTTACCCGAAGAACAAAGCAACTTACCCCGTGCGAGTTTATGGACTTTCACCGATGGTAAAAAACCTGTGATAGAACATGAGTGTACACGGTTTTATCTACATTAATATTTTTGTTATATGAGGTACTATATGGTAGTATTTTGAGTGGAACAGTGCCCAAGAAAGTGGGGGACAAAGTCTACATAAATCTTCCTTTTTCCTTTGAGGGGACAGATCCGCTCTAATTCTTTCAAGGAAGAAAGGTCTTTAATCTCTCAGCTTTCTCTTTTGGGCAAAGGAAAGGAAATGCTTACATTGAAAGTAAATATATATAGGTATGTGCACTTCTGTGCTGGACCCTAGCTCAATGCCTCACGAAGTCATTTCAGTGGGAAGGAGATAAAAGAAGGAAACAATCAAACAACAAAGAGAAAAACTCTTGTTTGCAGGATTTTCAAGATTGATCGAGCGCATGGACATTCAACAGATTCATTGTCTCGCTAAAAAGGCTCTGAGATCTTTTGTTTAGTCTACGTACAGTTATGGGCGATCAACATTTTTCACCCGTGGTCAGTAAAGATGTTACATATACAACGTAGTTTTTTTTGTTTGTGTATCCCTTTAAAAATTTTGTACTATTATTTAATGAAAGTTCTTGTCCTTACTCCGATTTTTTCTATTTTATTTTTGTAAACGGAAGAAGCATGTCCATTAAAACAAGCCTCTATAACCACATACAATTACACACACAAATACACAAATTCCTCTCATATTGAGGAGTGGGGCCCACATACATTGTGTGTGACGATATCTGCAGATTAACACCGAGTACAGATCAGGTCATTCGGCAATTACAGATTCCCATTCGAATACAAAGATACAAAAACACAGCCAAGTCCTAAAACTAATGAAAAGAGACAAAGCTGATGTCCAACGCCTAATCAAGAGCCATCACTCATTTCACCTCGTAATCAACAAGGATCAGCTCAAGGGCAAAACCACTTGAAGGCTAAGGTGGCTATAGCCCAAGTGGTTTTCCAGAAAACAAAAACAAAAAATATATATATAAAAGTTTAGTCCAAATAATTTTAGCCCAATCCGTTTTTTCTTTTAGCCCAACCCATTTTGGCCCAACCATCTCAGCCTCTCTGTAAGCAGACGTTCTTCCCTCTCTCCTACATTCTTTCTTTTCTGCGTTCTCTCTCGTTCTCTCCCTCTCTACTACGGTCAAGGGTTGGGTTATTGTTGATTGTTCAGAGTTGAAAACCTAGTTAAATCGACTCAAAGAATTTCATGAAACCTCAAGTGCTCGATCTTCTTAAATCGAATTTCAAGTACGTCAAATCACTAGGCTTCAGATCCGTAAAGTATTTTCTTATTATGCAGAAAGCACTGGCTGGTGTGTTTAGATTTTTATTTATGTTGTTTAGGTTTAAATTGTACTGGAACAATAACAAAAAATCTGGAGCATTTTTTTATTTGTTTTGAGATTTGTTGATGCCAAGAATTTTTACAGGAGCCTTTTTTTTTTTTCTTTTTTCATATTGTGCATGTTGAAGAACTCTTAAGAAATAGGTATCTGATATTCTCACTCGTTACAATTTGGACATTTACACTATGCGAGGTCAAGGGTATGATGATTTTAGCAATATGCGCGGTGCATAGAATGAATTACATGCCTTATTTCTTAGAGTTTTCCCATATGCATATTATACAAACAGTTTTGCTCGTCGAATTTTTTTTTTGGGTTAGCCCAAGGTAAAATCAATTCCTGATTCCTCCCGTGGATTGGCTTAAGTGGAGCTAGTATCTAGACACCAAATGTCTCGGGATGGCGGAGCTCCATATCAAAGACAGCGTCAAACCCGGCGGAAATTAGGTACCAAATATGGAGAAACCAGACTAGAACAAAGCCCTTGGGGAAACTCGCTGGGATAGAAATCGGACCCAACATCCGGACAGAAACCGGCCTAAATATCTGGACGAAAAAAAAAATAGAAAAGAGACCTTAGGTCTTGGAGATGTCGCTAGACAAACGCTGCCATATAAATTGGAGATTTATTTGCCGGAGGGAGCCGAGCCACTCTAGCTTCATCTCACCGTCAGATCAAGCCCAAAACGAACCAGGTGGAGGGGGATAGCAGTGGAGCGGAGGAGGAGTAGTGGAGGTAACGGGATAGAGGTGACGGAGGCGGTAGAGAGTGAATCTAGATGGAGATGGATAACGACTGATGGAGAGTTGAAGGAGGGTGACCGGCGATGCGGAGTGGATTTAGATCTGGAGTTGCCTCTTTTTTCTAGAGAGGAGGGAGAGCTGTAGAGAGGCAATTTCCCCTATTTGAGAGTCAAAGTTTTTGCTTTTTGCACCACTATCTACATTTGCATTTTTAGTATGAATAACAGATTACATTTTGAGAAATTAACCAAAAATTGTAGAATTTAGAAAATTGCTTTTGTAAGTGCGGTTTGAATTTTTATAATAAATTTAAACATTATCATTCTACAAAATTGACCTAAACCTTTTTACAGAGTCTGATTATAATTCAAAGACATAATTTGTAATTCAATGTTAAATATTTATAAATAAATTTTTTCATAATGAATCCAATATATATTTTCGAGAAGCACGTAAACTAATCCCAATATATCCCTGATTTATTAAAAAAAAAAATCAAGTATATCTCCGCTCCGATGATGGATTGACAAACAAACACCCAGAGGAGAGTGGGAGAATTCGTTAATTTATAATCACAAGTTAGGAATGATGTGACTCGACTACTTGTTTTTTCAATTATTGACTCTAAAAAAACAAAAAGTTTTTCAATTATTTTCATGTGACGTCAGCCCTAACCTTTTTCACAGAAGGACGATTCCAACTGTCTGCCTATGTTTCTCTCCACTCACATCGACAAAAGGGCAACTATATATACTTACCATTTTAAAAAAATTATGGGTACCCTAAAATGCGTGCATCAAAAATTCGAAGCGATATCGGATATCTGTAAAAGTTATTTATTAATTTTATTTGTGGGCCTAAATTAGAAGGGACCAAAAATTGAGTGAATTGATCAAGATCTTAACAATATTTGATCGAGTTAATTTTGGAAGGACCAGAAATATATATTTTAAACATATTGAACGTCTCGATTGAATCAATTATGTAAGACTCCAAGGTGGGTCTTACAAAACTCAGGATACACATTTTGGTGTACCCATAGTAGGTTGCTTATTTTCCCCTTTTCTTTTGTTTTTGCCTCTATCTCCTTTTTTTTGGTTTCCTTCTTTCTAAAAATATATTCCCTCCGTCCCTTATTTAGAGTCCAGTATTTCATTTTGGGCTGTCCCTTAACAAGTGTCTATTTTGTAAAGTTAGTGGGTAAAAATTGGTGCATTGTCTATTTTGTCCCTAAAAGTAGATTCCATTTTGAAAAGTTAATGAGTAAAAATGTAATAATGATGGGTAAGTAGAAAAAGTGGAGGAAAAAGTTGATGTGAAATGTATAATGATGATGTCTTTTTAATAAGTTGGAGTTATGAAGCAGAACACTTAAAAAGGAAGACGGAGGGAGTATTAGTTTTCCTTTTATTTTTTAACTTTTCTAGCTAGCTAGAAACTGTGCCGCCATAGACTGGAACTCACCAAACGCCTGCTTATTTAATTACGTTATTTGCAAGAACTGTCAATCACTGTAAGTTGGATTTATAGCATCGATCCTCTGGCTACTAATTTTTTGTAAACATGTATCTCGCATAATTAAATTCCATTTTTTTTAGAATATTAGGGTTTTTAGACCAACTTATGTGCACTTTGATTAGTTCTTGGAGACTAACCTCACCGTCTACTAATAGACGACCTAATTCAAATCGAGACACATTCTTTATTTTTTTGATCGGCAAGCTCTCATAAGAATTAATAACACCTATAACTGTACACATCCCTTCTCTTAATTAGGACTTAGCTAGGTAAGGGAAGCTCAAAGCTAGCCTCACTCTCATATCTCTCTACCAAAGCTTAAAGCTTCCCTATTTCGCCCATCCTCGAGAATCTAATGAATTCTTTGACTTTAAATGCCGAACCCCGTCACCTTGAAAACAAAAAATTATGAAGGAAGAAAAGGAGCTTTTCAAGTCACTTATCGAACCTAAAAACTTAGGAGCGAGCAAATCCTATGTTTCAGATTTTGATAACCAGACTAAACCCTATTCCTTTTTTTCTATATATATATATATGCTCATGTGCATTGCTCATCCTTGATCCAACTTGGACAAAGTTTCTCAATCTCTTCCTCATATTACTGTTATTACAATACAGAGTACAGACATCTCATCATAAACCATATTCCAAATCCATAACCAAGAAAAACAAATGTGGCATAGCTATAGGCCATGCACCCAGTTATTGGTCCCGGGGGTCCACCAATGCTGTCACATGGAACATGTAAGTGGGGCCAGTTAGCCGGTTGGTTTTCCTACACAAAAATTCATTGGATGGATGCAAACAGTAGCGTTCTTGGAGTACTCGATCATGCATTCGCTTAATTCCTCCTTGTTACGTATATACGTATATGCCCCTTTTCTTCAGCATTAATCACAATGTGCAATTGTTTTGCTGTTGTGCATTAAGACAACTAGATCATGAGCTGGTCTCGATAGATGTAGTAGTAATGTTGATCGAGGTCGAGTACTTGTCTCCAAATTGGAAAAAGGGGCAAGATAAAGGTCGGCAGTGCAATCATCTCTTGAGAATATTATGTGCCAAGGTTTTAAACAACGATAACGATATTGAGACACGTAATGATAGCAATCGTGGTGTGATAGGCTCGAGATTATTGAACAATAATATGTAAAGGGAAAACAATACGTAATTGGAATCGGTCGGTCGTGAATTCTTTTAAAAATCAAATTGGACTAAAAAAAAGAGTTTCAAAACTCCTAAAATCACCCATGACGGTCGAGTATCGGATGTGAACCTATCAGTGAATTGGAAAACAACAGATACGTAATGGGAAGCTGATGCAGAATAGAAATTGAAATAATTTAATAAATAGCATTCTCTAATTTTATTATTTTAGTTATAAATTATTTTTTTAATATTCCGCTTTAAGTGCCATTTGTTTTGGCAAGTTTTCTTTTATTTATTTATTTTTTATTTTTGAAATAATCTCAATTTTCATTAATATTCATCAAAAAATAACTCCTTAACCCTATGGCTTACAACCTTATTTATACTAATAGAATTCCAAAACCTAGTTTTCTTAAAATCTAAAAAGGAAAATAAACATAAGAAAATAAAATCAATCCTAATTTTCCTTGACCAAGAAACCTATTCAAAATAGGAATACTAGATCAAATCAAACTAGGAAAACTGAATAATTATAAATTATTTTGACTAAAATAAAACATTCCTACTAAAATGCTAAACTCAAAATAATGTATTAACATTCCTATATTTCTAGAATAATCAAAATATCGGCCTGCATCATCTTTTCCCGCTTGAAGAAACTTATCCTACTGATGCAACGCAGCTTTTTTTTACGAAACTATTTGCAAGAAGAGATCACGAACTTGTTTATGTTAAAGATTCTCTCTTTGAAACATAAACACAAATAGGTATGAACTAGAGATACTCCCTCTTCGAATACACGACAATGAGAAAACTCTCAATTTTCATTAATTCAATAAACAACCAAATTTTAATGTCACCCAATAACTTATTTTATATTAAAAAACTAAGACCGAAAAGGAATCAGCAAAACAAGAAGCTGAATTTCGGTAAATCTCGTATTGACTCAATAATTACCAAAATGAAAAGATTTGAGATATTCTCAAATCTGAATACTAGAAAATAAAAGAAAACTTGTCAAAACAAATGACACTTAAAGCGGAATATTAAAAAATAATTTATAACCAAAATAATAAAACTAGAGAATGCTATTTATTAAATTATTTCAATTTCTATTCTGCATCATTATTGATGCAGCGTAGCCTTCTTTTACGAAACTATTTGCAAGAAGAGATTACGAATTTGCTTATGTTAAAGATTCTCTCTTTAAAACAAAAACACAAATAGGTATGAACTTATTAAATTATTTCAATTTCTATTCTGCATCATTCTCCCCGGCTTGAAGAAACTTGTCCTCGAGTTTATAAAGTTGGATTCGCCGTAACTTGTTCGCATCAATCTTGTACCTCAAATTAATTTTTCGGACCCCAAACTGTAAAGATGAGTTAGGAAAAATAAAAGTAATATTGTTTGTCACAACTTGCTCTAAGTACGCAATCCAAATATTCTTCTTCACAATAGTTTCAGTACATTCCCAAAAAGAATCCTCAAATTGATTACCCTAACCAATCTCACCACCTTCAAGCATGGTAAAAACTTTTTTTTCCAATATTTTCTGATTTTTTTTCTTTTGTAATTTTCTCTATCGGTTCTTCGTAAAAAACTGACGGTTTACTCCAATTTACAATTGGATCTGGAATAATATTTGATGTGAATGGTCATTCAATGGTAGTTTCATTCACCATTGTCCTCCCCCTCGTCTGATGATTACCAACCAAAGATTTGGTGATAGGAATATCATCCAACACCTCCTCCTCTTTCGGAAACCGAGGTTGAATTGGACGACGGTGAGGTGAGATTGCAACTTCAAAAGCCTCCATGCGTTGGGTAAGCAACCCAATCGTCGCCAAGACTTGCTGCAACCTTTCCTCCATTCGAGCATCTCGAGCAACCTCATCTTGCTCATACACTTCATCAACACTAGATGTATGACCTCCTCTTCCACCTCGACCTCCAGTACGTCCTCCGGCCATAGTCAAGATTGGAACAAGAGCTCTGATACCAACTGATGCACCGCAGCTTCCTTTTACGAAAGTATTTGCAAGAAGAGATCATAAACTTGCTTATGTTAAAAATTCTCTCTTTGAAACATAAACACTAATAGATATGAACTAGAGGTACTCTAATGATGCAGAATAAAAATTGAAACAATTTAATAAATAGCATTCTCTAATTTTATTATTTTGATTATAAATTATTTCAATTTCTATTCTGCATCAGAAGCGGTTGAATCGCACGTGATTTTTCATTCCACTGGTACATATTACGGGATGTCAAGGTATCGATCGGAAGACACAAAACCATTATGTATCGGCCCATTTTTAATAAACTTGATCTGTATAGAAACTTCTCCTCAGAGTAGATTGGAAGGTTGAGATTCATCTTGATTGTAATCTAGGGACGCGGGGGCTCTGCTGCCCGGGGGCGCAGTAGCCCCTGCCCACTCTCTTTAAACGGCACCGTTTTTATTAAATAAAAAATTTCGACCACCAATTTGCAATTCTATGGAGCAGAAACGTGATTATGAGAGTTTTAGAGACAAAATTTGATTATGTCTCTTTAGAATAATATGATCAGAATAGTAAAATCTTCACACCCGTTCAAACAAATTAAAAATTGGACCACTTAATTTTTTAACCATATTTTTTAATATATAAACGGTTTAAAAAAATTATTGCTCAAATTTTCACTTCGATTGAATCGGTACAAAGATCTTGTTATTCTTATCATATTATTCTAAAGGGTCGTAATTTATTTTTATCTCTAGGGCTCTCATAATCACACTTATGCTCCATAGGGCCCTAATAAAGAATATATACTTAATATGAGAGCCCTAAAGATAAAAATAAATTACGACCTTTTAGAATAATATGATAAGAATAACAAGATCTTTGTACCGATTCAATCGGAGTGAAAATTTGAGCAATAATTTTTTTAGACCGTTTATATATTAAAAGATATGGTTAAAAAATTAAGTGGTCCAATTTTTAATTTGTTTGAACGGGTGTGACGATATTACTATTCTGATCATATTATTCTAAAGAGACATAATCAAATTCTGTCTCTAAAGCTCTCATAATCACGTTTCTGCTTCATAGGATTGCAAATTGGGGGTTGAAATTTTTTATTTAATAAAAACGGTGCCGTTTAAAGAGAGTGGGGCAGGGGCTACTGCGCCCCCCGGGCAGCAGAGCCCCCGCGTCCGTAATCTAGCTAGCTTTCAAATAAAATTTAAGAAAGACTATCGGAGAAATAAAGTGGTAGGGGATCAAAGGATTTTTTGGAAACTCATAGCCGCCAGTCAAAAGTGTAGTAAACTATCCAGTTGTGAGAATCCCTATGCCAACTCAATGGGCATAATAATAATATAGAAAAAGTAGCGAGCCGGCCAAATCATTATAGTAACTGAAACAAACAATTACGATGACCAGGAATGAAAACACTGATCCTTCGGTTACCAAAAAAAAAAAAAAAACACTGAGTTTCACCCAGCTTTATGGAAATTTTTGGTTTTTTGTCCTTATCTAAAAAATTTCACAATTATTTGTTTTGTGTCAAACTTTTGGATTATTGGTTCGTTTCATTGAGAGAAATCAAAAAGGTAAAACATTATGACTTTTATCCAAAAATTCTGGAAAACATCCGAGATAAAGTCCAAAAGCTGGGATTTTTCTTAGATTTTTTACTTTTCCAAATCCTTTAGTCGAGAAAAATTCATAATTCACAAAAGTTTGATGTAAAACTAACAAATGAGAAAAAAAGATTGAATAAGGACAAAAACCAAAAATCTCCGCACGCACACAAAAAAAGAAGAAGCTATGTGAAACAAGGGGCTAAAGAACCATTTTCTAAACATAATGTTGTATGTTACTGTTAGACTTAATCCACATCACTAGCCTAAGTTTGTCAATTGGCCAGTCTTGGGTGGTCTTACTTCACATTGTCGAGTCTCCGTCACCCAAATCAAATCGGTTCGTCTCTTCTCACTTTGTACCTCTACTTTCGTTCGGGCTGCATGTAAGGGAGAGTGAGGTTTATCTCATATCCCCCATCTAAGTCACCCAAACTTTACTAAGTATAATCTAGAGGCCAGGCTAGTCCATGCTATAGCTAATTGGTCGTTTTTGGATTAAACCCTCCCATAAATCTAACGGATACAGTAGAATTGGACTAACCCTTTGACTACAACTTTCATCTCTAGACATGGAACCGTAACAGAGGCAGGTGAAGTTTAGGGATCTGGTGTTTTCTCAGTTTTGGTACAAGAGAATCTAAAAGAGGCTTGGTCCAACGGGCCTTTTACTGCTTTGATTTTGCACACTCAACGATTTTGGAAATAATTAGTAGTGGAGTATCATTTTCGAGTGTACATGGGGGGTGCAGACCTGCTCGTGCCAAAAAGAGTTTTCCAAACTTGGGCAATCATGAAAGTTAACAACCAACAAGACCCCACCACTCTTAAATAGAGAAGACTGGAGAGAGCATTTGCATCATTGCAAAGCTTGAAAGTGGACGTTCATTAGATCGGAAATTCAGATGAAACATCAAATTAATTGGATTCGCAGAAACGTGGACAACTGTCTACTAGTTATAAATTTCCTGTCGAAGAGGACATGTAACGCCTTTGTTCGGTTTTCCATCTTTGGAAGATATTTTTTATGTAATGAGTGATAATGAATGGAGAGAGATAGATATAAAAAGTTATTGAAAAACGTGCAAAAAGAAAAATTGATTTTTCAAAGATGAGTGGACAACCGCTTTCGCCAACGAAACGATACATTTTGGAGTTCATTTGTAACAGATATACATTAGAATGCAAGTTTTTTTTTTTTTTTTCGTGCCAAAAGGATAATCAGTATCATTGATAATCATTGGAAAAACAAACAAAGAGCACATATCCATCCTTTAACAAAGGTGTGTATAGCCACAATGACGGATAGACTTTTCAAGTAGAAACTCTCCCTTGTACATATCCTCCAAATAACAATACATTGACAAGTTAGAGAGAGAGAGAAAGCGCGCGCAATACATTGACAAGTTTAAATGTTTCTTTTGCCCAGCCAATACATTGACAAGTTTAAATATTTCTTTTGCCCAGCCCAACAAAAATAGCAAGCGAACATGCACTTGACAGCACTCTTTGGTTATGAATCGTCTTATCAAATGAGCCTCATCATGGTGAAAAATTGCAACAGAGAAAGGCCGCGATGGGCCCTACGCTATGGAGATCAACACATGAACTTTCATAAGGACGTAGCTAGGACTGTAAATGAGCCGAGCAGCTCGCGAGTTCGGCTCGATAAGGGCTCGTTCGGCTTGGTTCGAAGGATAAACGAGCCGAGCTCAAGCTCGATTTTTCGGCTCGTTTGATGAACGAGCCGAGCTTGAACCTAGTAGGGCTCGGCTCGAACAGGTTCGTCTCGGCTCGAAATATATAGGTTCAGCTCGGCTCGGCTCAAACATGCCAATATATAGGTTCACAAACAGGTTTGTCTCTGCTCGAAATATATAGGTTCTGCTTCGCTCGGCTCGAATATGCCAATATTCGGTTCGACTCGGCTCGTTTAGCCAATTTTTCAATATCAAGGCCAAAAAATTGACGAATTCGAGCTCGAATTCGAGCCGAGCCGGCTCGTTTATTCCAGACTAAATACTAACGAGCCGAGCTCGAGCTTTGTACATGTTTGTCGAGCCGAACTTTTCCGACTCGATTCGAACTTGAGCCGAGCTTGAACCAGACGAATTCTGATCGAACCGAGCTCAAACATACCGATATTCGGTTCGATTCGGCTCGTTTACACTCCTAAACATAGCTAGGAATTTGCATTAGCGTGGACACTGTGAAACAAAAACTTCAATAGCTATCAAGCTTTCAGACCACCCACCGACCACGACTTCTTGACCGTTGGTGATCCAACGGCACGTGGCACGGGAGATGCAGCATGACAAATGAAGTGAATTTTTTTATTATTATTTTTTATGCGGAGTGCTACTTAATTTTTTCGGCCATCGATCCAACAAAAAAAGATTTAAAATAAAACTAAGCTGTGGGGGCATGAGCCCCAATGAGCCTACATGGGCTCCAACCGTAAGTCACTGCTCGAGATGGTGAATTTTTTATTCTTTTTATCAGCAAAATAAATTGAATTAATTAATGAAAAAATACAAAGTATACTATGCTAAACGAAAATTGGCCATAACACCATAGATGCTTTCTTCTTTTTGCCTAGTATATACGTAAGATAAGAAAAGTATGGATGTAACGGTCGATCTATATTCTAAGAGCGTCTCCAATGGCATGCTATTTTTGTTCAGCGGCAACTCTAGAATTTTAGAATCATAGGGTCATTTATAAACATAAATTCTCTTATAAATTACATAAAGAAATTAAAAAATCAGTAGTCATGACAGTAAATAATTTAGTTTCGACGACAAACACATCAAAAGCTCAACAAGCATTTCAACTAGTAAACAATAAGCTTCTTCTCAATTTCACCAAAAAAATAAAAACTCAAAAACTCCTACAATTGCATTCGATGGGTTTCGTATTTGAAATTGTTGCATGATAGTCTCTTTGTCGATAACATCATATACTTCTTTTACACTTGCGTTTTATTCTGTCGATAATGTTTTAACTTCTACAAAAGGTTATAAAGAGGAGTAATTTTAGTGGTCTTGGACTCTCGGGACACCGCCACGTGATATCCCAACACTTCTCAATAACACACATTTTCATGGGATATATCCATACACTTAATCACCGGTGAGCTCCACGGAAATGTGTGGTGTTTAGGGGTGTTGGACCAACAAATAATTTTTCTACAAGGAGTATGGTGGGTTTCAAGTGGCAAAAAATAATTTATTGTGGTCGTCAAATTGTAATGGAGTGGTGCTTTAAGTTTTAACTTTCTCGGCGGGAGGGTGTGTTTCAAGTGGAAAAATAATTTAGCTTGGTGTCATCATCAAATTGTAATAGGTCATTTATTAATTCTGAAAAAAAAAAAACTCGGTATAGCAATAGTTTAAAAAAATAATTCCGTGGGATCGCCCGACCCTTCTACTGTTGGAGTGGCGTCGCAACTGGCTTTGTTACTATAGCTATAATATAGCATGATGCTTAAAATTTTGTTCTCCAACGGTGATGTAAAACACATGCTATAATCTGTTTTCAAAAAATCTGTTCATGGAAAAAACTAATGCTTCATCATCGAAGAAGGAAAATGCTAGGGACACATCGATATGTCACACCCTAACTACACATTTCTTACATGCATATGTGAAATTTTCAAAATAAATGCTAGGGACCCACATATATATGAGAGGGGTATGACTCCGTTTGGTTTTTTCAAGGAGTGAGCCATGCATTTTTTACTCCTTGCCTTATAGGGGATAACTTTCAAATAACTAGATCTTGTATCATTTCATTATTTTGTGGCTTTTAATGCTAACTATGGTTAAAGCTAGCCTCCTATAAGTTAGATTGAACCAATTAAAGTGAGGATAATATTCGCCCTCATTTGGTATGAGTGAACGAAATTGGACTCCCAAAGGTTGGCATGCTATAAGGATAGCTATTGTTATAATATAAGCAATGAATAGTATCAAATTGCTACTATATTACTACAATGTTGCTCCAGTAATGGTGAATGTGCTATTTCTTCTGTTCTTTTATTAAATGTCAATTTGAATTGCCATTTATAGGTCTTATGATGAGAGGGGCAGAAACAAAGGAGCATGCTAAATTATAGCAATAGCTATATCTTGTGGCACAATATATAGCTATAGGCAACTATAGTATATGTTTACCTAATCATTGCAGAAAAAAAATTTAGAGCTTCGATGTGAATTTTGTGGATAACACATTTTGCATCCTGAAAATCTTCCACCTAAATTGTGCGATAAAATAAGCTTCGATCGGAATCATATGTAAACACTGGTTAGGTTAAAACAAAAGATTTAAAATAAAATAAAAAAGTAGAACAAAAAAGGCAGTTCAGTTGGTGAACATGACAAAATGCCTAGCTTCAAAAGGGTCCTCAAGGATCATTCTAGATGATATATTATTGGTTCAAAATAGAATACTGAGACAATGAGGTATGGAACATAACTTTTGGCATTTGCTATATAAATTTATCGACGAGTTTTTAAAGATGAACGATCTCGATTATCAAAATAGACCCAGAAAGAATTAAAAAAATGGGATCGGACTGAATTGCGTCGGTTCCTCAATGGAACTGGAACGGATGAAATCAAATTAGGAGAACTACTAGTTGCGGTTGAGGAGCTGGACGGAAGGTATTCCTTTTTCTAGAGAAGAAAGGAGCATTCGGAAAAAACCAATGATTAGGTCTGATTGATTTGATTACTCCTATTTCTTAACTCCTTCAGAATGGTGAGAGACATGGTAAATTTTAATGAAACATTACAAAACTATATACGGAACTGGTGAGACAACATAATCGATGTCGTACTGGCAGACCAAAGTTTTAAACAAGTATTTGAAATTTTTTTTTGACTTCTTTACAGAGTGGCGAACCATGCAGTACTCAATACCTACCATTTCTTATGTAATGCAACCCCAAAATCAAATAGAGATATTGAAAAAGTTTAAAAGGGAAAAGCTCCAATACACACTACGTATAACTATATATGTTACATCTATGTTGGACAAATGTTATGCCTCTAAGTGGTAAATTGTTATGTCTCTCAATGGTTTAGGATGTATACGGTATGCACCGTTACGCCTAGCTAATTGGTAAAATGATATACCAATGTTACGCCTAATGGAGAGGACTTCAAGTTAGTGCTATGCAGCGAGGTGCACAGCACCGTATTGCGCATCTCCGAGCCGTCGGATCGTGCATCCGACGGCTCGAATCTCATCTCAACAACCAACGATCAAGAGCCGTTCATTACCAAGATAAGATCTGAGCTGTCAGATGCGCGATCCTCTAATTTAGTGGTAAAATCTCAGTGGTAAACGTTACATCTCTTACGAGTAAATATTACGAGTTCATATCGTACACCAGCTAGTGTGCACCGTATACGTTCCCAAAAGTTAAAAGGTTTTGTATGTTAGCGTTTCTTATATATGTATGATTTAGCTAATTAGGAAGGTTTTTTCCGAGGGAAAAATTACAATATTGGCCTACCCAACAGCATACATATGCACAGGGATAGAGCCAGAGAGGGGTCAATAGGGGCACGCAGTCGCCTCCGCAAGAAGGAAAAAAAAACTATACTTATTATATATGTAAAATAAAAATTTCTTATGAAAGTATAGAGACTCGCCCCTCTCTCGTATTTTGGAAAAAAAAAAAATCAAATGGTAGTAAGTAGTTAGAAACCTTTGAAATATAAGGATACCAACGTTAATTTCTAAATGCTACAAGTTAAATACACCATGATTATCTATGTTTAACTTTCTAAAATATCGTCCAGTTTACCAAAAAAAAAAAAGGTGTTCAAGCTAATGTCTACTTCAATTAATTATTGGGGACTAAAACCTGTTGTGATCCGCAATGTAATAATCAAAATTAAAAGGTTGCTAAAGTTAGCAATGTTTGTTCAAAAAAGTGTTTACATTGTAATAACCAAACTTATCAACCTCTTAGCAACTCATCAAATTTTGGCATTTGAATAATCAAAACTAACTTTTTGTCAATAATCAAATTTAATAGTCGTTACATTTTCTTAATTAAGTACACCTATCATTACACAAAACCTTCTCTCTCTCAACAATGTTTTCAAAAAATAATTTTTTAAAACTATTTTTTAGAAACTTTAAAAAAAATAGTTTAAAAAAAAACTGTTATTTTGAAAAACTTTTTTTAAATATTTTTCACCAAACTCTTTTTTCTAATTATTATTTTTTCAAAAACACTATTCAAATTACTATCACAGTTTTTAGTTTTTAAAATTTTGTAGTTTGAAAAGGTGACGTGGTAAGTTTTGGTTATCCAATTTTGATTATTACATTGTGGACCTCTACATTGCTAACCTTAGCAATTTTTTAAATGGATAACCAAAAGGTGATGTGACAACTTTTGATTATCCAATTTTAATTATTACATTGTGGATGCTCTAAGAGTAGGTTGTGGCAAATCCCTACCTTTCATGCCTTGACCACCCGCTCAATCTTTGGGCTTCAGTCAGTTGTTGGAACAGTTGTGTGAGAAATGTATATTCAGGAAAGCTAAAGTAAATGAAGTAAAAAAAAAGAAATTTATTTTTCTATGATTTTGTTGACAAAAAAATTTCCAGGAAAATTACAATTCCTTATTGTTATTTAGCAATAAAGTGTTTTTCATTGAAAAAGTGAAATTATGTGTTTCACGTTTTTTTGATAAGTGGGCTTCGTTCAGTTGTCAAGAATGCTGTGTGAGATATAGATTTCCGAGAAAAGTGAAGTGAGGTGAAGTAAAGAAAAATGAAATTTATGTTTCTGTGTGTGTTCTCTTGAAAAGAATTTTGCTAGGAAACTAAAATTCATTCCTTTTCGCAACACCTATTTTGCAGGGAAGTGTTTCCCAGTAAAAATTAAAGTTGAAGTTGTTTCCAACTTTTCTGGTAACTGAACACAGAAAAAAGTTAAAGGAAAATTAATTTTTCCTTTCTTTCCGTGCGACTGAACGGACCTAACAAAGTTATAGGAAAGTTAGATTTGGTAATTGAATTTCAGTCCTTTTTATTTTTACATAAATGCACTCCCTTTTTTTAACAAGTACTCTTATGAAGTGAGTATGAAAAAAGAAAGTATGAAAAACACTGTATCTTAATTTCTGCATCATTTCGTACAACAAAACAAGGTTTTAAAGTTAGGACTGCAAATTGCAAACAAACCGAGCTGCTTGCAAAGTGAGCGAATTGTGAATTGCAAACATGTGATAAATTAAAGCTTAGCATGCGAAATGAGCTTCTACCTATTTAGATTTTTGTCCTTTGTAATCCCACATTCTGAAAACAAAAGTTTAAGATTGTTTGGTGAGGATCTCACACACTAATTCGGTCCCCAAAAAACCAAACTTGATTAGCTCAATGACAATTAGTCAAAAATCTGTACTACTCCCACTTTAGCCCTTCCTAATAAAAGAAAGTTAAATGCTAGTATTAGTAGTTGAATGGAAGCGAAACCTAATCCCAAAACAATTTTAAGGGGGCCCAAAGGGGGAAATGGGCGGCCTGCTGTGCCCAGCAAAAGGGGCATTGTCCCGATCACAAAAATGTCATCTGAACCATTCACTATGTAAAGCTCCACGCTTAGAATAAAATTGTTAAAAAAATCAAGTTGACTAGATATTGGTAACGCGATCACATTTGCCAAAGTTCAATTTTTTGAACAATTATATTTGCCCAAAAATGTGGTTCTGTTCACTAAGTTATCAATATCCGATAAACTTGATTTTTTCTAAGGTTTGATATACACATCAGGGTTTAGAAAGTAAACAGTTCAGATGATATTTTTGTGCTCGGGACAATGCTCGTTCTCCGGGCACAGCAGCCCCAGGTCCGCCAAAGGAAAAGGCAAAACTCGAGGAATCCCAAGGTTCCAACCCCCAACTCCAGCGAAGGAGCAAAACAAAGGCGAAGGGATGATTACATGAATGAGATAGGGACCCACCCCATCAATCTTTCCTTTTTCTCATTTTTTTTGACTTGGGGATTGGGACCCACCTCGGGCCACCATTGTCTTTATGGATTGAATGATAAAAAGAGCACCTCACGTGGTGTCTGAACCAAAGGGACTGTCCAACCACAATAAAAAGCACAATTAACCTCCAGTCCCGTCCGGTAAGTGGTGCGATAAGTTTGTTTCTCGCACAATCGGTCATTGTTCATTTTTTGTTGGTAGAATGTAAGAAATGAAGTAATTTCTTATAAATTTCCGAGTCCTATAGCAGATGGCCTACCTTTGATCTAATTAGAGAGGGAATCAGTTGATGTGCGTATAAACAGATCCGAATATCTCTTACCCTGAAAAATAAATAAAAAAACACAATTCCTCCCCATCAATTAACTGAAAAAATAAGAAAAAAATAAAAGAAAAAAGAGGAATCCCAAAGTTTTCAAATGCTTGCAAAATTTTGCATACAGAAAGAAAGAGCTCAATAAAGCATAGCTTTCCCTTCTTTTGTTTTTCAAAATAAAATTTGCTTTTTAAAGGGTCGCCTTATAATTCTCACTCATTATCTTTTCTTGCTTAAAGAGTTAAAGGTTTCCCTCCTCCCTTATCCTCGCTCACCTCTCCCTCTCTCTCTCCCTCCCTCCCTCCCTCCACCAACTCTCCAAATGTGAAAGGAATTCCACTGCAACAAAAGAGCGAGAGAAATCATACCTCCAAAAAAATTTTAGAGAGAGAGAGAGTGTGTCTGAGTGATAGACCCACAATAGATTAAAATAAGTTTCCATCACTATTTCTCATAAAAGGAAGATTTAGAGATAAGATATAGAGAGAGAAAGAGAGAGAGAGAGAGAGAGAGAGAGAGAGAGAGAGGGAATTTCTCATGTGAACATGGAGGGAGGTGATGACCATCATCTACACAGACCCAATTTTCCATTCCAATTACTCGAAAAGAAAGACGAAGAAGCCGCGGCCTGCTCCTCCAGCTCCGGCTTCCCTTCCCTCTCCATCACCGCAGCCGAAACCAACACCGCCAATTGGTCGTCCAGCCAGCTCCAAATCACCACCGCAGCCGAGCCGTCCAAGAAGCCTCCCCCGAAGCGGACCTCCACCAAGGACCGGCACACCAAGGTCGACGGCCGCGGCCGCCGTATACGCATGCCCGCCCTCTGCGCCGCCCGGGTGTTCCAGCTCACCCGCGAGCTCGGCCACAAGTCCGACGGCGAGACCATCGAGTGGCTCCTCCAGCAGGCCGAGCCCGCCGTCATCGCCGCCACTGGCACCGGCACCATCCCCGCCAACTTCACCTCCCTCAACATCTCCCTCCGCTCCTCCGGCTCCTCCATGTCCATCCCCTCCCAGCTCCGCTCCACCTACTTCAACCCCAATTTCTCTATCCCCCAGCGCAGTAGCAATCTTTCCTCGACGTCAACGTTTTTGAATTTCCAGTCCCCAAATAGTAACAACAACAATAATAGTAATCAATTGTTTCAAGCGAAGGAGGAGAGCACGGCGTTGGAGTTGACGGAGGCGGAGGAGAGCATGGGGCGGAAACGGAGGGCGGAGCAGCTAGAGATGTCCCAGCAGCAGCAACACCAATTGGGAAATTATTTGCTGCAGTCGAGCGTTGCGGGGGCCATGCCGGCGGCAGCGAGTCACGCTTCGGTGCCGGCGAATTTTTGGATGGTGGCGAATTCTGGCAACCAAGTGATCAGCGGAGACCCAATTTGGACATTTCCGCAGATGAATAACAGTGCCTTGTATAGGGGCACGATGTCTAGTGGTTTGCATTTCATGAATTTCCCGACTCCCGTCGCGCTATTGCCTGGACAGCAATTGAGCACGGGAATCGGGAGTAGTGGCGGTGGTAATGGTGGAGGTGGAGGTGGAGGTGGAAGCAGCGGTGGCATAAGTGAAGGACAATTTGGTCTTTTTGCGGGATTAAACCCTTACCGTCCGTCAAGTATTTCGGATTCGCAACCGAGCGGGTCCCATTCGCATCACGGAGGGGATGATCGGCACGATTCCGCTAGTCACCACTCGTAGATCATCGCTTACTTGTGTGAGTTTGATGTGTAAAACACGTGAGGTTTGATTTTGCTCACCGAATTCGAGTTTTGAATTTTGAAAAAAAAAAAAAGTGTGATTAATATCTATTTTTTCTTAGGGTTTGGGAAGACATTATTTTAACATTGGTATTGATTGTTTTTATCTTTATTTTCCTTTCTCTTTAGCTTAAAAGTCTCATTTGGTATTTTCATCATTTGGTATTTCACTACTCAATATCTTTATCATCATTGTTTGGGCAATTCTCCCCCTCCCCCACTCCCTAAAGCTATTTGTAATACCATACATGCTTTTGTTTTGTATGTAATGCTAAACAAATGTCACTAACCAGGAGTTTCTCCCTCTTATTTCGCTCTATAGTGTTTTTTCTTAAAAATAACCCCAAGTGTTTAAGTTAACTTTTGTGAACCTCGACTAACTCTAGAGCGCAATTATACCGCCCACTTGCAAAGAATCCAATCAAAAAGATGGAATTTTGTTGAGTCTATATAGGTTTTCAACGGTATGCCCTTGCCTTCCCTCTTCTTGGTTGGTTAATAAAATTTAACTTTCCAACAAAAAAATTCAATCAAAAACGGAAAGCAAACCTCTGTTTCGCTTGATCTTAAAGAAATTAAGTAACACGTACGAGGTTTTAAATCTAAAATCGTTGATAGGAGCATATCCCTCTACTTTCAATTCTCCACTGGAACAACCCTGGGATATTCGCTCGATCTATTAAGTGTCGAGAATAGAACAGTGTTAGTGAAAAATTAGTGGAGTACAATAAAATAGGATGAAAAAAGACTGCTTTCATTCTGATTCTACTACAGGAGTATCTGCCATGAATCTCACGTTTTACAGCATCCATGATTAAAAGATATTTTCTCCTTTTTTTCCCCTCTTACGATTGTCAGAGTCTCAGAGAGAGAGAGGAGAGAGGGGGGGTAAATAGGACGGGTGGGGCCCTGGGAGCCTTATCAGTTCCAGGTGGTTGGTCAGGTGGTGGGGCCCAGGTGCTGGTGATTGGCTAAACCAATGTACCATTAAAATCACTGACAAACAGGTGGATCATTCCTTTAATCTTTTTTAAATACTCCATCCGTCTCAATTTATTTGTTTAATTGTCAAAATTTATGTCATTCAAAAATATACTTATATTTTATATTTTATAATATTTTTTTTGCAATTTTAAAAATTTTATATAATAAAATTAATTAAGTTCTACCAAACAAAATACATATTACATATTAAAAATATTACGAATTTAAAATTATAAATAATTTTTTTAAAGGTCAAGCTCTCTGAAAAAATAAAAAAACGATAAACAAATCGGGAAGTATATATAGTATTTTGCTTTAATTTTATTTTATAGAGAGAGGTCCCTTTGCTGGCACAATAAAAAAGATCGGTGGTGGGTGTTTGCGACCCCACTCCACCTGGCCCCACCGTCCCATCTATCTGGACCGTCTAGTTCTTTCCTGTGGGCCGCCCCTCCGTGGATTGTTTTCTGGTTTTTTTTTTTTTTTTTTTTTAATATAGGAGGACTGTAGGAGTACTATAGTATTCGTTTGCTTGGGGCTCACTGAATGATTGTTTCTCTGTTTCACAGGCTGTTTGGTTTACTTTCCACACAGTTTGAGTTTGAGCACTCTAGTGCGTTCGGTCAATTTTTATCGGATCCGATCAGATTCTCTCTCTCGTCCATGTTTTGAATTAGAAGAGACCGTACTTATGTGGACTGTACATTGGTAATTCATGCTAAACAATTGTCACTAACCATTATTTAGCAGGAAAAAATGAAATAATTTGAATTATTTTAAAAAATAAATGGTTATTTATCAAAATATTTGAATAAAAGTAAGTTTTTTTTTTTTTACTTTTTCAATTTCTCTCGACAAATCAATAATCAACAAAAATTTACCGTAAAACTAACAAATACGAAAAAAAATTAAAATAATGATAAACCAACTCATCTTTAGTTAAGTTAAAAGACTGCAACCTTAACATACTCTCTTCGTCCCAATTCAACGGTTCTTTTTGGAAGTTCATATTACTTTTTAATTGATTATATCTTGTAATTTATACTCTATACGTCACTTTTTAAGTGTCCCGCTTCGTAACTCCAACTTATTAAGAAAACATTATCATTACACATTTCACATCAACTTTTATCTTCACTTTTCTTACTTACCCTTTATGGAGATATTATTACACTTTTATTCACTAACTTTTCAAAATGGAATCTACTTTTAGGACAAAATGAAAAATGTACCAACTTTTACCTATTAACTTTACAAAATGAACACTTATTATGAGATAACCAAAAATGAAATACTGTACTTTAAAAAGGGGACGCATGGAGTAATATTTTATATAATTTTGAAAATATTATATTATACAACTAATCAATATCTATCAAACAATATCCATATTGGATATAAAATTTATTACCAATTTAAAGATATAACTAAATTTTTTATCCAGTTAGACTAAGACGATGGATTATTAAATTTGGATGGAGGGAATACTTTAATAACCTAACAAATACACGTGTTCTATGATTATTAATAGTAAAAAAATACACATTTTCTTTAGGTTAATATCCCTGACAAAAACACATATTCTATAGAATGATTCTATTTTTATCGAAAACGGGATGACCCGTGTCACTCCCTCGCCTATTGGCTCTGCCCTGGGCAACCCATTCTCCTCTTCTATTTTTTTTTTCGTGGAAGCATTAAAAACTCATTTGCTGTAAAATATTTTGATCATCACGTAACGAAGGATGCTGATTTTGACATTTTACTTTTGTGTGCAGGCGCTCCATTTTTAACATGAAGTTACTAGTATTTTTATGTACAAAATGGAGCGCCTAAGTACAAAAGTAGAGCACGAAAATCAATTTTCCCAAAAATGAATGATGTTCAGTTTGGATTTTGAGGGAGATTTTTAAGAGTAATAAGTAAAGATAGATGGATAGATAAATAAAATTTATAAGAGACCGTGCACAGAAAATGGGACGTCTTTAACTTAATACAGTAAGAGCGTCCTTACTTGAAGTTTTGTGTATATGAGTCCTCTTTAGGTAAGAGCGCTCTCATTTAAATAAAATGCGGACGTCCGTTTTTCTCATCTTTCCCGATTGTCGATGATCTGAACAGCTCAATGTGTTCAGAACGTGATTTTAAGAATACCTAAGAGAAATCAGCAAAAAAATTGATCGGAATGGGCTTGATTTGAATAGTTTTTATTTGAACTATTTGATAAAATATAAATAAAAACTGTTCGGATCAAGCCATTTTCGATTTTTTTTTTGTGCTCATTTTACGCGGGTACCCTTAAAATCACGTTCTGAACATATTGAGCTGCTCGGATCATCGCAAATTGGTCAAAAAAAGGACCTCCTTCACTTAATACAGTAAGGACGCCCTTACTTGAAGTTTTATATGTGTGTGTATATCTATAGTAAACTTCTAATGCGGACCTCCACATCCAAGCAAAGTGTGGACCACCCCATTTCTCCCCTTTTCCGATTAAATTTTGATGATCCGAGCCGTTCAATGTGTTCCGAACATGATTTTAAGGGTAATTGTTAAGAAATCGGCAAAAAAAAAGACTGGAAATGGCTTGATTTGAGCAGTTTTTATTTGAACCGTTCAATAAAAAATAAACAAAAGCTGCTTGGATGAAGCCCTTTCAGGTTTTTTTTTTTGCTGATTTCTCGCGAGTACCTATAAAATCACGTTTTGAACACATTGAGCGTCTCGGATCATCAAAATTCGATCGGGAAAGGGAATGTCCGCACTTTGCTTGGATGCGGAGGTCCGCATTAATTAAAAGCTTACTCTCTCTCTCTCTCTCTCTCTCTCTCTCTCTCTCTCTCTCTCTCTCTATATATATATATATATATATATATATATATATATATAGGTCCCAATTATTTCATAAAAAAAGAATTGTTGACTTTTCTGAGGAGGAAGTGTTAACCCAATTACACTATATCTTGACCTTATCAAGAACAAAGAAGATATTATTGTGGCCAAACTTTAGTTAAAAATAATACAATAGATGACAGTGATTGAGATTGGGTATCCCAGGGAATTGGAGTCCTCCTTTCATTAGTTTGATGATGTTTGGAGGGACTAGTCCAATCCATATCCTTGCCTCCAGAAAGGCTCAACAGTCTATTCTATAAAAGTGATACTCATCCATGAACAATAAAAGAATAAAAACAAGCAACGCTAATATATATCATGTAATGGTTGTTTTTAATGATCGAGAGTGATATATTTCACAAAATTAACAATGAAACAATATCTTCTAATTTGACAAACTCACTTCTCAATTACTGCTATATTTTTTCCAAAAACAAACAACGAGCTAAGATGACCTCGAAATGGAATCGCATCCCAGCCCCTTGTAGTTCTTTATAACGTTTATCTCTAGACACTCTAAATTGAATGATGAAATTAATCATTGATGGAAATCCAGTTTAAAAAAATTAAAAAGTGGTTGAATTTTCGACAAAAATAAAAAGAATGTTAAAAATATAACGGACTAACGAGAAAAGCTAATTGAATATGAACTTGTTTAATTGATTCCCTTCATAATCAACATGTAAGCTGGATAACAAACAAATGAAACTGCTCAAGCTGAGCTCGTTGCTCGTTTAAAGCTTGTTGGATATTGGTTTGTAATATTTTAAAATGACGATTGAACTTTTTTTGTAAAACTCGGTGGTCAAACTTTAATTTACGTTTGGATTCAAGCTAGTACTGTACTGCTGATCAGCTTGTTTAACTTGAATTCGACTTAATTATGTTAGTAAAAAATTCAAACTGCTCAAGTTGGACAGTCAATTAAAGTTTGTTTGAGATCGAGTTACAACATAAACAAACAAAGGTCGAACATATTTCTAAAACTCTTGTTCGGATGGAGTTTCGGGAAAAAAAAAAAATTTCAACTCCAAAAACACTCATTATCCTTATTTTTAATCATTACTTTTATTTCTCTCTCCACTCATTACTCCTATCTCCGATCATTATTCTCATTCCTCTCTCTCTCTCCACTCGTTATCCATATTTTTAATTATTACCTTAATTTCTCTTTTCACTCAATACCCCAAAAATCAAATCCAAAAATTTTCAAATCTCCATCAGCGTCAACTTTTCAAATTTTGAACTTCAACAATTAACTTGCTAGCTTTGTTTAACTCTTTATCAAACTCATCTATATATAAGCCGTATATTTCTTCCCTCTTTGAATTTATTTTATTCATATAAATCTAAGATCAAAACTTATCCAAAATCATCAGACTTGTAATTGGTCGGTTGAAGTGAAGGAAATGATGAGTAATTGGCATATTCTTGGGAGCGGTGGTTGGGAACAGATTGAACAGCAAGATGTAGAAGGGAGGAGTAGCTTTTATTTATTTATTATTATTATTGTCATTTTGTTTTCTTGTGGGGAGATCGAGCTGGAAGGGCTACTTGTGTCAATTTAACATCATCAGCTCAGCATATATATATATATATATATATATATATATATAGAGAGAGAGAGAGAGAGAGAGAGTTAGGTTCCGGTGAGGGATCCCTCATTTTATTAAAATGCTGGACTCCTCTTCCAGATTGAATTTCGATGATCCGAGCCGCTCAAAGTGATCAGAACGTGATTTTAAGGGTTCCCGTGAGAAATTAGCAAAAAAAATGACCGGGAAGGGCTTCATCCGAGCAGTTTTCATTGAACGGTTCAAAAAAAAAACTGCTTGGATGACGCCCTTCCCGGTTATTGTTTTTGCTGATTTCTCTCGGGAACCCTTAAAATTACGTTCTGCACACATTGAACGGTTCGGATTTTCAAAATTTGATCGGAAAATGAAAATCTTTCATTTTAACAAAATGAGGGATCCCTCACTTGAAAATTCCTCTATATATATATATATATTATATATATTAATGAACATGAAAATAATAGGAAGCTAGCGGGTCTGGTACGTTTGACAAACGAGTACTGGGCGGTAGCACATGGGGGCATCAATTAAGCCCTTCGTACAGCACAAATGGTCCCCCTAATGAAATCTTTTGGTTCCCATGCATAAATGGAATGATTTAGAGTTGTACTCATCCAAACACAGCCCACTAATCACCTTGTTTTAGATTATGAAAACAAAACCAGTCGCCATCTCATATTTGCATGTAAGAGAAGAGACCCTCATTAGGTGTGTCATGCAAATCTTAAAACATTTCACTAATTCTCAAACATGTCTCTCTCTCTCTCTCTCTCTCTCTCTCTCTCTCTTGTTGACAGAGATTAAAGTGAATATAAAGTTGATGTAGCATATGAGACATGGCCTACCACCTGGAATTTCAACTGTTGATCAAATAATGCTTTGTGCTTGATGTGATTTTATAAGCATATTTTGCTTCAGTTTTTTGGAGGAAACAAAGAAATATATATAGATTGTATTATTAACAATCTAAAAGAGTTTGATTATTCAAATAAACAAATAGATTTATATATATATAAATTTTTTATAGGCAACAAAATTTTGTTAGAAACTCGACAAAGAGTACATCAAGGAGAGACCACTCATGGACCATAGAGATTGAGATACTAAAAGAGGTCTGCAGGAAAAGAAAGAGAAAAAAGGGAAAGAAGATTACATTCAATGAAGATTGATCAATGAGCCCAAGGTTACAACGGCCCAAAGAACCAATGCAATAACCTGATAATTCCTAAATAATCACGATCTCTTCATCAGGTCCTAATCCATAGTACAACAACATCAATATTCCATCAGCCCCAAAATTTCAGCAGATTATATATATTGTTACAAACACAAATCTATAGACCTCGAATTGAATTAAATAAAGTGACCAGAAGCGATCTGTGAACAGTTTAATGCCAAATTACCAATGGGTTAAATTATTTGTTAACAAGATATATGAAGATTGACTTTTTTCATACAAATGTCAGGTTTTAATCGCTTTCTTGGCTTTTATTTTAGCTAGTTTGTGAACTTGACGTTAAATGATGAAATAATCATAGGGTTAAAGATCGATCTAAACCATCTATTACGCAAATAAATAAATAAAAAGGAGCGGGGGATAAGCTACAGTGAACACAGAACAACGAACATTCCGATCGAGTATTTATTTCTTTCACTAATAAGAAGCTCCTGAATATTCAACACCTATATATATACCTAACTTCATGCCTTTTCAGTCATTCAACAAGTTCGTTAATGCAAGAGTTTCATCACCGTTTAAGCTGATGCCTCTCTCTCTCTCTCTCTCTCTCTCTCTCTCTCTCTCTCTCTCTATCTCTCTCTCTCTCTCTCTCCAGACCCAGACCCAGACCCAGACCCAGTCCATTATTTATTTTTACAGCCAAACTTGAATGAGGGGTGATCATCGATCATGAATATATCTGACATCGATCCTATATATGTATGTATCTCACATGCATGTATTTCAACGCCTTAAACAACAGTAAAACAACGCACACGCGTACACTAGAAACACAAGTTGCAGTTAATTCTGGCTATATATATATATATATATAGCTACGGGGAGGACCATAAACTAGTACCCTTTAAACGTCATTCATTGTACGCTAGCTAGGGGTCCAGGATTGGGTCATCCACCAACGTATTGTGCTAGCATTTGGTGCAGTACTCTGTATTCTCTACTGTTGTCTCCCGGCCTCTATACACTATATGTCCATGTAGATAGGAACGTAATCTCAACTAGGGAACCCCGAGAGTACTTGGTTGATCAAAAGCTTAAGCTTACAAGTTTAATTTCCTCGCTCCTCGATCATGTCTCATGTTTGACTCTCTTTATGAATAATATTTTTTTTATCGGCAAAATATGTAATTTTATTAAAAACGGGGAAAGGAGAAAGGGATCCAACAAAAAGTTGGGTAATAGATCATAAGGGCAAAATCCAAAATACCCAAAGGTTTACAAGGGTCCAAAACAATAAAACATTACAGCTCAACTCTACACTCAAATAAAATAATTGAAAGTCCAAACACCCTAACCCGATCCAACCAGAGATCGGCCTGCCCAAACCAGCACCCAAACCCTAACCACTTCAATCTCCACCGCCGCACAAACTATCAAAAAATCAGTCTCATCGTTAAGCCAAGCCAACCTCTCCCAGATGTAGAGTCCGGCAGCGGAAACCGGCCTACGACAACAAAAAATCAAAGCAGACAAGGCATAGGTGAAACCAGCCACCACCAAACTCATCAAACCCCCAAAACAAACTCCTGCACTCGATGAAAAACCAGCAACAACATAACCCAAAAATGTCGAACTGGTGGTCCCGCACTCGGATAAGAACTCGGAGTGGCCACCAACTGGACTTCGGTACACAAAATGACCAGAGCAACCCAACCGTAGGAGCCACATCACCCTCACCACCACCACCAATCAAACACTGTCATCTTCACCGATCATTTTGAATATAAGAAAGAAACAGCAAAACAGAAGTTAGAGAAACACTACCGGACACCACCCCACCCCCAACACCCCCAAATCCGGACTAGCGCCGCCTCACCGCCATATTCATCAGCCACCAATAACTCCAAAACAAAAATCACAGCCGCCACCAAACAGAGATCGGATCAAGGATCCGACAATGGTGACAGAGAGATCCAAATCGGAGCTGACGAAGCATCAGGGCATGGAGGAACCCACCACCGTACGTCGCCATCGCACCCCCCAATTGCCGTTAGGCATACCCATTTTCAACCAACAATGGAAAAAACGGTAGGGCCCGGCAGAAATGCACAAACACAGAACCACGCACCGTTAGGCCCGAAATTGCCATACCAAAGTATTGACGAGGCAGAACTGCAGAAGGGGTAAACAGAGGGGAAAAACAGAAGAGGGATAGAAGGATATAAGATGGTCATGATCAGGAGAGGAGGGGAAGGAGAGAGAGAAAGATAATGAACGAGAGAGAAAGGAGGAAAAAGGAGCTGGGGGGGGGGGGGGGGGGGGGGGGGGGGGGTGGGGTGTCGCCGAAGAGAACCCTAGTAGAGGAGATGTTAGAGAGAGAGAGAGAGAGAGAGAGAGAGAGAGAGAGAGAGAGAGAGACGGTAAATGGAGTTCTTTTTACGAGCAATATTTGGGCCATCTCACCCCATTTATGAGTGTGTGAAATGGTTGTGTGGGAGGAATTATGACAATCAGCCTAACGTTTGTGCGAACTAGCTTAGAAGAAGACAACCCTAGATAGTTCTCCTTTTTCTATGTGTTATATATAGGGGTGTTAAATGGGTGGGTTTGAGGCTCCATTCCGCAACCTTAAAAAAGTACTTATTTTTTAAGAAGGCAATTTCAAGCTAAAAAATAATGTGTTTACGCAAATAATTTTTCTACCAATATGGATCTTGTTTCATAGATCTCATTAAGATCTTTTATACGGTGCAAAAATAATTAAAAAATTATTTTTCATTTATATTATTTTTTAGTTTGAAAATGTGAAATAAGCTGCTTATTTTTTAAGAAGATTTCTGGAACAGGGCCATTTACACTCCACTTTTAATAATTATTATGCGGGATGTGATTTTGACATTCCACTTTTAGCCAATGACACTTCACTTTTAGTTTTATTTTCTCACATGAACAATACACAAAGTGGTGTGCCAGTGACTAAAACTAGAGTGCCAAAATCAATTTCCTTATTATGCATACCCAACCTGACCAATTTGTAAAAAGTCAAACTCAACCTGCCTTTTGACCCAATTAATGAGGTGGTGCCCGAAGAATTTTGGGTGACATTAGTAATTCTTTGAGTGATGTAAGTAATTGTTGTATTTGAATAAGCTCTTGAGGAATATAGGTTGACCAATTTAACAAACCTATTAGAGTAATTAAGTCCAATGGTGGTAAAATGGCTTCAACATTCCTAAAATGACGAAATTCGGAAAAAAAAAAAGCTACCCAATGTCCAGCCATTTTCATTTTGCCACATCACCAAAGCCAAAGACCAAATGGGATAAAGGGGAATTATTGAAAAAATGGCATTGCAAAAGGGTTAAAGGGGAATTATTGAACAATATTGCATTGCAAAGGGCAACGCTTCGTTGCACCAATATTGTCATTTTTTAGTGAGCCAGTGAGGTATGTTATTTTTCAATTTCATATATATCCTTTAAGAAAAATAGGTGAAGTTGCAAGCGAGCCCAAATCATTTGATGCTTGTCTCAATTTCATCTAGTCTAGATTTTTAACTGCGTTCCTCTTTTAACTATCCTTGTAAAGTACAGTATCACATAAATGTTTCCTTTTATTTGGTTGTTATCTGAAAGAACAGAAAAAGATCATTTGCATGGGCTTAATGTCCGTTGAGCACACAAGTGTAAACTGGGCGCATCGGCTTAATGTCCGTTGAGCCCACAAGTATAAACTGGGCGCATGGGCTTCATGTCCGTTGAGCCCATTGCATGCATTATGTGGCTGCAGGTTGAGTACTTTTTTTTTTTTTTTTGATCGGCCAGGTTGAGTACTTGAGTGGGCTACAACCATCACATCTTCTTTTGTTTATTATTATTATCATTAGTAGTAGTAGTAGTAGTAGTATTTTTATGGAGTAATAATAATAAACTATCATACGCTACTGCAATTTCAATACCCAGTAACCCAATTATATAACTTAATAATTGAGAAGTACTTAATGCACTTCTTTTTTTGAAATGCGCACAAAAATTTGTCATTAGTCCTTACAATTACGCTCAAGTCAGTACGCTGAAAAACAAAGTTTGAACTGCACTTATAAGTTATAATAACAAGTGGAGTTAGAGGTGTCAAATGGCCGTGCCGTGCCAGTACGGCCCGTTTAACTTCGTGCTTCGTGTCGTGCCGTGCCGGCCCATTTACTGTATTTACTCAAATCGTGTCGTGCCGTGCCGTACCGTTTGTCAATCGTGTCGTGCCGTGCCGGTCCGTTTACTTAAATTGTGTCGTGTCGTGCCGTGCCATTTGCCAATCATGTCGTGTCGTGCCGGTCCGTTTTCTTAAATCGTGTCGTGTCGTGCCGTTTTCAATTGTTTCGTGTCGTGCCGGCCCGTTTTCTTAAATCGTGTCATGTCGTGCCGGCCCATGTTCTTAAATCATGTCGTGCCGTGCCGTTTTCAATCGTGTCGATGTGCCGGCTCGTTTACTTAATCGGGTCGGGCCGTGCCATTGCCGTTTTAGTCTGCCCGTTTAGTGCTTGCATCACAGATACAGAGGTGAAATTCTCTGAGGGTATAAGTTCCAGTCCCTTCACAAACGTAAGTTGAACTTCAATGAGCGATCAAATTCAAACCAATACTGCATCTTACAACTCCATTCAAGGATATCCTAAATGTAACAAAAGAATTGAACCCTGAACTTTTCTTCATTCACTTGGTACCAAGAAAACAAAAACTCAATTCAACCGAGCGTAGCAAAGTCATTTCACTTAGTTGAGATGACTTCTTCATCTTTTACATTATTAATCAAGAAAACATGAAGGATTGAAAATTTTCTACATTCTCAATTTTCCTACCTATCAAACTCATTAAAAAGAAATAAATACAACAAAATATTCTCTGATCTATGGTATACAAAACCGAAAACAATAGATACTCTATATGAGAATGGACTTCAAAGTTGTCAATGAGTGGCCATGGCCCCTACCAAAGTAAATAGTCACCACATATCAATTAGCAAATTCGTATATTTTTACTTAGCAAAAAAAGAATTCATATACACATATTGCGTTACTATAGGTCTGACAATTCCATGTGAAAAAAAGAATTCATATACACATATTAAGTTATACCTTCCATTGTCTTGCTTTTTCGAGCTCAATGATGTTGGCAATTTTAGGATCGACAACTTCAAGTGGATCATTCAATTGCTTTGGCCACCGTATACACGAGTTTCAATTCAAAGGGCGAACAAATAGATATTAACAACCAATCAAAATGAATAAAAATTACATCAAAAGGAGGTGAAACATTAAATCGAATAGTTAACGGGCTTAACTGAGACACGAGATTTCTCCTTCTCGTACACAGCTTCATTCGGCAATGATGCCTACACAACAAAACAAAACCAAAACCAAAGCAACATAAATACAAATCGTTCACAAATAAAAACAGGTAGAAACTGAAGTTTCAAAATACAAAAAAGTTAAGGAAATGAAGAAGACCATGTAATAGACGAATCCGCCATTGATGAGGCATTGGAGTGGCTTGTTAACCGAAGAGAAGAGTCGACACAGTGCCATTGCTCTGAGTGAGACTGTGAGATTGTGAGAGACAGAGAGAGAATCAGATATGTTTGCTAGGGCAACATCTCTTCCCCTTTTATAGTGAACGGTATGATCATGTGCGTATGAGACGCCAATAATCCATATGCACCAATAATGAAAAATTCTTGTAAAGTCCTATAATGCATCACTTGAGAGCCACCCGAGCTGTTTTTTGAAAATCGAAACCGTCTATCTTTTATGTGGAAGTGATTATATCATTTCTACCAAAAATGAAGTAATTTGGTTATCGTTATATACTTGATTGTTTATAACGTTCATTTTTCTATTAATGAATCTACGTTCTAATGAAGAAGTTTTTAAAACCCGATAGACCCAAAAATTGGTGAGAGTCATTAAAACACAGAGAATAACAAAATGAACGGTATGGATCGTCATATTTATTTTGTGATCGTGTGGCTAACGTACATTATATTATAACAGAATACCTTGGTTCATAACCAACTAAGTTCAATGTATATGTTTGAAAGGTAGCTACAGACTATTTTTCTCGAATGTTCGATCTAAACCGTTACGATTTAACGTCTTATCAAATTTATCATTCTCACTTTAATAGGTGATAATCAAATGTCGGAAACCACATGATCGGAACACATTCGACGCTTCTAGAGGCATTAAAGTCCTATAATACACTACTTAAGGGCCGCCTAAGCTATTTTTTAAAAATCGGAACCATCTAACTTTTATGTGGGAGGGATTAGATCATTCATACCAATAATCAAGTAAAATGCTTACCGCTATATACTTGATCAGACGTAAAACAAAATTCAATCAAACAATGAATCAACGTGCCGATGGAAGGGCTATCAAAATCTGACGTACGAAAAAATTGGATCCAATGATTAAAACACTGAGCACAACAAAATGAACGCATTGAATGGTATTGATCGTCGTGATTGCGTTGCGATTGTGTGGCTACTGCTTGATGGCCTCGTTTTTATATAATAGAGCTACATATTATATACTAATTTTTCAAATCCATAACACAAGTTAATTGGTGGCATAGTGGTTTGTTTGTGTATGAAAGGACCAAAGGACCTGGGTTTAAGTCCTAGTCCAGCTAACCCCTTTTTATTTATTTATTTTCCTTATTTCTACTATGTATTTTTTTTCTTTTTTGTTTGACACTTTTTTTCTTATTTCTCGTTAGATTTGGGGTAAATAATATATGACTCTTGCACGTTTCCTTTCGTATTAAATTACTCTTGCACCATAAATATTTTGATAAGTTTTTTTTTTAATATTACTTGTTATCTTGTATTGTAATGTTAAATTTGCAAACCAAAGGTCCAAAGCCTATTTTACTAACAAAAACAAAAAAAATATTTTTTACCGAATATTTTAAAAGTAAAAAAATGATTTTTTTAAAACATGATTTTTTAAAATCATTTTTTTAAAATTAAAAATCTTAGTTTTTTACCTTTAAAAAAAGGTAAATAAATATTTTTTACTGAATAGAAATTGTTTAATTTTTTTTAAAATTTAAAAAAAAGCCATTTGGCTTATTTATTTTTTTTTTTGTTTTTTTGTGTCTCGTGCCGTGTCCTTTCGTGCCCATGTCGTGCCGGGTCGTGCCCGTGCCGTGCCGTTCCTGTCCACTTTTCGTGTCCGTGCCCGTCTACAACTGTGTCGTGCCATGCCGTGTCAAGCCAACTTTCGTGTCTTGCCCATGCTGTGCCGCCCACTTCCGTGCCCATGCCGTGCCCCGGGCCCACTACAATCGTGCTGTGTCGTGCCGTGCCAGGCCAATACCGTGCCTGCGACGTGCCGTGCCTCCCCGTGCCCGTGCCCGTGCCCGTGCCTGTGTCGTGCCGTGCCGTGCCGGCATGACCCATTTGACACCTCTAAGTGGAGTGTCGAAATCATTTACCAAAAATAAAAAAACTGAACTTTAGGAATTTATCACGGAAATAGGAAAAGATATCCCCGCGATTATAGTGCTTGAAAAAGAGAAGTACCTAGAAGATAGGGGAACTGCTGTCGAGTGTGTACTTTCTTGGGTAAAATTACTTTATAGAGTTTTAGAAAAAACAAATACTGACATCAAATACTTATCAAAAAAAATAAAGACATCAAAATGACACGAAGTTTTATTTTTCCTTTACCTTTTGAAATATTAAGGGAAACTATTTTCGCAGTGCACGTTTTGGTAACCACACTCCAAAATTTGAGTTTCAGCGTGTTGAAGATGGCGGCAGGGGAGTTGCTGTCCCTTTAAGGGGCAACAACGTTTTATCCTGGCCGAGTGGGACCTATTCTGGTCTCATTTTGATGATCGAAAATGTTCACTTCGTAGAATTCATCGAGCAGAACAAGTGTACCAAAAATCAGCTTGATCGGATATCATTAAGTATCTGATCGGAACATTTTTATCTTGAAAATAATGAATTCGAAACATTGGATCAAATCCACTGAAACCCATTATTACCAAGTTATATTTGTTCCGATCAAGCATTTAATGATATCCGATTGAGCTCATTTGGTTCACTTATTCTACTTGACGAGCTCTATAAAGTGAACATTTCTGATCATCGGAGAGAGACCGGAACGGGCCCTACACGGCCAGGACAGCAAGTTGTTGCCCCTTGAAGGGACAACAGCTCCCCCACTTCCGTTGAAAGATTGGGCTATTTGTATTTTTTTTTTTTTGGAGGAAGAGTAAGAAATGCATTAATAATAAAAGAGAGAAAGGAAACAACTGTGTTGTCGCTGTTACAATAAGGAAGACACACCAGCAACGAGTGAAGACCAAACTAGGGCTTAAGGAGCAGAACACAGTGTACTGATCCGCAAAACATAAAAGCCATATCATCTATGCTATCGCCAAAAGATAAAGGCCAACCTGAGGCCTAGGGACGCTGACGACCAGCAAAGGTCAACAAGGGCCTAATGAACGGAACATAGTGTTGAGTGTGTGGAATATATGTGTGTGGCCCGAAACTAGAACCTAACAAAAACAAGTACAAAAGAAATGAAAGGAACAAAAACACCAATGATAATTAATCATTTATGCTCCATATTTTATCTATCGAAAATCCTATGTGTACCGACCATTTTTGGACCGAAACCGTACCGACGGCCGCGCGCGGCCGTCTCCGGCCACCGGACGGCCGATCCGAGCCGTCCAAAAATTTTAAAAAAAAAAACCGAGGGGCCCAACGCGGGAATCAACGTCATCCGATGTGTGTAGGGTGCTTGATCTAAACACCCTATTTTTCGTGTATATATGTATACACGAAAAATAGGGTGTTTAGATCAAGCACCCTACACACATCGGATGACGTTGATTCCCGCGTTGGGCCCCTCGGTTTTTTTTTTTAAAATTTTTGGACGGCTCGGATCGGCCGTCCGGTGGCCGGAGACGGCCGCGCGCGGCCGTCGGTACGGTTTCGGTCCAAAATGGTCGGTGTATATAGCAGTACTCTTTATCTATTTGCCTTTGATAGGCGAAATCGAGGACCAACATTTTCTAATAGCCAGCCGAAGAATGATATTGCTAAGAAATGAGATGAATGATGCCTTAAGTAGATGGAGGAAGCAACAAAAATAATAAATAAAAAAATCTATAGATAAAAACAAAGTAACATATATACATTATACTCCTCAAAGACTACTTTTCTGATTAACGTACCATAACAAAGATCGAGGTCTAACCTACTTGAGAACAACCCATCAAGTACTCTGTGAAATGGGAAGATCGAGCTAGGTCCGAAGCAAACACATCATAACTTGATTAACAACCCTAGTTAAAATCTTGCAGCAACCATTCAAAACGAAACGCGATCCTTAACAAAGCTTGTTCAAGTCAGTAATATTCACGATCCTTGTAAGACATCGGGGTTGAAGCGTCTAGGTCCAGGGATAGAGTTGTTTTGCTGATCGAGCTTGCTGCAAATGGATTGTAAGTGCGTAATTGCATGTTCACTGTTAGGATCCAGAATCACTCAACAACACAACGATATGAGGAAAAACTTCCTTAATATTATTTAGACAATAATACTAGATAAAAAACCTCTCCGGGAGAGCCACAACCGGCTCTCCACCGCTCCGGTGAGCCACACCGGCTCATCCACTCAACCTCACCCTCTCCTTCACATGATTTCAATCATACACCTCTCTGCTGTCATATACATCAATATATAGGCAAAAAGAAAACCCTAATACTTGTAAGGAAATAAGGTAGGGAGTGATTTGTGCTTCGCGCACACCACCCCACTTGGGTGGAATCCCAACAATCACCCCCTTCCAACCAAGTTCGGTAATTGTCAAACCGTTCAGCTACTCTAGCAAGTGCTTGTTATCACTACCTAAGTCAACGTCTCGGCACCCCCTCACGGAGTACACGCTTGACCGAGTGTCTCTCTGCAAACCTAAATCTTTCGTAGCTGAATCCGCAGCGCTGTCCGGCTGCAATATCGACATCTCGTCGGTATTTAGCACCCCCTCAACAGAGTGCTCGCACCCCATCTGAAGTGCCCGCATCTAAACCCGGATGCTCCACATCTCAAACCTGAGATGTCCGCAACAAACCCATTTTTATCTGCGATCCTCCACTGCTTGACCGTCCGCATCACACCCTGGATGCCGTAATTCGCATCCGACAATTCACGAACGTTTGTGAGACTTCTTTCGGTGACGAAACCTGGCCGCCCACACACCATGGCGATCGTCTCTGTGAGGCGCACAAACCGTGCATCAATGGAGGCCGTATGTTTTTTTCGGTGACCCCCCTTTGCTCTCCTGTGCTCTGATACCAGTTGATAGGATTCGGGGTCACTTAACAATACAACGATATGAGGAAAAACTCCCTTAATATTATTTACACAATAATATAAGATGAAAAAACCTCTCCGGGAGAGCCACAACCGGCTCTCCACCGTTCCGGTGAGCCACACCGGTTCACCCACTCAACCTCACCCTCTCCTTCACATGATTTCAGTCACACACCTCTCTGCTCTCATATACATCAATATATAGACAAAAAGAAAATCCTAATACTTGTAAGCAAATAAGGTAGGGAGTGATTTTGTACTTCGCGCACACCACCCCACTTGGGTAGAATCCCAACATTCACCTGCAACCATATACCACGAACCAGAAAGAGAACTGTTAGCACACAAATCCCCTCCTGAAAATGGGGAAGGGAAGAAACAACGCTGACAATAAATGCAAAACATTTTAATGTAATCAATATTGTAGGGAGGTAATCTCGAACAGGTACAAGAAGAGCCCAAGCACGGTGAAGTAAAAGTCAATGCACTATGGACCAGTGATATGAGAAGTCAATGGTCCAGAGAGGTTGTACGATTTTCGGTGCAGTAACACGAGACGTTATTGGACCAAATACAAGGAAAGTGACATGTCATGCCACTGTTGAGATATCTTGTTCGGCAAAGAGAGAGCCGAACAGGAGGAGAGCTCCTTAGAAAGGAACTAGACCAAACCATTTCTAAAGGACCAGTTACATGTGAAGTAACTGGTCCAGGCCGTCTGTTCGGCCATGAGATGGCCGAACAAAGGGAGAAATCCTATCAGAGGGAGTACACTGGAAGATTCCAGAAAAGTCATGTCCCGTAAAGGAATAAAGGTCCCGGGAATATAGGATCTGGTTAGGATACCCAATGAGAATGGGATGTTCAATCCGTAATGGAAAAGAATCCTAAAAGGTCTCTTTTCCATAAACTGATTAAGGAAACGAGAATCCTTCATATCCTGGGTTTCCTATACGAGTTAGGAATCCTATGGCAATATGGATACTTGGGCAACAAGCATCCATAAATCTATAAATATGAGATAAACCTAGAGAAAAGAGGTACGCAATACATTGCATTATTCGATATTTACCTACTGATAATTAGGGTTCCATTGGTACGAAATACTAACAAAGGCATCGGAGGGCCTTTGCCACGAGAGGCAAAGGTGCACTCACTCCTTGTCTGTTTTGCAGGACAAGGGTTTCATTGACAAATTAGGGTTCCGTTCAAGAGGCACGTGAAGCTGTTGCATTCCAGTACTATTCAGAGCACTACTTGAATTTATCCACCTACAATTGGCGCCGTCTGTGGGAAACGAAAGAGTTTCCTTTGAAATACGACCATGGTGGAAGTAGATCTAGCAACACCACACGATTCGAAGGACGTGTTAATTGGAGGAGGGGATAAATCTCCACCCGGGGCTCCGAGAAAGCCCGAAGGAGGACACAAGAGGACCACAAGTAAGGGCCACCCCCTTACCATCCACGGCAACTCCAAAAATAGAGATGGAGAGACGGCATCGAAGTCCACGAGAAGGACTAAATCCCATTGAGGGGATGAATCGATTGCACACTCCAGAAGTGTATACCGTAGCGAAGACGTTCTTGATAAGAAGAGACAAGAGATTGAGGAGTATGCTCGTTTGATCAAAAAATGAGAACATGAGATCAGAGAACTAGAGAGGATCAGGGAACATCTGGAGGACTTCGGACTATCTCGAAGAAATTCTAGAGGCAGTGAATATGCTTTGGTACAGTACAAAAAGGCTCCTTCACGAGGAAGAAGGAGCAGAAGCAGAAGTCTGACCCCAAGGCGACATAAAGCTTCTCCACGAAAAGGAAGGAGCAAGATCCGAACACCCGAGCAAAAGAGGGTATCTCCGAGAAAGAGGAGAAGCAGAGGTCGAAGCTCTACCCCCGAGGAGGAAGGGAGTAGGAAACATCATAGGGACAGGTACGAGAGACCTGATTCCGATTGGAAAAGGACTACTAGATCCAAGAAAGGACCAGAGGATGAAACCATGACTGCATGAGAAGCAGCACGGAAAGCACTTCAGAATATAGCATCCTCCCCTTTTACCAAAAAGTTACAGGAGGCTAGGCTGCCAACCAGGGTGAAACACGGAACGTTCATCCTCTACGAGACAGATGCTGATCCCGTGGCACATATACAGCATTACCAGCAGGCAATGTTTATGCATGAAGGAGATGATGCAATCATGTGCAAGATGTTCCCGTCGAGTTTAGGGAAGGTTGCTTTGTTTTGGTTTCACAGATTGGGTTCACGCTCCATCCGAACATGGGTGCAATTGGCCGAGGAATTTACTGCACGATTTTTGACGAGCAGGAAAGCTCTCAAAACCTTTGAGAGTCTTTCCTTTATGAAGCAAGGAGAGGACGAGCCGATCAGGACATATGCAAAAAAGTACTGGGAAACCTTCAACGAGATCGAAGGTTATAGCGAGGAATACGCAATAGCCACGTTTAAGACAGGCTTACCTGTTCGGGGGGAACTGCGTAAGTCCCTAAATATGAGTCCTGTGCAGACATTGGCAAAACTGATGGAGCGAATTGAGCAGCACGCCAGGAACGAGGATGACATTCTACGGGAGGATGGTAAGCTGGCCGCCGAGCAAGTAAATGGGCCTATAAAGAAAGCAGACAAGCCAGAGCCCAAAACTTATCGTGAAAGAAAAGATTATGGGCAGGCAAAGAAAGAGCAGTACAGGGACAAACAAGCCCCAGACCCCAAGTCATTCTTTTCAATAAACACGGTTTGGAAAGAGCCCATCTACAGGATTCTTTATCGAATAAAGAATCAACCTTATTTCAAATGGCCCCCAACTCTTGGTGGGAATAAAGATGCAAAACGTGCTACGAATCAGCACTGCAGTTACCATAAGGATTGGGGCCATATGACTGAGGACTGTGAGATGTTTAAACGGCATCTTGATGATTTGGTTTCGCAAGGTTATCTCAAAGAATTTATCCAAGAAGATCCTAAGGATAAAGACAAAGCAATGGAGTTGGATTACGAACAAAATCCAAAAGGGGTAATTCATATGATACATGGATTAGCCAAACCTTATACGAGAAATGAGGTGAGATTGCTTCAGAGACAAGTGAAACATGACCAACATGTGATGAAGTTGGGGAAGAAAAGAGGGCGCAACGAAGGGGCAGGCGACGAGGGCATAGTCTTTACGGATGAAGATCTGGGAGGAGTCCAGGTACCTCACAAAGATGCTTTGGTCATAACCCTACGAGTTGGGGAATCTGATATGGAAAGAATCCTAGTGGATTCAGGGAGTTGCACCGAAGTGCTATACTACGATGCATTCAAGAAACTGGGGCTCACTCAAGAAGACTTGGTACAATCAGTAACTCCTTTGGTTGGATTTGGGGCAGGAGCAGTTTGGCCGTTAGGCAAGGTAACTCTGCATGTTCGGGCTGGGACAGTGGTGCTACGAACCGACTTCCTAGTGGTGGATGTACCGTCTTCCTATAACGTGATTATAGGGAGAACATGGTTGCACAAGATGAGGGCAGTCTCTTCAACTTTCCATCAGATGGTAAAGTTCCCAGGGTCTAATGGGATTGAGCACATCAAAGGTAACCAAAAGGTAGCTCAACAATGTTTAGTATCCATCGTAAAACGCATCCAAAATGCCCACCATATCAATTCAGTAGAAATCCCCGATCAGCCGACCATCGAGGATATCGGAAGGGACCCAGCCGAGAGGGTAGTTGAGGGTTTAAAGAAAATACAGATCAACGAGATTGATCCTGACAGGTATTTTTTAATTGGGGAATCATTGCCAGCAGATGAAGAGGCTAAATTGATAAGTTTTCTAAAGACTTATGTCGACGTATTTGCCTGGACACCAGAAGAAATGCCTAAGGTAAGTGCAGACGTAATTTGCCACCATTTAAACGTTGATCTTGAGCATAAGCCAGTCGTTCAGAAAAAATGGAGGGCAGCCGTGCAGCATGTGGATGCAGTTATCGAGGAAGTCGATCGTTTGTTGGAGGCCAAAGCAATACGAGAAGTCTACTACCCAGAATGGTTATCCAACACTGTTGTAGTAAAGAAAAAGAATGGAAAGTGGCGAGTCTGTGTAGATTTCACAGACCTGAACAAAGCCTGCCCAAAGGATAGCTTTCCACTTCCAAGGATAGACCAACTCGTAGATGCCACTGCTGGATATGAGTGAATGAGTTTTCTCGATGCATATCGAGGATATCATCAAATTGCCATGTTTGGGCCAGATCAAGAGAAAACTTCTTTTATTACACCACGAGGGTTGTACTGCTACAATGTCATGCCCTTTGGATTAAAGAATGCATGGGCAACATATCAGAGATTGGCAACCATCATGTTCAGAAAATTGCTCGGCAAAACTATGGAGGTTTACATAGATGACATGGTGGTGAAAAGTAAAACTGGGCAATCCCATATTGCAGACTTGAGAGAGGCTTTTGAACTTTTGAGAAAATACAAGTTGAAACTCAACGCCTCGAAGTGTGCGTTTGGAGTCGGCTCTGGAAAGTTTTTGGGCCACCTTGTAACCTTGAGGGGGATAGAGGCGAATCCCGACCAGATAAAGGCTTTACAAAATCTGCAGAGTCCTCGGACAACGAAAGAGGTCCAACGGTTGACTGGGATGGCAGCGGCTCTTAATCGATTTATTAGCCGATCAAGTGACAAGTGCAGACCTTTCTTTCAACTGTTAAAGAAAAGAGAGGGGTTCGAGTGGGGAGCAGAATGTGAACGAGCCTTCCAAGATCTGAAGGGATATTTGGCCTCTCCTCCCCTTCTTTCGACTCCAGAACCAGGTGAGTCTCTAGTTTTATACTTAGCTGTTTTTGAGCATGCTGTGAGTGCAGTACTTTTGAGAAATAAGGGATCCGAGCAAATCCCAATTTATTATGTGAGCAAAACTTTGTTAGATGCCGAAACAAGGTATTTGCCCCTCGAGAAATTAGTCCTGGCATTAAGGACAGCAACCAGAAAATTGCCACATTATTTCCAGAGTCATAAAGTTGTGGTTTACACTGAGTTTCCGTTAAAATCACTGCTACGAAAGGTAGACTTCTCAGGAAGGATCTCAACTTGGTCCGTAGCGTTGAGACAATACGACATTGATTATCAGCCGCGCACAGCAATCAAAGGTCAAGTGTTGGCTGATTTTGTGGCAGAATTCTCACCCACGGTAGCACCTTTGCCTCCTACGAGAAAGAAGCATGAAGCAACGCCACCTGTAACGAAGAAACAGGAATCAACCGAACAAGATCCCTTGGAATGGAAGCTGTTTGTTGATGGGTCAGCTTGCAACACCGGTTCAGGAATTGGAGTTGTGCTTTTACCCCCTGAAGGATCAATGTTGGAACTATCTGTTTGGCTAGGGTTCAGTGCATCAAATAACGTGGCAGAGTACGAGGCACTCTTAGCTGGTTTGAGAAGTGCAAAAACCCTAAAAGCTGAACGTGTTAGGGTGTATTCTGATTCACAACTCGTAGTCCATCAACTGTCCGGGCAATATGAAACCCGGAGCGAGAAGATGGCGGCTTATGTACAAGTAACCAGAGATCTGCTCGACACCTTCGAAAGGGTGTATATTGAGCAGATAAGTTCTGGAAAGAATGCTCATGCAGATTCATTGGCATGGTTAGCCGCAGCTGTACCATCTGAGTTTAAAAGAAAAATAGCCGTGGAGTATCTGACCGAGCCGAGTATTGGGAGGAGCGTGGAGATGGTCTTGGACGTGAACCAAGGACCAAGTTGGATGGACCCAATAGTGGAGTTTTTACGAGATAAAACACTCCCTTTGGACAAAAAGGAGGCTCATAAAATTAGGACCAAATCTGCTCGGTTCTGGTTATCCCCAGAGGGAAAATTGTATAGAAAATCTTTTACAGGGCCCTACTTGCTTTGTGTGCATCCTGAAATGGTGCAAAAATTCCTCCACAAAATTCATGAGGGAACTTGTGGAAGCCATGCTAGGGGCCGGTCCATCGCCCACCGAGCAATCACCCAAGGATACTGGTGGCCGTACATGCAAGAAAACGCTAAGGTATACGTTAAAATTTGTGAGAAGTGTCAGAAGTTTTCACCAATGATTCGAACACCAGCCGAGGATCTGGTGCCTTTGACGAGTCTTTGGCCGTTTGCTCAATGGGGAATGGACATAGTGGGTCCATTGCACAAAGCAACTGGGAACCGAAAATTCCTGCTAGTTGCAACAGACTATTTCACTAAGTGGATTGAGGCAGAACCATTGGCCAAGATCACTGAACCTATGATAGATAGGTTCGTGTGGAAAAGCATCATTACTCGTTTTGGGGTCCCATACTCATTGATTACAGACAACGGATCCCAGTTTCAGAAGAAGTTCAAAACTTTCTGTGCCCAGTATGGGATAAGAAATTACTACTCGACTCCGGCCTACCCTCAAAGTAATGGACAGGCAGAAGCTTCTAACAAAACAATTCTTGATGGAATTAAGAAGAGGTTGGATAAAGCAAAGGGGAAATGGCCTGATGAATTGCCATTAGTGCTTTGGGCATACCAAACAACACCTAGGAGGTCTACGGGAGAGACCCCCTATTCATTAGCATATGGAACAGAGGTTGTTATTCCATTGGAAATAGGTCTGCCGACCAACAGGACCACTTTGGTTGAAAGTGGAGGAAATAATAGAGCCTTGGAGATTGAATTAGACCTTGCCGAGGAACGACGAGAGCGGGCCCTGGTGCACTTGGCCTCATACCAAGAGCAGCTCATCAAAAGTTACAACAAGAATGTACACCCACGAGAGTTTGGTGTTGGAGACCTTGTACTACGAAAGGTGCTCGGCAATACTAAAGTGGCTAATGAGGGAAAGTTAGGGGCCAATTGGGAAGGCCCATATCGAGTTACAGAAATCGCGGGCATTGGGGCTTATCGATTGGCAGACTTGGACGGGAACCCAGTACCAAGACCTTGGAATGTCCATAATCTGAGAAAGTTTTTTATATGAAAATATTTTTCTTTATGCGCACCGTGATTGTGTGAGAGTTACGAATAAAACTCTCTTGTGTTCTAAAGTTTTGTTATTCTAGTTGCAAGGGGTACGAGTAACGCCCTCTTGAGTTTTACAGTTTATGAATGAAGTTACTTTTTTTTAGTATAACTGTTGTGTTCTAGGCATTTGTTTTAAATACGAACTACGAGATTAGTTTCCCTCATTCGTATTGGGGAGCAGGGTATACATTTAAAGTATGTGAAACTTAAACGCAAGTACGAAACACTTGTGAGAACGCAAGTACGAAACACTTGTGTGATGTTCTAAGTACGAGAAACTTAACAAATACCAGTATGAAAACATTTGTATGGAATTTAAGTACGAGAAACTTGGACAGACATGCATAAACTTTAACGAGTATATGTTAGCCACGAAATATTCAAGTACGAGAAACTTAAACCCTTATGATGCATACGAATACATGCATAGAGCATACGAGAATACTAAAAGAGTTTTTAAACACAGTATTCTGACATCATAAAACCACAATTCGAACAGGTGGCAAAACAGATTGTCAAATACATGACGATTGAATTTATTCGTCTTCTGTGAGATCTTGAACAGTTGCAGGAGTAGTTGTAGGAGCTGCTGGTGCAGTCAACTCTTCTGTGGTATTCTCATCTTCAAGTACGTGGACCACCACTGACTTCCTTTTGGCCAGGGTTGGTCATATCATTTTGTGGCTCAACTTCAGTAACAGGTGGCCCAGACGTTTGCACATCTTGTTCTTCATCTCCCTCCTCAGTAATGTCCTCCTGTTCACCAGCAGCTGCGCTTGGTAGTTCAATGTTGGTCCAGAGCGGAGATGACTCAGGAATCTCAGCCTTTGCAAGGCAAGCTGTCCAGGATGCCACCCAAATTTGGTCTTGAATCCCAGGCATCTGGTTCGTGTAGCTGTCTGTAGCTACTTTGATTCCCTCATTGTATCCCTTTTCAAATGCAGCTTTGGCTTCAGTCTGGCTTGTTTCAAGTTCTTTCAAAGTTTGTGCCAGACTGTCCTCAGCCCCCTTCAGTTGTCCCTTCAAGCCATCTGCTACCCCCAAGGCCTGGTTTCTTTCTCTCTCAAGCCTGATGATGGTACATTGAAGCTTGGTGTTCTCACTAACAAGTTTGGCACGTTGGGGCTCGGATTCGCTGAGTTTTTGAGCCATGGCCACCATTTTTTGCATCACCTGGAATGTTCAAAAACAGCAGTGATAAACATAAATATCAAACGCTGTACACGCTATGGTTACAAAAAGAAACTTTACCTTGGCGTTATGGGACATGAAAGAGCTAAGGAGGTTGTCAGGAGACATTGCAACTTCTTTTTGCATATCCCCAGGCAACAGAAAGGCCTGGGACAATGCAAGTGCAGTCCCTTCAGTCTCAACAGTGTCCCGAGCAGTGATAGCTCGGTTCCCATGAGAGAAAGAGGGAGCCCATTCTCGAGCAGGAGATGAGGAGGATGGTGGGGGTCTTTCTTGGGATTCTTCCACCTGTTGATGTTTATCTCTGTGGAGGGCTGCAATTTCTTCTGGAGAAAATCCAGGAGGAGCATTAGTCTGAGTCTGGATACGACGGCCACGACCCTGACCTTGTCCCCGAACAGTACCACGACCTCGACCAGGAATAGTGAGTAGGCTTCCTAAATCGATTGGCCGGTTCATTTCTAGATGTGAGGGGGTATGGCCACTGGAAGAAGAGCTTGATATGGGACTTGAAGCTTCCTCAGCAAGAGGGATCGGTTCGTCAGAAATAGGAGGTGTCCGAGAACACCTCTCTTCTTGTTCGGGGACTGGTCTTGAAGGACCAGCAACGACGGGATTATCGGCTGCTCGGGTTCGCCGATCAATAAACCCACCGTACGAAGCTTTGTAGCTGAGAAGTACTTGAGCTGCTCTTGCTCGGCCAGCAAGGTATGTCCCTTCGCCGTTGAAAGCAAGTGCTCGTCTGATATCAGCTACTTGAACTTGTGGGGTTATGATGTTATAACCACGATTGATGTTTGATGCTGAAACATGACAAAGCATAAACAATAAGGAGCATGAAAAAGCTTTTTATTTGAGAAAGATAAACATATGAATTAGGAGGAAAGAACTAACGTGGGCTCCCGAAAACGTGAGGAGCATGAAAACCAATCACTTGGCCGTCCTCATCCCTGGGTTCGAAGTTGCCCGTAACGATCAGAAAATCATCGTCATCCCCACGAGCAGAGTCAGGGAGTTCGAGAACAAGCTTCTTTCTAGAATCTCTACTTTTTAAATAATAAGTAAGGGCGTCCCCAGTTCTGGAAATACTGTATAGGTGGTGAATATCGTACAAGCCTAGAGAGGTCCCTAACATTTGATTTAGGGCATTTATACCCATAACTACTCGGAAGAAATTAGCAGAAACCTGCATTGAGGAAAGCCTATAGTATGCTAGGACTTGGCGAAGCAAAGGGGCCAAGGGAAACCTAACCCTGCCCTCAACGATAGCTACCACTGGAATGTGAAGAGTGTCGAAATCAAAACTTTCACGAATGGCATCCTCAGGAGCCAGAACAGTGGCTACGTTGTCAGGAATCTCATAACGAGATCTGAAACTTGCCATGGTTTGAGGAGTATTACAGTGTCTCCAAAATCTTCCCATTACCAGAAAGGTTTTTGGGGTTCTTTGAAGTATAAAAGAAAAGGGGGCGATGAAACCCTAACAAGAGATTGTAAACAATCCACCAAGAGAAATGGAGCAGTAAGGAGAGGAATGGTGACTTACGAAAATAGTCGATTGAATCCCTAAGAGCAGAAAGGAGGAGGTCTTGAAATGATGAACAGAGCTTCAATGGTGGGTAAAACCTGAAATCGTCTTTTTCTGCTGAGGGAGTCTAAGAGAGAGATTGGGGTTTTTGAAAATGGGACGAAAATCCAAAAATACCCTAAAAGTAGGTGGCGTACGTGAAACGTCATCCCAGACGCCGTTTTGAGCGTTTCATTTCCCAAAACACATCTGTCCGTATTAAATGTGAGCAACACAATGATCGACACGTGTAAAGATTAGAGCTAAAAGCTTGTGACGCCCAAACCAAAAGAAGTTTTCGACTTTGGCAAAATGACGAACAAATGTACCAATTTATGAAATAGGGTGCAGGGACAAAATGAATTTGCTCGGTAAAAGAGCTTTACTCGTCATCTGAGTACAACATAAACGAGTAAGGCTGGGGAGCAATTGTAGGGAGGTAATCCCGAACAGGTACAAGAAGAGCCCGAGCACGGTGAAGTAAAAGTCAATGCACTATGGACCAGTGATATGAGAAGTCAATGGTCCAGAGAGGTTGTACGATTTTCGGTGCAGTAACACGAGACGTTATTGGACCAAATACAAGGAAAGTGACATGTCATGCCACTGTTGAGATATCTTGTTCGGCAAAGAGAGAGCCGAACAGGAGGAGAGCTCCTTAGAAAGGAACTGGACCAAACCATTTCTAAAGGACTAGTTACATGTGAAGTAACTGGTCTGTTCGGCCATGAAATGGCCGAACAAAGGGAGAAATCCTATCAGAGGGAGTACATTGAAAGATTCCAGAAAAGTCATGTCCCGTAAAGGAATAAAGGTCCCGGGAATATAGGATCTGGTTAGGATACCCAATGAGAATGGGATGTTCAAACCGTAATGGAAAAGAATCCTAAAAGGTCTCTTTTCCATAAACTGATTAAGGAAACGAGAATCCTTCATATCCTGGGTTTCTTATACGAGTTAGGAATCCTATGGCAATATGGATACTTGGGCAACAAGCATCCATGAATCTATAAATATGAGATAAACCTAGAGAAAAGAGGTACGCAATACATTGCATTATTCGATATTTACCTACTGATAATTAGGGTTCCATTGGTACGAAATACTAACAAAGGCATCGGAGGGCCTTTGCCACGAGAGGCAAAGGTGCACTCACTCCTTGTCTGTTTTGCAGGACAAGGGTTTCATTGACAAATTAGGGTTCCGTTCAAGAGGCACGTGAAGCCGTTGCATTCCAGTACTATTCAGAGCACTATTTGAATTTATCCACCTACAAATATCATAGTTGTCAAAATCGTACGATTCGATACGATTCGGTGGGTAATCGATACGAATAGGCGGGTAATCGATACGAATAGGCTGCCGAATCGGAAATAGCTGAGAATCGTAAGTGAATTGGTGATTTACGATTCGTATCGTACGATTCGATACGATTCGGTCGGTAATCGATACGAATAGATTGTCGAATCGAAAATAGCTGAGAATCGTAAGTGAATCAGTGAATCATTCGATTCACTTAAAATTTCTAAAATTCATTTTTTACTCTTGTTTTGCTTCTTTTGTTGTTTAAAAATGGTTCAAATATTTTTTTAAGGTCTAGTATTGTTATATGTCATTTTTTGTCTATGTTATATGGATAGATAATAAGAAAAAGAGATTTATTATGAGAGTGAATCGAAAATGAGGAAAATAAATGGAATATAACAACCCTATAGACCTTTTAAGGGTTTGTTTTGTACTTATAACTCTTTCGTACAAAAAGAACAATAAGTAGGCTTTACGAATCATCATCTCTTGGTAGTTGCAATAGAAGCAACTTACCTAATATTTCACGTTATTATCAAATCATCATTTAGAAGAAAGTATTTATTGATTTAGGCCTAAATCTTTCATTTGTAGTATATATTGTTGATACTCTAATCAATAACCATAGGTTTCTATGCATTATAGAAGTCATGACCGAATCAGAGCGATTCACGATTCGATTCGATTCACGATTCGAAAAATAACCATTTCGATTCTCGATTCGATTCACGATTTGACAACTATGATCAATATGCTGTACATTGCAATTTCTTTTTCTCTTTGTTGAAGGTATGAATTAATAATAAAATTGCCTCTCTATAATAGCTTAAGCTTTTAGATGAGTTGGTAGTTAATAACATAATAGATCTTGTGTTCGAATCTCACCGCCTACCAATGTTTAAATATTTACACGTGTTTAGCCCACTTATGAAGGAGAGCCTGGCTACACGTGAAGGGGCGTGTTGAATGTATGAATTAATAATAAAGTTGCCCCTCTCTAATAGCTTAAGTTTTTAAATTAGTGGTGGTTGTTAGATAAAGATAAGAAGAGTTAGTTTAGTTATCTAATCTTTGTATCCTTATCAGTTGTATGTATCCTAGATCATGGTGAAGTCTATCTCTTGTAACTAATTGTATCCTTATCAGTTTATCTCTTGTGAAGTCTATCTCTTGAAATCTAATGGCTCTATGTGTGAGCCTTTATTCTCTGAACACTTGCAATATTATTATATGGTATCAGAGCTTCAAAGTCAAATGGCTTCTCAATCATCTTCCTCTTCTGCTACCAGTTTGCCTCTTTCCTCTCCACATATCACTTGCAATTCTTCCACCTCATCTTTTCCAAGTGCCCACCCTTTTCTCACTCTCAAGCTAACTACCACCAATTACCTTTATTGGAAAACAAAAGTTGCTCCCTTTCTTCGTGGCCACAAACTGATGGGTTTTGTTGATGGCACCACTCCGTGTCCTCATTCTCATCTAGCACCCAATGATGCTAATCCTTTGGGACAACAAAATCCGGCCTACGATGTGTGGGTCTGTCAAGATCAGATGCTAATGAGTCTTCTCATTGGTTCCCTTTCTGATGAAGTTTTTTCCTTGGTTGTTGGCCTCACCACATCTAAAGCCATATGGGAAACTCTCGAGGCGTCGTTGGCATCTCTGTCCAACACCCGTATCCTACAGCTTCACATGCAATTGCAACAAATCAGGCAAGAGGATAAATCTGTGTCCTCATTTCTTCATCGGGCTAAATCCATTTCCGATGAACTAGTTTAGTTATCTAATCTTTGTATCCTTATCAGTTGTATGTATCCTAGATCATGGTGAAGTCTATCTCTTGTAACTAATTGTATTATAAATACACGGCAATCTAATGGCTCTGTGTGTGAGCCTTTATTCTCTGAACACTTGCAATATTATTATAGTGGTTAACAATCTAGCTAATACTCTCAAATATCTTTTATTTTGCATATCCAAGTAACTGGAACGTATTCACACCTGTTTTCTCGCAATATCTATTGAGGAAAATGATAGCTAAGGACGTGTTTTGATAATTAATACCTGCCAAAAACATGCCACTGGTATTAATTATCGAAACACGTCATTGGCTGTCATTTTCCCTTTCTACTGAACCATGTGATGCACAAGACTGGCGGGGAAAGATACTTTTAGTTTAATCTCGGTAATAGAGATTTTCCATGGATACAGGCATACAGCGTATTAGGATGTGTTGCAAATCCTTTGGTGCTTCAGATGTTGCACACTCGCACCTCTTGGTTCCTGTCGTCGTACTCCGGCCTTCTGACGTTCATGCTGGATAGCCACGACACGTTTTCGAATGGTGTTCCCCTGGAGCAGTACTTCAATTTGTTCCCTGAGCATCACATTCTCCTGACAAAAAAAATACGTAAATGGACAGGAATAAGCATCGCTTTATTCTGACAAAATAAAATTTGTAATTGGACAAAAAAACGGCCATATGGAGATCGAGTTCAATATTGTTTCTCTTAGCAAGTAACAAGTTTCCTGTTAACTTGGCAAACCAAAAACCAGCCTATGTCTCAAACAATCTACATCCAGATTGAACATGGTCAACCAAGCCATTGCCCTTGCTATATAAGTAGCCACTAAGTTACTTTTCCTGATTAGCTTTCAATTCAAAACCCTAACCCTAACCCTAACAATCCAATGAACACACTATGCGCGGAGAGCAATCAAGGGAAAAAAATATGGAATGCAGGATACAGTTTTTTAGTTCATTCACTATGTATCGACGAGGCTCCGTATGTACACCTTATTTCGGATGAGCCCTTCTAGTACCCTCCCTTCCTTGTGACGCCCGATTCATGGCTGGCTTTCTACCTGCTTTTCATTGTCCGGCTTGCTTGATTCATGCAAATCCTTAGGCTTAAGCAACTAGAGGAGAAAGCACCTTACAACTACAGCTACGAATGTGGAAGGGGAGCTGCAATCGACCCCTTTCAGTGGTTCTAAGCGCTAAATGCTGGAAATATAGGTTATTGCAGGATAATCATGATCAATATCCATTATTATAGTTATAGCTGAGACTTCTGTTGATGATAGGGGATAAGTCGGTAGATGTCTTATCTATTCGGAGAACAAAGTGCCCTTATTTAGTCTACTAGTGCGTGCCCGCACGACGCAAGCATGTCCGTACCTGAAGAAATGGCGCAACGCTTTCTAAACACAATCTAAATGGAGTATAAAACACCGGTTATTTTTGGATTAAAAAAAAACCACCTTTTCAATTTTTTTTTTGGATACAACGGTTGTTTTTAACTCCATCTCATATGGGGTGAATTCCGTGTATGTATATGTCGCATCCCATATGAGAGGACGTTACAAATAGCCGTCGTTAAATAAAAATGTACCCATAAGATAGAAGCCAATGTACAAACTTGAAAACCTTTGATATGGTTTCTCTTTTTGTAACATGCAAAATTTAAAAATAGCATAGAGAATGTAGAAGGTTGGTCTTTTTTTTTTTTTTTTAAGGGGGGGGGGGGGGGGGGGGCAATTACAATGTAAATAAATTTGAAATCAAAACAAAATTGCAAAATCAAATCTTGGCCTAAAGTTAAACAATACCGTAATAGATTGGACACTGGTGAAAGCTTTGTAATCGCAATAGCCATTTAAATTGAGAAAAAAAATGGAGTCAACCTGGTTTCAAATTGGCTGTGATTGGGAGTGTGTGTAGAGAGAGAGAGAGGAGGAGGAGTCATTGATCTACCATTGGATTTGTGACCAAAACTGATCTAGAGAGAGTATTCATTCTTAAAGAAAATCACAGGGCTGAGGAGAGGTGTTAGCTTTGGGAGTGGAGAGTCAGAAAGGGAACGTAGAAGAAGGAGAGAGAGATATATCTCAATTTTAAACGTAAGATTTGATTAGTGGCAATTGTGCAATTACCATTGTTTGAGAGAGAAAGAGAGAGAGGAAGAGCCGTAGAATTTATAGGACAAATTAATGGTTAGAATTTATGTGGGACATAAAATTCAAAATCATTCTCCTTTATTACATAGATTACAACCGACCCGACTACTCCGTCGTAAGGTGCTTTATTGCGCTTGCCCAAGCCCAATTCATTTTGTGAGGAAGGAGAATCTTGGACTCTATTCCATTATACCCAACTTCCCTATTGACGGGCCCTTATCATGGTATAGGTTCAGGGCCTTTCTCACTGGGTGAGCACATCAGATTCAAAAGTCCTTTCCTAAGAATGGAGTATAATTAGTTACATCGGTTGCATATAGCAAAAATATTAATTAGGCCGAACTCCAAATAGTCAGCAAAGTGCAAATTAGACCAAATCAAGCTTATAAACCCAACAACATAAAATGTGGCCGCTCTACACACCTACCTGAAGGTTCAACTCAACCTAGTTAAAATTGTAAAAAGTATGTTATATATATGTGTGAAGTTTGATATTAGTATAATGTAAAGTTTGGGATGCTAAAGTTAACGTACGGTAGCATTGAATATATGAGGCATGTGATTCAAGTGTACGTAAAAGCCCTCGATCGAGACCCAATCCCTCCACATACATATTAGCAGCTAATTTGCATGCCTTTAGATGTGTACTGCGCACTCAACGGGATGTATGTTGGAGAGGGGTGTGGATTTAATACACAAGACAAAAAAGAAAAGAAAAGAGAGAGTCCATGAGGTACTATAGCTAGGTACCAACATGTGATTCGACTAGAGATCGAGATGATTAAATGTTGTTTCATTAAGTACTGGTACTGGATTCACTTGGGGTTGCAAGACGGCCGGGGAAAGTACTGTAGCTGTATAAATTATACTCCTCCAGTAGTATTTGTTACTCCATTTTCGAAATAAGCTAGTGTGTTTCTTTTGTCCCAGCTGGCTATTTTCAAAGAGGAAGCTATCTAGCTCTGCAAAATTAATGTTGGATCCAGGCCGCGGGAAACCTTCGTAATTTCACGCCAAAGAAGGGGAAGGAAAACTAGTGTAGTACTCATGTTTGTCGGTTTGTAATTAAGGTGGTATTAATTTGTTGTTGTTCTCAAATGATGCATCCAGCTGCATGCTTGGTGGTTTCTTCTTTCTTTCTTTATACGACGTACTTTCTATATAGATTCAGGCTCTGTCGTGGACTTTCCTTTCTTGGGCAGCTAATTAATTAAGTTGGTACCATATATTTGGGACCAAGCTTGATCACATTTTCCTCCTATTAGCTAGGGAGTAGTTGTGCATATTTATCCCTGCTAAAAATAATAACCTCTCATAAGTAGTATATACTCCGAAGTCACGTACTACACATTTTGGTATTTCCCTTGTTGGCTTTGTACGTCTTTAATTCTATCATCCAGTCCTCTAATCCAGTAGCTAGTATTATCTAAAACCATGACGACGTGTACCAAATATGCATATTACCACCAGACGAAGGGATGGAAACGAGTTTAATTTGGTGTGTGCGCAGATACATTCGGTGCTTTTGATCAGTTGAAGCAAAATGCTACGAATGCTAAAATTCCGTTTTATGGAAGGTACTTTTTTAAAATCACATCAGATGGCAATGACATAACAACAAGCACATCCAAAAAAGTACCTTCTATAAAACAAAATTTTTGGAGTCTGTGCCAAATTTTTAGTTATTTTTTTTGGTTGTTCGTGCCACTTTCTAATTTATTATATTTTTAATCTATGAGGTCTTAGGTAATTTTATTTAATAGTACTGGTCGAGAGCTATTAAACAAGATCTATATTGTATAGAAAAAATGTTATCAATTGAAAAAAATAATCAATTTACCATCCAATTAGAATAAAGGAGGGACTAAAAAATTGGAAGGGATGGGGTTAAAGGAAGAACATTTCAATTGGAAAGATGTGTCATAAGTCTTATCCATAATGAATATGGAATCTGGACAGTGGGACTCCTTGTGTTTATTTGGATTTTCTACCACTATTTATGGCCCTTGTTATTCTGCGCGTGTGCCTCCCCGTGGAAGCCACACACTCTCTAGCTGATTAGCCTGATTTCGCCAGGAACGCATTCCGGTGTATGGAGCTTTTGTTCTCGTGGAGACCACACGCTATTTCTTTGCTGGAAGATTTTTGTCACCCTAATGATAAGGAGTATTTTATTTTGGTTTGTAAAAAATGTTTTCAATAGAGAATAAATTCTTTACACCGTCGGTGTAAATATTTATTTCCTCCAAATCAATTGCATTGCGACGCGTGTCAAACAGTGGTCCCAATTAATAAAACATAGTGACGTGGCGCAATGCAACTGATTTTGAGAAACTAAATATTTACACCGGTGGCGTAAAAAATTTATTCTCTTTTCGATACTTTGATGCTCAAAAATAGCAACATGGAATTACTTTTGTGACTGAAACTTTTTTTTTTGTCACTTTTTTTTTGGTTTCAGAACGGAGCCTATGTATAATGTGTGTGGAAGTACAGATAAAATAATATTCAAATTTCTAAAATTTATGAGAGCGAGGATTTAAAAAAGGGGCTCAGAGCAAAAGATTGAAAGTTGAACGATATCCCTATCCAAAGATTGGAAGTTTTAGGAGGACGGGTTTATACTCTTGTACTGGACGTAATTGGACTCTCACTCTCTCCATTCCCTTTACTCAACTAACCAGCTCAACTTTGGGTAAATTATTTGTTGAAACGAAATGTAGCATTGTGTGGGACCATCTTCAAGTTCGACACAAATGAATTGTTTAACACATATTAAAGGTTCGAGTAAAAAAGTCATCTAAATCGGATATCGGTAATTGCTTAATCGATCTATTTTGATAGCTAGGAGAGAGCAACCTATATGTTGATGAAGACTGCTATTCTCAGTCGTTGTTCTTGATGTCTATGAAAGCATGGGAGCAATCTTTTATAGTTTGGAGAGCACGATGGCACAGCTATACAACGGGAGGTTAATGAATCAAACCTTGAGCCATTCTTCTTGTTAACTGTAGGGACTAGGGTGGTTGAAGATTAGTAGTAGAATGCGTTAGAAGACACTACTCATATGCTTCGTTTGCTCCGATATATGGAATAATGCCCCAAGCGTAGGGCCTAATACGTCAGTTGAAGCATGATAATCCGAAAATCCGGGATCGTACCCAAGGGAATAATTAATACGGCTTTGCTGGATTTGTAGATGCAAGCAAGGGCTTTCAACTTTTAGACAGCCAACTTGGTTTTACGTGTGTAGTGGAAATTAAAAGGGGCTAAATTGAAAATCGAATAAACTAAGATAAAAAGCAGGTTAGGTCTAGGAATTATTAACACTCATGACTCAAGTTAAACTACATTTCTCACACGATTACGCAATTCAGGATACACAGTTAAGGTTCCTAAATAGGAAAATAGAATGGTTCGATTACCAAGCTAGCTCTAGAATTTATTTGGCAAATGCCTCGTGCATCAGAGCTCCAAGTATCATGTGTGGTAGGTAGGCGATGCTCCTACCTACACATGATCAAGGAGATTAACACCTTAGCGATTTGACAAATAAACCCAAACCCCACATCGATTCTCGAACCAAAGGTTTAAACTTTATGGTGAAAAACGCAATTATACTTGAGCCATGAGGTGCTAATCACCCCATGACCTAACCTTGAAAAACTACTCGCACATATCTATTGAGATAGGAGCAAATGAAAATCTACTTAACATAATTGAATAAACAACACTAGAAGAAAATTGGATTAAAAGATAGATCCGAAGATTCACTACAACTTTAATAAAGATGACAATATCAAAAACTAATTAATAAAGACAGAAAATAAAGATTCAAGCTAGAAATTGAAGAACATTAAAAAACAAAACCAAATCTAGATCTAGATCTACAATTACGTAAGCAAAATCTATTCTACTTCGTATGCGCTCTGCATATTCTTCAGGAGATGCTCTGAAAAGTCCCCTCCAAGTCCTTCGGTATCGATGGAGAAGGCCTTAAACTGGTCTACTTAAAGGACTCGGTACCGATAGGATAAAGAACTTGGTATCAGTACTGAACTGATTATCCGCTGTCACTGGAAAAGGTCTCGGTACCGATAGAATAAATTAATTGGTATCAATACCGAAGAGCTTAAGTCCAGCATTTGACTTTTGGTCCACGCCTAGGCCTTGCCTTCGTCTTGTGATATGCCTTAGGCCTTACAACTCTTGCTACTTGGTAAATTCCTACAACACAAAACTGAAAAACCTTGCAAGCAAAAGCAGTTAAAAGAACTAAATTAACGGCAGAAACAATTAAAACTAGCCAACTAGCGCACCCTTAATGTCATTGTCGGGTGCTTAGCACACCCCCCAACTTGAGGTTTGCTAGTCCCTAGCAAATAAACTACAGGAAGTTTGAAAACTAACAGCCTTGCAATCCATTCCGCTATCATAACTTAGAACATGCTCAATATTGTAAACTAACAAGAGTTTAAACACTCTAGCTTTTATTTCATTTCTACCATTAACAATTTTAGCATCCAATTAAGCAGGCTAAGTAATAAGCAAGTCTCTGAGCAAGCTAAAAATAGTTGTGCCTTCGAACAACAAGAGGATATGAGACACAAACTTGCAAATTCAAACTAAACCATATCCCACGAAGAAGTGCTTTATAAACAGGCAGCAGTGAAAAAGAAATACTATGCCTCAACAACTAAAGCACCTTTTTCAACAGACTTTGACAACTATCAGATGACTTTGGATAATCGAAAGGAAAGCATGCCATGTAACTAATTATGCAAATATCAAAATAATCAAACAGTACGGAATCCATGCGCGCTAAGGATCAACTAAGGACTTCATTAGCTTGTAATGACCTTGGTTTCAAAGAACAGGTTAGCAAAAATAGGCGACGGTCTTTTTTAGCTTGGTTAACTACCCGAATGACCGCCGCCAACACAGAATACCAAGTTAAAGGCCAAACCAGCCAAACCAATAAACCAACTACTAGCTAATAATGTGCAAAACTAAACTATGAAATGAAAAGCAACAACACAAAATAAAGGATAGGATAGTTGGCATGTCAACCAACCTAGACCCCGACCAAGTTAGGGGATTTCTGGAGCCACCGACTCTCTAACTCCTCACATCATCTTACCACCATCTCACAAAGATTCCAAATCATCCTTCCACTTCATCATCATCCACTGCTTCTTCTTCTCCGAAATCATCACTCACTTCAGCCTCAATTTCAGGTTCCGGTACAAATTTCTCTCTATGTTGACGCTCAAAAATGGTAGTTTGCCATGCCACTTCCTTCTTAAGTTGAGCTTGCTCCCTCATAATTCTTCTTCTTTCAACTTTTTCTTTCCTCAAACTCTTGATGATCGAGATGTTCTGACAACAGAGTAACTTGATCCAAGCGTTTTGCTTTGATTTCTTGGAAGGCAAGGTAGTCAAATAATCCCCTTTTTGAACCTGTTTATCCTTAGCAGCATGGGTTTGGGACAAACTCTTTTCATCGAATGAATCATCAAATGGCCCCGGTGACAGCTCCTCCAACTTCTCATAAGCCCACCCCCTAACTCCATTTTCTCTGCACAAACTGGTGATCATACAAAGAAAAGGCATGCTGGCAGTAATCAACGTGTTAGCTCTGAAATCTCGCAACTGAGTGAAGATGAACATCGCCCAATCTACTACCAAATCATTTGCAGTGAATGCATACAGAATTTCTCCACTTTTCCTAGTTAGTTTGTGCTCTGTGCCTCGAGGGTATAAATTGCAATGAATTACTTTGTTCAGAAACCTAAAACTTGCTTTAAAGTTTCCGGGCACATGGGGAATTGAAGCCACCGCAGGGTCACTATACAAAACACTATTCACCCCTTGCATATCTAACATCTCATCTTTTCTAGGATAATTCACCAAATCAGGAGGGGGGCACTGAATTCTCAAATACCGAGCAATGCCATCGGGGGTAATCTCAACATCAATGCCACCTACTTGAGATGTAATTTTAACAGTCGGATCACTTTGCAAATCGCCCTCAGGAATTTGCATGTACTTATAAAATTCTATGACAGCATTCTTATTATAACCAAGTAATGGCTCAGTCCAGAATTGCAAACCTTTGCGCATAATGTCGCGTTCTCGATTTTCAACATAAATAAAGATAGCTTTTCATAAATAAAGCTCCTCACATTTTTTTTTTACATATTACCCCAAAAGAGCCCACCATGTCCTAGTCATTAAATTACATATCCAACTCTAAGAGTTTGAACATATTACATCAATAAAAGAAACGGAATTAAGGTTCTATTACATTCCCAAAATATGTTTTGCCAAAATGTCCATGAGTCTCATTTACCACTCCTTTCGAAAATATGCACTAGAATGCATGCACTTCATTTCATGCTACTGCTCCGGGATCACACCTGAAAAATGATAGGTTGAGCTACACTAGCCCAGTAGAGAAATCTACACAACCATTATATGCAAATGGGAGGACAGACAGAATGAATAAAATAGGTATGCTATGTCTCAAGTTTAAAACGGAATGGAAAACTATAGATATCTCACCGTCGTTCATGATAATACAACACCAAGGTTCTAGGCTAACCACAATGTCTTATTCCGAATACTCCATCCGCTCCCCGACTTCACCTTAGTCATAACAACACACGTTTAAAGAAAACAACCTATCGATATATGTCTCTATGGTAGTGTTCGACGATCAATCACTTCTATTGTATATTCATCAAACAAACCCTTACATTTACTTATATCAATCACCATTACAAAATCCACCTCACACGTCATAAACGAGTACTCTTCCCGGGCCGTTTGTGGAGTCCCGCTACTCCCTACAAGTATCTCCATCACTATAGGAACTGAATCACATCACATCGTATAGGTCACCGTACCACAATTCCTCCAATACACTTCATAACTCAACCATTGATCTCAATCACATATAATGAATCACAACGACTAGTTATTCACATAGAAGTAGTGCGGATAATCATCTCAATCAACTCGCCATCATTAAGTTATTAGTTTCTCATCACCATACAAGCACTCACATTTCAAGGGATATTCTCTCACAACAATTCATAGACTTCTACCTTACAACCCATGCAACTATACAAGTTACGCAAGAGATGTAGCACATATCAAACATAAGAAAAATGTATCATGTACCCGCGCCTAGCATTGTTTAACTTAAAGGAGTGTTCTACATGTTCGTTCCTCATATCGCATGTCAACACATACAACCTTAGCCCACCTATATTCCTTTTGTTCTCTAAACCCTCGTTTCGGTGTCAAAGGACTCATACGGAACCCAACGACCACTACAAAGCCTAGTATACCACTAGTCTCGTCAAATCACTCAATTAAGTACTTAGGTGAACCTAAGAACATCCGTGCTTCACTCCACGATTCTAAGGAAAAAGGATTACCCAATGTATACGAACATATCTATCTTATTTTGACTATCAAGCCTTATCGGTAAAGAATTAGGAGATGAGACTGCCACCATTGGAAAGTAGATTTCCAGTACATGAATTTCGATATAAAATTTGCCCAAAACGGTGTTCGGATGAAAAAGTTATGCCCTTTTGAAGTTTTCCAAAAATGCTGAATTTTCATTTCCTACCGGTAGGAAGCATTCTCCTACCGGTAGGAGACCAAAATTTCACGAAAATGACATTTCTGGACAGCTTTTCTACCAGTAGGGCCAAAACTCCTACCGGTAGGACTTGGGTTTTCAGCGCACGATTTCAGATTTCGCGAGAACAAGTCTAGCAACAAAACCAACGATTTAAGGCATGATTCAAACACCAAATCATCACATTAGCACATAATAGAAGTGAGAAATCCCTACCTCAAAGATCAAAGCCGAACTCACGAACTCCGAGCAAGCCCTAGCTCTCTTAGACCCGAAATCCACCGAGAATACCTCCTCCGAACTCCAATCCACCGATACAAACTCAAGATCGTGGTTATTAGGTGAAGGAGGAATAAATCCCTACGAGTTTGAGGAGTATTGAGCTTGAGAGAGTGAAAGAGCAAGAGAGAGAGAGTCGGACGGGAGAGAGAGAGAGAGAGAGAGAGAGGCGTGAGTTGTGTGGGTGTGTTTTGGGGAAAATTTTGTCCTCCACACTCACACACTCCATTATATATATGTACACATATCCATAACACACTAACACCCCCAAACTCCCAAATTCGAGCACATTGAACCCAATTCACATCATATTTCTTTTTACGTAAGAAATTACACAATATCAAATTTATTGAAATAAAAATACGGGTCTCTACACATAATGTATCGGAGACCCGTGTGATCAGGCTTGAATTTCCCAGCATCCACTTGACGCTCATTTTTGAATTTCCGACTAGCAAAACTGCCTCCCAAGTCTTCCTTTTGTCTGCTGCAATCTCAGTCGGGGTACGTCTCCTCTTCCTACTCCGAGACCCCAAAGCCTCTTCGGGCTGACTTTCCTCTTCCTCCGGCACAAAATCATCCTCTTCCTCAATCTCCGGTTGAGAAGGAGGAGCACGCTGCGCTGTTTGTTTAATTCTCGACATTGAAAGCAAAGAGGGATTTTAGGTTTTTATTTGGGTATTTTTGGATTTATGGGGGAATTTCTAGGGTTTTTGATTTTTTTGGTGGAAAAATGGAATGTAGGATAGGATTTATGATGGGGAGTGGGTATATGAGTGGAAAATAGGAGAAAAAAATGGATTTTTGTGGAGAAATGAGAAAAAATTCGGATTTGAGAGAGGTTAGTGGGTTTACCTTGAGTTTTGGTTGAAAACCTTAAAGTTGAGGGAGAAAAACTAAATATTCCTAAGGGAGATGGAGGATTTGAAAGTTTTGGGTGAGATTATGGGAGATTTGGTGGGTTGATTTGTGGTTTAAGGTTAGGGTTTTGGAGTTTCATGGAGGAACAGGAAGGGGCATTCGGCTGTACAAGATGAAGATGGAAGTTTGGTTCTGCACTGGACTCGTCTGAACTGCTTCTGTTTTGAATTGTAGAGGCTCGATACCGATAGGACCAAAAACGTTCCATCGATAGCGATCTGCTTGAGCTGTTTGTTGTGGAGACCTCGGTACCGATAGATAAAAATACCTTCTATCGATGCCGAACCTGTTTAGGTTGATCCTCATAACCTTTAGGTACCGATTGAAACTTTCATCATCTACCGATGCCGAAATGCTTATGTTGATCCCTTTGAACCGTGTTGGTACCGATATCTTCTATTTTGATCTATCGATACCGAAGCCAATAACTCCGAACTCTTGCATTTCTTCAATTTGAAAACCCAGAACTCTCAAAAATTTATCTAACACCCCAAAAAACACATTTTCATAGATGAAAACTCATCCCCAACATCCCTCCAAACAATCGGTTGCCTAAGTTAAGCAAAGAACGGAGAAATAACAGGATGCAAAATAGGACGAGGTGACACATATGTGGTATGATCATGCAAAGAATGCCTTATATCCTTTTCTAAGTGCGCATTAGATTCCAAAATGATTGAAAATTGACATTCAAACACAATTCGAGATGGACATGCGATTATTCACCTAACTACAAGCATTTTTATTGGAAGATGGGGATATGGGCCAAAACTTGTTCAAAAACTTAACTCAACACTTAAACCGTTCAACTTTCAACTAAACATGCAAATTGAGAAGCACACAATTTCTTAGGATTGCTACGAACTCTTGCCAATTAACAATTATTGAGCATACAACAAATCATGAAAAGAACCAAAAATCATGATAAAAGGAACGATTGCAAGTAAAAAGTTTTTATTTATTTTTGAAAAATTTTCATTTCCTTATTTTTTGGATTTTTCAATTTTCAATTGTTTTTGAATTTTTCAAATTTTTCACAAAAATGCAAACAAATAGCACATAAGCTAACCCCTCCCCCCAACTTAAAGCAATGCTATGCCCTCATAGCATGAAGAACAAGAACGAAGAGAGAAAGAATGCGTGAATGTACCATCCAAGGGGAATGTCAACCCCTAAATACCTCTACCAAGTTAGAAGATTTCATGTCAATGTCTTGCTCCAACCAGATTAGATGCTTCTAGGGTTTACTCATTCGGTTCTACCAACTCGGAACCATAGCTAGTCACACTGAGCCATATCCAAAACTTTATCGGACTAACAACCGCGGCGCTTAGCTGCACCCATGCTTAGGGCTCCTGAACGCCTCACTCACTCCGGCTTTAGACCCAAACTATCAAGGCTGATGTGGTAGCAAATAAACCCTGCAGAAGACTTAAGAGGACGACTTTCCACAAAACAAATGACATTAGAACCACCGGCCCGTATTATCCGGCTTCCAAACAAAAAAAAAAGTGAAAAGACAAAAGGTAAAGAAAACACGAAGAAAGCACACAAAACAAATAACAACATGCAAAACAGAATGAAATGCAATGCACTACCCGATCATCACGCGATCTCACGAGTCATACTTTTCTTCCCATCTCTTACCGTTGGGGTAAGAAATGGGTGGCTATACTAGACCGTCGAAAATTTGTTATGCTAGCGCCCGTAATAAAATTTATCGCTTGACCTCGCCAAACAACTAAGTTTAGCGTCCCCTAGGATCAAAACAAAATAAGATGCAATACAACCTAGCGTGCACTCCGGGCAATATCAAACCTCACTCACAGACCTAAGTTGCCTCTGATTAGGGGCAATCGCGGAGAGCATGGATCATTAACGATAAACTATTACCAAGAAGAACTAATGAAAACCCTTTTTACACTAACACATTGGTGAAATCTTTTGCATGTGAGGTGTTTCCAAGACTTTATTCAAAACAAGAAAAATATAACATAACCAAACAAAACATGCATACGAAACAAAATATGGCAAAAGAAGAAGAAAAACAAGAAAGAAAAACAAATATGTACAATTTAATACCAGAACTCGGAGCGTCAAAGTCACAGCTAGACTCCGCTAAACAATGAAGTCCAGCGTCCCCTAAGATCGTAACTAGGCAAGCAACAAGATAGAGCCAAGTGCGTTAGCACGGGAATATCAAGGCCTAACCTAAGGATCTATACCGCCCCCGTTGGGGCTAATCTGGAAGACGTGAGTGTTTTACTGTGAATTACTCCTATCAGAAAAGCTAATTAAAGCCCTATGTCACTGATATTAAATGATTTGCCCTCGAACCGGACCTGGGCACACGATCCTTCTTTTAGTAGCGGCGTGCAAAGCTACATATACCCAAGTCAATGAAGGGTACCCCCTACCCGGGGGCCGGGTCTGACAAACAGTTAAGTTCAGCGGTTACGCTGTCGCTCCCCGTGCAATTTTAAATACCAAACTAATCAATCGTGTAAACTGGATCGATTAACTCCTCATCAGGCTCTCCAACCTCAAAAGTACCAAGAAACGGTTTAAGCTTTTGGCCATTAACTTTAAAAGATTTACCATTAATTGGATTTAACACATCAACGGCACCATGAGGATAAACATGTTCAACAACATAAGGGCCAGCCCAACGAGAACGTAATTTACCAGGAAACAAATGAAGCTTAGAGTTGTATAGGAGTACCTTTTGTCCAACCTCAAACTCTTTCCGGTGAATTCGCTTATCGTGGAAGGCCTTGACTTTTGCTTTGTAAATGGCGGTGTTGTCATAAGCATCTCTCCAAATTTCTTCAAGCTCATTGAGTTGCAGCTTTCTGTGTGCTCTGGCGGCCGGTAAACGATAATTCAGTGTCTTGATTGCCCAATATGCTTTGTGCTCGAGCTCTACCGGAAGATGGCATGTTTTCCCATAAACTAGACGATACGGCGAAACTCCCAAGATGGTTTTGTATGCTGTGCGATAAGCCCAAAGTGCATGGGTCAAACGAAGACTCCAATCTTTCCGGTTCGGATTCACCGTCTTCTCCAAAATGTGCTTGATTTCCCTATTCGCCAACTCAGCTTGCCCATTCGTTTGAGGATGATAAGCTGTGGAGACCTTGTGAGTGATATCGTACTTCTTCATTAAGGTCCCAAAAATGCGATTGCAAAAATGAGTTCCTTGGTCGCTTATGATTGCTCTCGGCATCCCAAAACGTGAAAGAATGTTGTCCTTGAGAAACTCCACCACTACCTTGGCATCATTGGTACGTGTTGCGATGGCTTCGACCTATTTTAAAACATAATCGACCGCCAATAAGATGTACAAGTTGCCGAAAGAAACGGGGAACGGTCCCATAAAGTCTATGCCCCAGCAGTCAAAGATTTCAACCACCATAATGTTAGTCAACGACATTTCGTCCCTCCGAGACACACTCCCAAGTTTTTGACAATGTTCACAAGCGACGCAAAAGTGATAAGCATCCTTGTGCAAACTTGGCCAATAGAATCCACATTGTAGCACCTTGGCAGAAGTCTTCTTAGAATACAAATGGCCTCCACAAGCTTCTGAGTGACAAAACTCAAGAATTCTTCGTTGATCTGAATCTGGAACACAACGACGCACTATTTGATCTTGACAATACTTGAATAGATAAGGGTCATCATAAGAGAACATTCGTACTTCATGAAGGAACCGACGACGTTTTTGAGGAGACCAATGTGGCGGTAAGAGTCCTGTAGCCAAATAATTCACTATGTCTGCAAACCATGGGGTACTCGAAATAGCAAACAATTATTCATCCGGAAACGTGTCAACAATAGGTAAACTCGGAGTAGGATCCTCGAACTGTAACCTTGATAAATGATCGGTTACCACATTCTCGACACCCTTTTTGTCCTTAATAGTCAAATTGAACTCTTGGAGAAGTAGGATCCATCGTATCAAGCGAGCTTTCGCATCTTGCTTGGTAAGTAGGTACTTGAGAGCCGAGTGGTCAGTATACACAGCAATAGGGGTGCCACCAATGAGATAGGACCGGAATTTATCAAGAGCAAACATTACCGCAAGTAACTCTTTCTCCGTGGTAGTGTAATTCGTCTGCGCATCATTCAATGTCTTGCTTGCATAATGGATCACGTACGGATGCTTGTCCTTCCTTTGTCCCAAGACAGCACCTACAGCATAGTCACTTGCATCACACATAAGTTCGAACGGGAGGCTCCAATCCGGTGGTTGCACAATAGGAGGAGTGGTGAGACTAGCCTTTAACTTTACAAATGCTTGCTCGCACACGGGGGTCCATTCGAAAGGAATGTCTTTGACAAGAAGATGGCATAGGGGTCTAGAGATAGCACTGAAGTCTTTGATGAACCGATGATAGAATCCGGCATGCCCGAGAAATGAATGAATATCCTTCACGCATTTTGGAGTCGGGAGATTGAAAATGAGATCGATCTTTGCCTTATCTACCGCGATACCCTCCAACGATATGATATGCCCCAAGACAATCCCTTGAGTGACCATGAAGTGACACTTTTCTCAATTCAGAACCAAAATTTTCTCTTCACACCTTGTTAAAACTTTCTCCAAATTGGCCAAGCATGAATCGAACGAATCGCCAAAAACAGAGAAATCATCCAGAAAAACCTCTACTATCTTTTCGACCATATTACTAAAAATCCCCATCATGCATCGTGAAAAAGTCCCCGGAGCATTGCACAAACCAAAAGGCATACGACGATAAGCGAACGTTCCGAAGGGGCAAGTGAATGTCGTTTTCTCTTGATCCTTTAAAGCAACTTCAATTTGATTGTAACCGGAATAACCATCTAAAAAACAATAGAATGTATGGCCGGTTATCCTTTCCAAGATTTGATCGATAAATGGTAAAGGAAAGTGATTCTTTCTGGTACTTGCGTTGAGCTTCCGATAATCAATACAAACTCTCTATCCTGTCTGAACACGAGTAGGCATGAGCTCATTCTCCTCATTTCTCACAACTGTAACTCCGGATTTCTTTAGTACAACTTGAATCGGGCTCACCCATTTACTATCGGCGATAGGATAAATGATCCCAACATCCAAGAGCTTCAAAACTTCAGCACGAACTACATCCTTCATAATCGGGTTCAAACGGCGTTGGGGTTGGCGGGACGGCTTGACATTATCCTCCAAAGCAATATGGTGAGAGCAAAGAGTAGCATCAATCCCTTTGATATCTGCAATTGTCCACCCAATAGCCTTCATGTGCTTTCGTAGTGAATTGATCAACTTCATCTCTTGGAGATTCCCAAGAGAAGAGGAAATAACCACAGGATAAGTCTCGTTGTCTCCAAGAAAAACATACTTCAAAGTATCAGGTAGGGCTTCAACTCCAATTTCGGTGGCTCAACACTAGATGAGAGAACCTTCTTCTCGATTGGTGGTAGCTTCTCAAACTCTTCAAACTTTGGAGTCTAAGAATTTATAGTGCAAGCTTCATCTTCCTCATCAAGCAATAAACACAAATAACTCACTTCAGAAGACTCGAGAAATTCGACCTCATTGGCTGTAAGAGTAACTTCCAAAGGATCACTGTAAAGCAACTCATCCACGTGTTCTTCTACAAGAGTATCGATAAGGCTTACTTCATTCACGTACTCGTCATCTCCCATTTGACTACCCACATTAAAAACATTGACCTCCATCTTCATGTTACCGAAGGTCATATTGAGAAGTCCATTTCGATAGTTGATAACTGCATGCGCTGTGGCTAAGAAAGGTCTTCCAAGAATCACTGGAGTAGAAGCAGCAGAAGAGTCGGTCGGATTTGTATTGAGAATCACAAAATCTACCGGATAGACAAACTGATCAACTTGGACTAAAACATCTTCCACTACTCCCCTTGGTACACGAACACTTCGATCGGCCAACTGAAGTGTAACCCGAGTAGGCTTCATCTCCCTTAAACCAAGTTCTTGATAAACAGAGTATGGAAGTAGATTAACGATAGCACCAAGATCAAGTAAGGCTTGTTCGATACGCTTCCCTCCAATGGTAACAGCGATAGTAAGGCTCCCCGGATCCTTGTACTTCGGCGCGATATTCATTTGAATGGTAGAACTCACTTGCTCAGTGAGGAATATCTTCTTTTAAACATTAAACTTGCGCTTCCGAGTACACAAATCCTTAAGAAACTTGGCATATGAAGGAATTTACTTGACTGCATCCATGAGAGGAATGTTGATCTTCACTTGATTGAATAATTCATGCAACTCCGTGTTGTAATTTGGTTTCGCCAAAGCCTTCAAACGATTGGGATATGGAGTCGGTGTTGGATTAACTTGGGGGTCCGGTACACTTTCCTTGTTCTTGCCTTTGTCCTTTTCTTTTTCTTCAAGAGTCTCCTTACTTGCTTCCTTGGGAGATTCCCCAAGGATTGGAATTGAACGTTCGATAGGCGAGGGTAACAAGGTAGGTTCCGAAGGCATCACCACTTGGTTATCCACCGTCTTGCCACTTCGAAGAGAAATAATAGCCTTTGCTTGCTCGGGGAAAGTCACCGAAGAGCTAGCAAAGTGAAGACTTTGAGAAGTCGGATTAGAATTCGGTTGCGGATTAAGTTGAGGTTGAGTAGGAAACTTCCCTTTCTCTTGTTGTAACAAACCCACCGTAGTTGTCAACTTGCCTAACTAGTTTTTGATATCATTCATCATCTGAGTTTGTTGCTCGTTGATGGCAGTTTGACCTTGCAAAGGAGCACTGAATTGATCTTACCAAGAACGCTTTGGTGGTTGTTGGTGAAACTGGGCAGGTGGTTGTTGAAATTGGTTTGCATGTGGGAACGGAGCAAAAGGAGCAAAACCAGGCGGACCTTGAGCTTGAGGGAAACGAAAAGCATTCTGAGGTTGTTTCCTTGATAATTGAGGAGCAGGTGGTGAAATTTGAGAAGAACTCCCTTCGTTAGATTGATTCCAACGGAAAGCTGGATGTTGCCTTGTCCCTGGATTATAAAATTGAGAATAAGGGTCAAAACGTTGCACTGTATGTACTTCTTCTCGAGCAATTCCATTAATCACATTCTTAAGAGCAGGAATGTTGGGGCACGCTTCGTTAGAATGGCCCACAATCTCACAAATAACACATACTTCCTCCACTTGGCGTACTACTTTCACTTCTTGAGATTGAGCACTCTTTAATTCCAACTTGTCAAGTTTCTGAGCAATCTCCTCCAATCGAGTTTCAAAAGATGTATGCTCCGCAATAGAGAATTTTCCTGAACCTGTAGGACCTTGATTGAACATCGCTCTATCTCCCGGTTCTGCAAACTGCCAAGACTGGGTCTTCTCAGCTAGCGACTCATAGTAATCCCAAGCATCCTCCGGTGTCTTCCCCATAAAATCACCTCCACCCATAGTATCCAGAAGCTGTTTACTCTCTTGAGAACACCCTGTGTAGAAATAGTTGACTCTGAGATACAACGGAAGGTTGTGATGAGGAACCGACATAAGCAAGTCCTTGTATCGCTCCCAATACTTATGGTAAGTCTCTCCATCCATTTGCTTGAAACATTGAATCTGATCGATAAGTAACTTCATCCTACTGGCTGGAAAGAATTTAGTGGTGAAAGCATCTTGAACATCTCCCCAGTTACGCAAAGATTGTGGCTTCAAGGATTGAACCATTGTTTTTCCTTGTCCTTGAGAGTGAATGGGAATAACTTCAGGCGAGCTTGATCAAGTTGCCCCGGAACTATAACGAAAGAGTGTAAAATATTCTCGAACTTTCGGATATGAAAATAAGGATCCTCCAATTCTCGCCCCCGAAATTCTGGAATTATCCGAAGATACTCAGCTTTGAATTCAAATGTATTTTCCAGCGGTCGGAGTTGGAATAACGATAGGAGATACTTGAGGAGCCTATTCTGGATTCAGATAATCACGCAGAGTACGAACTGGAACTTCTTCGGCCATTGGGCCTTTGCGATTGCAATTTAATTTGCGAGGCGGAGAGTGGGCAGGATACGCCCTAGCAATGCTACGGATTCTTGGCGGTGAAGAAGAACGATGAAGCCGATTGGAAGTTGAGCTTCGATAAACAGGCATAAACTAACACAAATACTAACAAACTACCAACAAACTACCAGACAGGAGGGGCTATGCCGCCACCTCAACTCAACAATCAGAGTATGCGAGGGGTTATGCCGCCACCTCAACTCAACAATCAGAATATGCGAGGGGTTATGCCACCACCTCGGCTAAACGATGCAATCAAATTTAAGCTAACTAACTACACTAATTAAGAACAAACTCGATATTTAGCCTGGCTTCGTTACACCTCAAGTTTAGTACAACCAAGTTAGAGGTATCCACCAAACTAAATACGAACTACTAACAAATAAACTACTAAACTACTACTAGACGAAAGCGGGATACTTACAGTGGTTTGTCGAACCTCCAAGAAAGCCATAATAAGAAATCCCCGGCAACGGCGCCAAAAATGCTTCGTTTGTTTCGATATATGGAAAAACGCCCCAAGCGTAGGGCCTAATACGTCAGTTGAAGCACGATAATTCGAAAATTTGGGATCGTACCCAAGGGAATAATTAATACGACTTTGCTGGATTTGTAGATGCAAGCAAGGGCTTTCAGCTTTTAGACAGCCAACTTGGTTTTACGCGTGTAGTGGGAATTAAAATGGGCTAAATTGAAAATCGAATAAACTAAGATAAAAAGCAGGTTAGGTCTAGGAATTATTAACACTCACGACTCAAGTTAAACTGCATTTCTCACCCGATTACGCAATTTAGGATACACAGTTAAGGTTCCCAAATCGAAAAATAGAATGGTTCGATTACCAAGCTAGCTCTAGAATTTATTTGGCAAATGCCTCGTGCATCAGAGCTCCAAGTATCATGTGTGGTAGGTGGGCGACGCTCCCACCTACACATGATCAAGGAGATTAACACCTTAGCGATTTGACAAATAAACCCGAACCCCACATCGATTCTCGAACCAAAGGTTTAAACTTTATGGTGAAAAACGCAATTATACTTGAGTCATGAGGTGCTAATCATCCTATGACCTAACCTTGGAAAACTACTTGCACATATCTATTGAGATAGGAGCAAGTGAAAATCTACTTAACATAATTGAATTAACAACACTAGAAGAAAATTGGATTAAAAGATAGATTCGAAGATTCACTACAACTTTAATAAAGATGACAATATTAAAAACTAATTAATAAAGACAGAAAATAAAGATTCAAGCTAGAAATTGAAGAACATTAAAAAACAAAACCAAATCTAGATCTAGATCTACAATTACGTAAGCAAAATCTATTCTACTTCGTACGCGCTCCGCATATTCTTCAGGAGATGCTCTGAAAAGTCCCCTCCAAGTCCTTCGGTACCGATGGAAAAGGCCTTGAACTGGTCTGCTTAATGGACTCGGTACCGATAGGATAAAGAACTTGATATCAGTACCGAACTGATTATCCGCTGTCGCTGGAAAGGGTCTCGGTACCGATAGAATAAATTAATTGGTATCGGTACCGAAGAACTTAAGTTCAGCATTTGACTTTTGGTCCACGCCTAGGCCTTGCCTTCGTCTTGTGATATGCCTTAGGCCTTACAACTCTTGCTATTTGGTAAATTCCTACAAAACAAAACTGAAAAACCTTGCAAGCAAAAGCAGTTAAAACAACTAAATTAACAGCAGAAACAATTAAAACTAGCCAACTAGCGCACCTTTAATGTCATTGTCGGGTGCTTATCATCATATCAAACTAAGGCGAAATTTTGTTTTTTCAAAAAACCCTTAAAAAAATGATATAGGCAAATTAAACGACTCAGCTCCAATAATATTTTTGAGTCTCCAAGTGAACCCCACACAGTTTGACATTAACCTTTACAATTATTATTGGACAATGATATTGGCACTCCAAAAATTGATAGACACATTCCAAAAACAAAGGTAAATGACTTTCGAATTATACTGATATTGGAGTGCTTCAATCAATTTTTAGAGTGTCAATATCAGTTTTCTTATTTTCAACCCCGAACACTTAAACTCATACTCACATCTTTTGACGAGATGCTCATAGAGATGTAGTGTGTGGGGGTTCCAATGTGAATGTGAATGGGACCCCTATCCCACTAATGGATAATAGAAGCAAGAAAAAAAAAAGGGGAAAATTCCTGTTGTCCTGATTCGATGCATCCAAACGGCAGGTGGCGACCACGCTCCCCCCGTCCCATAAGAATCTCCCGCCACACGCCCCCCATTTCTCTACTCTCTCTCTCTCTCTCGGTCACACCTCGACCCGTCGCGGAGTCTCAACAACTTCGCTCCCCCCCATAGGTATGCACGATGATTGCACCCAATTTCTAGTCCGATTGAGCTGATTTTCTCATGAATTGGAGTTTATGTCGATCGTTTCTGATTGCCAAGCTCTTCACCACGAGTTAGGGTTTGAGTAGTGTTTTTTTACTGCCCTTAATTCAGTTAAATGCATGTATTTTATCTAGGGTTTCTTCTAGTTACGTGTGATTGTATGTTTGGTGTATTTAACTATTGGGCTTTTTTGTATAGTTGTAGATGCGAATTTGGAGGTGGGTGTTTTTGTCGTGAAATTTCGGGCTTCATGCTGTGTTTGCTGAGACAAAATCGGACAAGAAAAGAAATGGAAGTGCTAACCTTTTTCTCTTTGATTGCTTGTTGTATAGAGAGCCTTAAATTATGAACTTTCTAGGTCTGGTCGGATAGTTTGGCCATTTTTTTTTTTTTGAACATTAGAGCTTCAGGAGTACCCTCCTCTCTTTTTTTGGTAATTGACAATTGTATTAACCAAAACTGAATTTACAAAAGGACTCAGTCCTTAAACAAAGAAAGAACCCACGACTCCTGAAAGGAGCAACAAAGAAACAAAGAGACACAAAACATATATCCCACCATCAGGAAATATCAATCATGATCACTCCCCAAAACTTTAAGGGAGAAGTGGAGAACCCCCATCTCAGGCATAGTTCCTTGTCTGTGGCAGCTGTAGGATAATCCTTCCACGAACACACCCTGGCCCTAATTCCAGCTGTGATTGCTTCAATCAACGTTCTTGCCGACTTACTTGTCAAAAAAAAAAAAAAAACGTTCTTGCAGACTTCACACTTCCACCAAACACTATGGCATTCCTTTCCAGCCATATGTAATAGACTGCTGCTGAAAACACAAGTTTAAGTATCTCAGATTGAAAGGACTTCAGGCTGCAAAAGGAAATAGCCCAACCAAGCTCCGAGCTCCAGTTACTAATCCTCCTTGCTTTTCTTTTCTTTTTACGTTGCTTGTTTTAAGCACTTAAAAACTAAACGACTCCAACTATAATCTACGCCTGTCCTGTTTTCACTGCAACCAAATGGGTATAAAGTAGCCCGGTTCCTTACCCTGCTTTCTGTCCATTAAGATACAAACTAGACAGGGTTCAATTTTCTCATCTCATAAGATTTGTTGATCTCACTTGTTTGCTAGCAGTTGATTGACAAGGATTAACTTTCAGTTTCCTTGGGTGGGTTGTTTGGCTATTGTAGGAGATTCCGCATTGAAGTCTAGTAGGGTCGCAAAAAGTTGAGATGGATTCGGAGGTTCCTGCTGCTCCAATTGTTGACACGGTTAGCCAGTTGGCAGAGCCATCTGCAAATAGGTCAGTGATTTAAGAAAGATCCTAGTTCGTTATTTGAACATTTAAATTTGTTCTGATATAGCAATGCATGCAAACCATTCCTTTGGACCTTGTATAGTTTTGTTCATCCATTATAAGGCTTTGATGTTATAATCCCATGGATGATGACTTTTGGAGAAAAGATGGTGACAGCGTATCATGTTGACATGGTGTGAGGCTCCATTTTGGGTGGTTCGTCCTTTTTGAATGGTGGTTTGGGGCTTGCTCTTATCTCCTTCGCCCAGTCCTGCAAAACGAAGCACGACTAAGAGACCACACCGGAGGTTCTCCGGAATGGCCCTCCGGTGCAAGAGTCAGTTTTCTTGCAAGGAAGAGTTAGAGATTGGGAGCTAGGGTTTTCTTTTTGCGTACCTATCCAAGAAGGCATAATGGGATATTTATAGGAAACCCTTCGCTTGGACTCCAAGATTGCACCAACGCTCGACACGCGTCGGCTGATGTCACTGTTGCATCACGTTTAGGGTTTTGCAACCGTTTTCATGATGAGCTGGCACCTTCACGTGCCACCATCATTGTTCTCATAACCGTTCGGATGACATCACGACCATCATCATAGCCATGAATGCTGTTCTGACGCGGATGAGCTGGACCGTCGGCCAAGCCATGCTCGGCACCGAGCATGTTGTGGGACCTTCGGCGGCTATCGAAACGATCGTATCCTCCTTCCCGAGCAGGTGTAGGGAATGGAGTATTAAAGAAGATGTAATTAGAGGAACCCTAAGCAAAAGGAACCCTCGGCCACGGTTACTAGATCACGCTCGGAATGGAACGAGCCATTCTGCTCGGCCTGCTACACATGGTATAGCTTTTATGACTATTTATTTGCTCAGCATTCGCATTGCCAGTAGGGACTATGGAAGGAAAAATAAAAGGTAATCATTTGTCGATAAGTTTGTTCAGGATGGGTTGGCAATAGAAGGTCAGTTGACAAAATGGGCGTTTTGAAAATTCAGGTTAATATCATGGGCATTGAGATCAATTAACATTTGAAATCTGAAACAAACCAAATTAAAAACTGGCCTTCCCAAATCACCTTTAGGAACTGATCAATTGGAGCTTCCGTTCATAACGAGATTGAACTTCCCAAGCAGTATATGATCATTGCTTGCACAAAATTTTCATTAATATCAGATTTTGAAATTGTAAAGCGATAAAATTTGCGTAGTGTTTGGACAACGCCTTGCAAGACCAACAACACGTGCTTCCTCGCCAAAACCCTAATCTGCAAAACAAGGCACAGTGAGCGCACCTCTGCCTCTCGTCGGCAAAGGCCCTCCGATGCCTAAGTATCACGTACTTGGGAAACCCTAATTATCAATAGGAAAAGCAATGAATGACAGCGTACTCCATGGGTCTCGTGTTTTATTTATATGTTTAGACTGACTTGCTCTCCAAATCTCCTTCTTTGCTTAGGTTTCATTTCCTGTTAGGAAACCTAGCCCTTATGGAATTCCTCTCGATATGGAAACTAAGTCCATATCCCTTTAGGAAACACAATCTGTATCCCCTATTCGTGGGATACCTGCCTATCACGTAGTGCATACGCTCTAGAACGTTCTAGAATGTCTTTACCGCCTTATCATTTAGGGCGGTTCCTGCTAGGGTTTGCCCCTTGTTTGGGCATGAGGCCGTATCCGAGCACATCTGACCGTACACCCCTTTGTGGTGCCACCGATCAACTGCTTGATCGAAGTATACTATTAACCCTCGCGTGGTACTCTTCTATTGCTCATGTGCCATCCACGTGTTCAGTTTTAGTTTGCACTGCTCTGGAGAACTTCCTTCAGAAATATACATGTTTTTCCCTTTTTAATGTTTACAATATTTGGGAGCCCTTGAAATGAAGTATTAGTCTCTCAAAACATGTCCATGGTGATCTTGATTCCCGAATGGTCTCGTAGACCATTACCACACAAATTGGCTCCTTGTGAGCTAATATAATATGCCTTCTTTTCATCTGTTGAAGTTAAATCCTTGTGTCAAATGGACTATGTACTAATAGGTTCTGTTTACAAATTAATATTAGGACAGGGAAGACTTGGCCTACTTGAAAATGTGTTGGATATATCTTCAATCCTGGAAATAACACGTCTGTGAGAAATGGGTTCTTAGACATGGGTACATCTACTCTTTTCACGTTGTCCTATGTGGTATCATGTCCAACATCAATGCCACACCGAAGGTGTCAGTGTAAGATTTGAAGCCACTAAGTTGTGTTTGGATTTGGATTTGAAATTTTTTTTTGAAAAATAGTAGGGGTAATAAGTGGAGAGAGAAATGTTGAAAGTAGAGGGAATCTAAGGGGTATTTTTAAAAAAATGCTTTTTGAAAAGCAAAGAGAACAAGGCATGTTATCATGTTTTCTCTGCAATTCTGTATTAGTGTATGTTGTTGGTCTGTTCGTCCTTTGGTTCCTGCTTCATCTTCATATACCCTAATCCGCTTATGTTCAAGTAACTGTATCTGGCCCAATTTGGGAGTAAGCTGGCACTTTGTTCTCCTTGACAAGTATGCATCCCAAAGAGTCAGCGTATCTTTCATTGAAATCTTCCATTTAACTGTGCTTATGTTTCACAATGTTGCCCGGTAGCATGAAGTTTTGGCTATACTCTGCTACTTCACTTTCTTAAGCCTTTTCCTTCGTCCTCGTTATGAATAGCGTCAGAAGAGGAATCCGTCTTCTTATGCATGCACATGCTTTATCATCAAAAGGAAACAGAAGAAAAAATTACCATTAAAAAATGCGATTTTGGATCTAGAGCTTAGTAGGATAATGTTTGATTTCAAGTGGTATGAACTACGTATTTTCTTCATGAAGAAAAGAATAATGGTAGATTTTTACTCTTTTTATGTGAACTATTTATGTGGGAGATCTCCATTTTACTTAGGCATCTGAAAGCTGTTTCTGGAGCAGGTCCAATCCTAGCAAAAAGAATCAAGTTCCAAAAAGAATTCACAAGTCCGAGAGGGAAAAGTTGAAGCGTGAGCATTTGAACGATCTCTTCCTCGCGCTAGCTAATTCCCTTGGTAATTTCATCAAAACTATTTTGATCATTTCTTGTTTTGTGGGATTATCTTTTATTTGTATTGTTTTAGACTTCTGTAAAGCGCAAAAGTATTTTCTTACCTCTCTGGATGGAATTGCACTAAATACTGTATGTTCTTGAATTCCTTATGTAGGACTGCCGCAGCAGAACGTTGGAAAGGCCTCTATACTAGGAGAAACTGCTCGACTATGTAAGGAAATGCATGCCCAGATTGAGAGCCTCAGAAGAGAGAATGCAGCTTTATTGTCTGAATCTCAATATGTAAGGCTCTTAAATATCCACAAGTTACTGTCGTTAAATGGTGTTGTCTAAAAACCAATCATAGGTGGTGCCAACTTCAGTACTTGAAAAGCAATGCATATCAAACTATGTTGAACACTTGTCGCTTCCTCTATACACTAGTGTCTTTCCATGTCTTTGGAAAACTGACTTCTCTTGTATACACCACGACATCTGAATCTGGTTTATCAAAACATTATCTGCAGCTTCAGTTTTATTAATTTTTTTTTTATCTCTTTCTTTTTCTTTTTGTAAAACCAGAATGTCTGTGCCTGTGCCTTTCTGTTCAGTGGTAGAACGTTTTAAGTTTTGAGCTTTCTCAAAATGTCAATGAACAGGTTACTGTCGAGAAGAATGAGCTGCAGGATGAGAATTCTGCATTAGAAGCTCAGATTGGGAAACTGCGAATAGAGATACAAGAGATGGTGCTGCACTCTAAGCCGGACCTGAATGTACCCCCTCCAGAAGAAGCAACATCACGTTTTCCTGTAGACCCTGTGTTACAGCAACCACCATACGCGAGTCCTTTCTTTGTGCTCCCTGTTTGTTCTGATTTGCCGGCTTATCCAGAGAACGATGCTACCGAACTTACATCCAGGCCTACCTCAAACGTTAGTAAACCACATGCTAGGTACCCCACCTCGTCTGATTCGTGGCCATCGCAACTCCTACAAAATCAACCAGAAACATCGAATCAATGTCGACACAGTGGCAACAGTAATGGTGATGTAGTGGTGGAGAATCAAGCTTAGATAACATCCAAGGCTATAAATGTTTCCAAAATTTTTTAGTGATCTGTAGGTTTGTTCGTCAGCTTAAATTCTCTTGTAGGGGTGAAATGATCAATTGCCTTCCAGTTGGGAGAATTTACTTTGTACAGTGTGGATGAATGGCAATTTAGAGCGTTTTCATGAGCATTACGTATCTTCTTTTCTTTCTGTTTTAATTTTATGGAACCTCGGCTTAACACAGCATGGTGGACAAGGGTCAAAAGTGCAGATAGGTTGCAGGAGGTGGGGATTGTAGAGGTTTCGGAACCTGGGATCTGAACATTCTGTAGAAGTAACGTTGGGAATTCAGATCATTTGCTTTGATTTTGTTATTTTGTGTAGAAGAAGCTTGGTAAGTATGGGTGGAGCTTTTGACATGTCTGAGAGTTCAGTGGTTATCACCACCTCACCTGGGAATCTGGGATATGTTCATTTTGTAGGGTTTTATTGGAATTATGGCCCAGTTAGAGGTCTAAAAGATCAACAGGTTGGTATGGATAATTGGATGGCGGAATGATTCGCCAAGGTCCTCATGTGGACTGAAAGGGATAAAATTCTTGGTTTGTTTCAAAGAAACAGATGCATTTTTGGACCAAATTAAACACTTCAAAGTCAGTTTTGTACTTTAGCCAGTCAAATTTTTTTTTAATACATGTTCACGGTGTGAAACTCTCTTACATGCCCCCTTTTCCTCTTTGTGTTGTCGAGATCAAGAAACCTCCATATCCTCACAGACTGATCAAACCATCTTATTATGTATACGATTCAAAATGTCAACGATTAAACAACTTACTTCCTCCGTCCCTTTTTTATAGTCCTGTATTCCATTTTGGGCTGTCCTTTAATAAGTGTCCATTTTATAAAGTTAGTTGGTAAAAGTTGGTGCATTGTCTATTTTATCCCTAAAAGTAGATTTCTTTTTGAAAAGTAAGTGAGTAAAAGTGTAATGATGATGGGTAAGTAGGGAAAATGGAGGAAAAAGTTGATGTGAAAGGTATAATGATGATGTTTTTTTAATAAGTTGGAATTACGAAGCAGGACAGTTAAAAAGGGACGGAGGGAGTATTAGAAATTAATACAAGACAGCCAATCAGAAATGTCAAGAAATCCTCCGCTCTTGAAGGATTGCCCTTAGCGTCTAGGCAGAGAACGGATAGGGATATGACTCCGCGGTAAAGTGTGATGTAGGACAAAAATGGAGAGTTTTTGTATTTTATTTTCTTTGTTTTAGAATAAGATTTTGGTTAGGAATATTTCCGTTTAGGTTAGAATTACTAACTTTCCGTATTCGGTTTAATTTTGATTTTTGCCTTTATTAGAATTCTTGGTCTACAAGAATTAAAATTTTATTTTAATTAATTAGGAAATATGTTTTATTTAATGCCGCTTGTTTTGGCATGATTTATTATTTCTTTTACAGTAGGATTTCTAGGGTTAGGGTCTTATAAAAAGGGCTGTAACCTATTCAATTATGAGACTTTTAAAACTTTTATCAATAATATTACAGAGATTTTCTCTTTCTTTCTTGTGCGCAAGAATTGCTCGTTGCGACGAGTTGTTTATCTCGTTTGGACTAGTACGCTAACTAGTCTCTCGTGAATTCCGCCGCGTCAAGTGGTATCAGAGCCAGGTTTTGCCTGGTTCGATGGCACCAAACAAAGTTGAAGACACACCCATTGACGTTCGTCGTGGTGAAGTATTTAACAGGACTCGCACCAAGGGATTTGCCCATGGTCAATCTGTTAAACGCAAAGTTGATAGGAACAGCGTTGAGGGATTTGCCCGCAACCAACCTATTAATCAAAACGTCTCCAGAAGATATTCTTATTATCAACTTGATAGTGAGGATGAATCTGAAGGCGAGTTATTTGAGGATTATTATGGATATCAGTCGAATAAGCGACACTCAAGGTTTGAATAACTCGCCTTCAGATAGTAGGAATGAATTTCTTGACGCGGCGGAATTCACGAGAGACTAGTTAGCGTACTAGTCCAAACGAGATAAACAACTCGTCGCAACGAGCAATTCTTGCGCACAAGAAAGAAAGAGAAAATCTCTGTAATATTATTGATAAAAGTTTTAAAAGTCTCATAATTGAATAGGTTACAGCCCTTTTTATAAGACCCTAACCCTAGAAATCCTACTGTAAAAGAAATAATAAATCATGCCAAAACAAGCGGCATTAAATAAAACATATTTCCTAATTAATTAAAATAAAATTTTAATTCTTGTAGACCAAGAATTCTAATAAAGGCAAAAATCAAAATTAAACCGAATACGGAAAGTTAGTAATTCTAACCTAAACGGAAATATTCCTAACCAAAATCTTATTCTAAAACAAAGAAAATAAAATACAAAAACTCTCCATTTTTGTCCTACATCAGTCTCCTTTTCTTCAAAAGAACTCGACCTCGAGTTCTCGTTAGGAATCTGCCATCTTCCATGCCAAAGAAACAGATACTTAGAATACTTCAACTCCTTCCTTAACTTGAAATAAAACTTCAAGAAAAAGTGTATTTGCAAAGATTGTTTCTCAGCATGCTTTAACTTGTTGACAAAATTCACTAGATGAATGTTGAGAACCCAATCAAATTGCTGCACTCCAAGAGAATCAACTAGAACCTTATGCTGAAGTTGCTGATTCTCTAGACTTTGATTTATTATAGAGTTGGTTGGCACTCCTTTGTTCGAAAATCGGATTTCAGCAACAGCCATATTTTCTTGTAGTGTTGTAGTCAACTCTATTGCGGGTGATTCATCAAGCCCAAACGCACAAGCCTCCAATGCAATATTATTTTGGTCCTCCGCAGCCTCATATGAAATAATTTCAATATTCTCTTGCACACAAGTATTAATGCCAATTTCATCTTGATCATGAACTTCAATCTTGCATTCCTCTTTTTTGCTAATATAAAGGTCAACTTTCTCTTTATCATCAGTTTTATTGTACCCATAATGATTGCATTCAACATCGACCTCCACTGTTTCTTCGATGTTAGGCTCAACAAATATCACCTCCTCTAGTTCAACTCGATCTCCTTCCTCTTTTGCGATTTCATATCCATCATAATAGCTGGAACGTAAGGAATCTGAGATTGAAAGATTTTTATCGGTTTGTTGACGCTTTGAGTGACCCGAACCCAACAGTCTCTGTGATGTGTCCCTCGAGTTTTCAGTAGCCGCAACGGTATAATTTTTATTACTTGAAAAAGAATAAGACAACCCAAGATTATCTCGGGACAATCGCTTGGACTCAAGATTTCTTCGATACTCTTCATATAACATCTGACCATGATGCGATTGAAGAAATCTATCACTCATCAATCGTCTCATCCTGAGCCATGTCTTGATTGGTTGTTTATACTGGCGCTCCCGATTATATTGCAATTGCTTCCACCATCTAGAAGCATAGCCTTGTAATTTACAAGTCACGTATCTAACTTCCTTTTCTTCCGGAATTTCCATATACTCAAGAAACTTATCAACTTTACGAAACCAATAAATTAAATTCTCAGGATGGCAATACCCATTAAAACTAGGAATTATTGGTTGTACCTGAAAAGTTGAAAAGTCGTCATCTATGTGATAAAACCCTTCAAACCTTGAGTGTCGCTTATTCGACTGATATCCATAATAATCCTCAAATAACTCGCCTTCAGATTCATCCTCACTATCAAGTTGATAATAAGAATATCTTCTGGAGACGTTTTGATTAATAGGTTGGTTGCGGGCAAATCCCTCAACGCTGTTCCTATCAACTTTGCGTTTAACAGATTGACCATGGGCAAATCCCTTGGTGCGAGTCCTGTTAAATACTTCACCACGACGAACGTCAATGGGTGTGTCTTCAACTTTGTTTGGTGCCATCGAACCAGGCAAAGCCTTGCTCTGATACCACTTGACGCGGCGGAATTCACGAGAGACTAGTTAGCGTACTAGTCCAAACGAGATAAACAACTCGTCGCAACGAGCAATTCTTGCGCACAAGAAAGAAAGAGAAAATCTCTGTAATATTATTGATAAAAGTTTTAAAAGTCTCATAATTGAATATGTTACAGCCCTTTTTATAAGACCCTAACCCTAGAAATCCTACTGTAAAAGAAATAATAAATCATGCCAAAACAAGCGGCATTAAATAAAACATATTTCCTAATTAATTAAAATAAAATTTTAATTCTTGTAGACCAAGAATTCTAATAAAGGCAAAAATCAAAATTAAACCGAATACGGAAAGTTAGTAATTCTAACCTAAACGGAAATATTCCTAACCAAAATCTTATTCTAAAACAAAGAAAATAAAATACAAAAACTCTCCATTTTTGTCCTACATCAAAGTGTCACCTTGACATGGTAGAAGGCATTAGTTCGAGCCTGATTATCCCTAATCCCAAGTGTGAGTTTTTCTAATCTATTTTGACTCGCCCCCTTGTCGGGATTGAATGAGAATGGATATAAGAGGCTTGTGGTGTGATATGAGGGGGCAAGGATGGCTATATTTCTAGGAGCTAACTCCGGGCAATTATGAAACACATTTATGTAGATTATGCCTTGAAATAATAGAGAATTCCAAATCCGTGTTGCCTACGAACAAGGAAGCTATAAGTTAGATCAAGTAAGTTTGTCAATATAACCTTAGTGCCTTGATTCCCTTAGATCCACTCCACAAAGTTAAAAATGCTAAAGTTAATCGGACATGGTTACCCTTTGTTGGAACACTTTAGTCATGAAAAATGTTGACGGTCAACAAAGTGACTCTATTATTAATTCTTCAAAAACCAGAGTGATTAGATAGCGGCCTTACGATGATCGAGTAATTATTTTTCAGCACAATCCTCTAGAAAGCCTTAGGTTCAATTCTTTTGAACTTAACTTAAATCTGAGAGTTTTGTCTTTATTTGAACGCTAAACTTTTGTGGATTATTGATTCGTTTCGACGAGAGGAATAGGAAAAATATATATATATTTTTTAACTTTTACCAAATATTTTTAGAAATAACCACTTTTAACAAAAAAATGACATTTTTGTGTTAAAAAGTGGTTGTTTCTCAAAATACTTGGGTAAAAATAAATAAATTTTACTTTTCCGATTCCTCTCATCGAGACGAATTAATAACCCACAAAAGTTTGGCACAAAACTAACATATGCAGAAAAAATTCAAATAAGGACAAAACTCCTAAATTTAAATTAAGTTTAAGTTAAGTTCAATAGAACAAGGCCTTAGATAGAATATTTACCAACATAATTAGGACATCGGCTTCGCAAAAGAAATACATGCATCGAGATAGTAGAGCTATAGAAAAATTCAATATTATTGGAAATACACTTTCCGCATCTAAATTTCGATGCATTGATATCTATGAATTCCATGCTATATATTCTAAGGTGCGCATACCTCCCAATTATCCCATTAGTACTACTATATGTTTTGGTTTTTTGGTAAAGGTTGAGTAATTATTCAATAGTCTTGGAGTATCGCACAGGAACGTGTAGTTGTAAAGTGGTCCAGAGTACTACGTGGCGGTACTCCCGAACTATTGTATAATTTCACGTAAAAGTCATGAAGAATGATCCCCCATCACAAGTCCAAATCAAAATTCTTGAAGTGTTTATCGTGAGAAAATGTATACGACTCATTTTCTTCCAATTAATGTACTCCAGGTAATCCATTTCGGTCTTTTTTGTTGTTTGGAAGCTAGAAATGCATTTCACGATACTCATATTTTTTTAGATGTGAGTGTGGGTACCATGGCTTGAATCCTTAACATGACAAATGACACCACAAGGGATATCATTTCACGATACTCATTGCTCTCACTTTTTTGCATACATTTCTTTGTTATCAATATTTAAGGATGATATTTTGTTATTATTTTATGTATACAAATAGATGTGTTTTGGTCCCCCAACATTAATAATGTTAAAGTATCTAACTCAAGGGAAAAATTACAATACGCACCATTTATTTGAGTATGTATCGTATACACTCCCTAAAATGTTATGAATTATAGACAAAATGTTACGAATTGTTTTGCTAAAAAGTTACGAATCATATAAATGTTACGAGATATACCAAAATGTTATGAAACATAATGAAAATGTTACGAATCGTACTGCTGAAAGATTATGAATTCTAGAACAAAAGTTACGAAACGCACTAAAATGTTATGAATGAACCATAAAATAGGTGCATATGGTACACATTTTTAAGAGGTGCATATTGTAGACTTTCCCTTAACTCAAAGGCAATTAACAATTAGGGGAGACGCGGCCCAGACTTACACACTAATTTTCAAGGTGATAAATTAATAACCGAAGTGAGACAAAATACAACAAATAATTCTGGGTCCGCAACTGATCAAAGCCCCAATAATTGATTCGGGATGGAGGGGCAGTGTCACACAATTAATACGAGTAGTTGGACAGTAGAATTGGTCTTGTCGTTCTCAATTGGTTAAAAAGTTTCCTGCTTGTTGGCCGAATCCTAAAGTGAAGAGACGAAGACTTGCAAAGTCTCTCTCTCTCTCTCTCTCTCTCTCTCTCTCTTCTGGGTGATAGGTGTATAAAACACGATTTGCCAACATAAATAAATAATTTTTTTTTGGTTGATGAATAATGCCCGGTAAATGAAAATGAGATTATATTAAACTTCAATTCGTAATTTCTATAATTTTTTTGTTTTGCTTATTAGAGCAGTAAAAAGCTCATCTAACCAAAGAATTTAATTCAACAACGTCTCTATGGAACCAGCAAGTGCAACTTGGAACTTCATGCATGTGGTAATAAAATCTGCAACGTATTTAATAGAACACTTTTAAATGTTTATTCGATCTTAGAATGACAAACATATTTAAAAATTTATTTTATGAAATTTAATTAATTAATAAAAATAAAAGTATCGGAATTATAAGTACTGATTACAAACGGAGCTGATCAAATCATTTTCTAACATGCGTGTTAAACTTCCAAATTACTACAATAACAATGATACACTATCGGTACAAATGTATTTTGTCAATTTACTTTTTCTATCAGATCAAAAACTCAAAAGTGTATTTTCAGTACTTGGTAAAATTGAACATAGTGCCAAATATTTTGTTATCGTGATAGATAATCCATATTTGTATAATCATGTTAATTATCACATACATAGCATGATAATTATCATGGTAGATTGAATGTAATTTTACGAGTTTGGTCATTAATACGTACATTGTAAACTAGTTATTGTACGTGCATAAAGGAATGACACAATGCATTCTAAACACAACCTAAATAAAGTATCATACCCCACCTTTTCCTTCTCCCAAACAAACTCTTCTTCTCCAAAAATTTGCGTTCTCTGAATAAGCCTCAAACACCCAATTTAAGCAAATGAGTTTAAGAGAATTAAAGAAAACAGTCTAAAACAACTTATGTCACCTAACTTATCTAATTCCCTTAGTTGCATTCAATGAGCCGGTAGTATCTATTGTAGTATACAGTGAAGTAAAAAGTGTAGAACCACAATTAAAATACACAACAAGCACATACATTAATTTTAAAATTATGAACGTTTAATGGAATTTATATATATTACATACAGATAAAGGAATCGTTAAGTAGATTATATAATTGTAAGCTTAAATGATCTAAAGTGAGCAGAGTAGAATTCAATTACAAAGTTTTTTCTTTTTTGATTGCCAATGTTAAAAAACAAACACAGCTAAGATATGAGGTTCTCATAATTGCTAGATTTTTCTACATCCCTATCATCTCCACGTAACTTTCATAGTAAAAAGGTGGTGATGATGTTTTTAATGATGATGTTTTTTCAAAAGGGATCTCGTTGGGCTTGCCTATTCCATGTATGTAGGGTAACGGATAGATCCTTATCTCTCTCCTAAAGAAAAGTTGAACAAAAAGTTTGCCATCCTCATTGGCGATATATTAAATGGGCCCGTTTTAGAGACAATATATTTGACAACACTTTTGACAACATATTTTTCGGAGTCCCACTTGTATAATCGGAGCCGTTCAATTTGTTTAAAACATATTTTTAAGGGTTCTCGTAAAAATTCAACTCATTTAAATATCGACAAGAGCTTGATCGGCTCATTCAATTTTATCTTGTCAAATTTGACAGGATTCTACTAAATGAGCCAATCAAGCCCTTACCGCTATCTAAAAGAGTTTTTTTTGTGGGACCCCTTAAAAACATGTTTTAAATACATTGAATGGCTCCGATCAATTGTATGAAGGTCCCGCGTGGAATTTTAAAAAATGTGTTGTCAAAAGTGTTGTCAAATGTATTGTCTCTAGAACTTATATATATATATAAAGGGAAAATGGTGGCCAATGACGTGTTTTGATAATTAATACCTGCCAAGGACATTTTCAGTATTAACAAATGTTCTTAACTTGTCATTGACGGGTATTAATTATCAAAACACGTTTTGGGCCGTCATTTTCCCATATATATAAGAGTAAAAAGACCCGAAGTCTTCGTCTTCGCATATTTAATATATCGCCAATGAGGATGGCAAACTTTTTGTTTAACTTTTCTTTAGGAGAGAGATAAGGATCTATCCGTTACCCTACATACTTGGAATAGGCAAGCCCAACGTACGAGATCCCTTTTGAAAAAACATTATCATTAAATAAAAAAAATGATTGCGCATATATGTCGCTTTTTTACTATGAGAGATACGTAGAGATGATAGGGATCGAAGTAGAAAAATCTAGCAAACTACCAGAAAATATATATAAATTGTTAGACTTAATTCCACATCGCTCATTTAAGTCACAAAAACTTGGTTAATATAATCTTGAGGTTACTCCACCTATAGTCAATTGATTTTAGGTTGAAACCCTCACAGAAAATTTAACATAAATTACCAACAATAATACATCGTAAAAACTAGGGTAGATTTCACTGACACTTCTAAGGTTTGCCTTAATAACAGATGTCTCTCTCACGTATGAATAATTACTATATATAAACTTCTGTGATTTCAAATGTTCATTTCACAGACACTCAATTAACAATTGTTCGACCAAACACATGACATAGTTAGATAAAAATTCCTTCTACTAACAAATCCACCCCTTTTAATAATAGAATATATAATAAAGAGATACCAATTGTCCTTTTTGACCACGAAAATGCTTCCTTCGAAGTAATAAAAAAAAAGTGATTTTGATTCAAAATAAGTGAGAGTTGATAGTTTTTATTACTTTTATTATTATTATTATTATTATTATTATTGGAAATGGTGTTTTTAGATATAAGTTACTTTTGACTCATTTCATAATGTGTATGGATAGACGATTGGCGATTAAATAGAAATGACAATAGTTCATTGTTATTTCTCATACGTGTGGGGGTATCTGTTATTAAAGCAAACCTCAGAGGTTGTCAGAAAATTTACTCTAAAAGCTACTCCCTTAGTCTTGATTTTCCTTTTTAACTCATTCATGTCTTGACTGTTCAATTTCAAAATCAATGGATCAGATTATATAAAGTTTTAAATCAATGAGTCAGATTTGATTTCTTTAATAACTTAAAAGTCCGAAATTGGACAAACAAATTAGGACGTAGAGAATATTATGGATATTGTTGTGTTTTTTCACACTTACGCTTTTGAAAAAGATAGGAGCACAGAAAGTCTTTGGTATTTATGATGCGTCATAATAGAATGCGTCATGGATGATGACACCCACAAGTTAGGTCTCTATGATGCGTCATTGATGAGTAATGCCATTTCCAGTACGTTGGATTGAAAGCGTTGATGGTAATGCACAAGGACTACTCCATTAATTCGTATTGATCACTCACGCCTGTAGTACTTCTTTCCAGTTGGATTGAAAACGTTGTCTGATATTGGTAATGCAAAACAAATGGGTTTGCCCAATGTGAATTATGCTTTGCTGATCGAAGAAGATTCGCGAAACAATTTTTGTTCAAGTTCTTTTGAAAATAGGGTTAAGCCTCGTGCATTTTCGGAGTCTAATAAGTGAATCTTCAATCTCCATTTGTTTGTGAGAAAATTCTTACAAGATTGACTTCATTTAGAAAAGAAACTTTATAAGTAATGGTATATAAGAATAGTATACCTAACATTGTTGGTTTCTATGCCATAAAGTATCTAGTTAAAATGAAGTAAAAATTACAATTTTGACTAGCAATTTTACCTAGTATTGTTGAGCACTTGTTGTTCATGCACAAGATGCTTGTAAGTTGGCTTGGAACACTCTGTATTACCACAAACAAAAAAAAAAATTGCTTGTGAATTGTGATTGCTTTCAAGGTCGCCATAAAATATTAATTAATCCTGGCCAGTAGAAGATTAACACAAAACAAAACTTGCCACTAATGTAGCAAAATAAAACGATGGAAAAAAATTCGGAGGTTTAATCCCATCACCTAACCTGCGCTCTTCCGTAAGCCAGCTTACGATAAAGTGCTGATTAGAATAAAGTGTAATTAATGGTCCAAAAGTAAAAATTCTTTTTTCAGAATATTCGCTGCATGCCATTAACGTCCATCCTATATATATATATATATATATTTGTCCAAGGGAAGGGAAGGAAAGGGAAGAGCGAGGTAAGAAATCAGATAGCAAGCGAGCGAGTGAATGTCAACAATGAGTGATCATCCGAAGGTAACTTCTGAGGTAACAGAGGGCGTTCCTCCGAATGCAACAACCTTGTCATCGACAAGTGTTCCTCATGAGTCAATTGTCGAGTCAGATGAGAGTGTCCATACCGAGTCGACAAAGGGTGGTCCTTCGGAGGTCACTAATAAGCCAACAGAGGGCGTGGTTCCTCCGGATGTAATTACCAAGGCTGGGGATGATGCAATCCACTTGAACCGTGCTTTTGCGGGTACGTAACGCCACTGATGACTGATATATCCCTCTCTTTGCTTTGCTTTTTTCATTTAATTTCTTTTGTTTTCGGTTGGTCTCCTTCTTCATTAACTTGTTTTACACCATGCATATAGGGCCGTGGACAGTGGTCTCCTTCGTCATTAACTAAAAAAATTTGTACTAATATAGTAAATTAATTACATAAATTTTAAAAACAATCGAATTGCTTGAATTATCTCAGCAGATCAAGTCCAAGAGCAATTCACTACACAATATTTACCAATATTGCTCCCATTGACATTAATTGCTAAAGTATAAAGCGAATAGCCCATGGGGTAGGTATTTTCGAATTTTGGACATTATGCATTGGAGAGTTCCAAATAGTTAGTATCGGCTATTTTTCACATTAGACATCTCATTTCGCTAGAATGACAATGTTCAAATATGTGAAACAAAAAATTGAGAATGAAATGATATTCGACATGTCTTAGAAAAATTAAAAGTAAATTTATGAAATACAATATAATATATATATATATATATATATATATATTAAAATCTTAAATTGAAAATAAATTGAGCGGGGGTGCCCCGCTCGTCCCATGCTCCCTCTGCCACTGCCAATGGACATTATGGCCCCAATTATTTTTAGTACCCAGTGCATACTCCCAAAAGAAATTGTTTTACTACCACGCATCGTATATGTTACCCAAATTATGCAACCTAGAGGGGGGGGTGAATAGGATTGCTAGTAATAATTACCAATAAAAATTTATCTCTAACAATATATGCAAACAATAAGTATGCAATCAAAATAGAGAGATAGAGAGATAGAACCCGTTTATAGTGGTTCGGTCCGGATTTGTCCACGGTCCGGCCCTACTCCACTTCTCCTCAAGCAATTACTTGAAGGTTAGACTAATCTTTAAAAGATTACAACTTGTAAGTCTTGCGGGTGCTTACAAGAACCGAATGCCTCTAGCTTTCCCGAGGAGCTAGCACAACCGCAAGAATTTTCTCCGAAAACTTCTCAAAAACAATAACACCCAAATTCCAACCCGAATTTGGTCTTCTAAGCTTTCAAGTGTTTGACTCAAACACTCACTTAGGAAATACAAGTATGTGAAGAAGGTATGAAAATTATCGCTCACGACTTGTACAAATTTTCTCTCAAGAATAATATGAAAGTGGAAGAACAATGAGAATTTTTGGCTTTGATCTTTTGAGAATTTGCTCTTGCAATAATATGGAATGTTGTAGCTTGTGTATGTACTCATTAATGAGTTCTTGATGCCTTATATAGCCATCCATATGCTTCCTAGCCGTTGGAAACTAGCCGTTGGAAACTAGCCGTTTGAAACTAGCCGTTGGAAACTAGCCGTTTGATAGAGTGGTCATCCGGGTGGTCGTCCGGTTGTCACAGCTTTCTGTTCAGACAGCCGGCTTGTCAGCCGGTTCGTCAACCTGTGGCTCACAATTTCATCTAAATAAACCGTTAAAGCATGTATTGAGCTCAATAAAGTCTTTGTAAATATAAATCATGAATCCAAGAGACTTTATGCTATATTTCAAGGTCACGAAAATATTTAATTCGGGAATCGACTTTTCGATAATTTTGTATTTGCCGAATAAAAATATCATTGAATTAATCATCAAAATAATTAATAGAGATGCATATAAATTTTCACAAATTATAATGCATACATTTTTCAACAATCTCCCCCTTTTTGATGATGACACAAAATGATAGTTTTTATTCAAGTAGGAGTTATGCCAATCTCCCCCTTAATACATGCACCAAAGCAGTTATCTATGATCAACGAGTAATAGCAATAATCATCAGATCATAGCAAGCAATTTTTTAAATTTGCCCAAAATGGCAAGATAGATCAATTAAAACTTGGCTTTTTCTCCCCCTGTGACATCATAAAAAAAAACTAAAAAGAGAAAAACAATAGGGCCATGGTTCCAGCACCATGCCGCTCTTGCCCTGTAGCACTCTATCTTCGTTCATTGAGAGCTTGGCGTCCTTGATTTTCGTATTCTCGAATAATGGCTGCTACAACGGCAGCTATAATGCCAATCCAATACCACAGAGTATCCACATTTACATTCCATCCGAACCATGGTGGTATTCTCATGGTAAGTAACGCACACAGCAGAATGAAGATAAAGAGTTGCATCCAAATGGTTTGGATAAACAACCTGAACTCTGCTCGTTCGGCATCTCTTTCGTAAAACTCAAACGGTAACCTTTGCGGTATGTTTGCCATTGCTTGATGAGAGATTTAGGCCGAGAGAGAAGGAAAGATAGATAGATGAAGAGATAGAGAGAGTGTTGTTGAATTTATAGAGTATGAGAGAAGTGTTTGAGGATAAGGGATAGAGATGCGGCGCCGAATTGTTTGAAATGCTGCGCCGAATTGTTTGAAATGGTGCGCCGAATTGATTGAATTGCTGCGCCGAAAGAGAGATAATAGGGGATGCGGCACCGAATAGAGATAGGATAGGGGATGCGGCGCCGAATAGGATAGGATAGGGGTGGCGCCGAATAGAGATAGGATAGGGGTGGCGCCGAAAAGAACAAGAATAGGGGAAGAAAATTGTGTTCGGGTGTTTATTGTTGTGTCCCCTTAATACATGCTCCCCCTAAAAGAGAGCTTTTTAAAGAATGCGAGGGGTATTACCGAGAATGATTATCCCTGCAAGCTTAGAGACAAGAAATTCATATCGGCGAAGTATATAAGAGACAATTTAAGCACTAAGCCATGAAGTTCATACAAACTAAGTGTAACAGACTTAATAAATCAGAGTTAGCAACGCAAAAGCTTGAATAAGTCTCAACCTCACGGTTGTCCGGTTGGACATCCGCTTGGACATCCGACTGACAAATGCAGGTTAAGTCCAGAAATCGTTTAAGAGGAGTAACATTAAAGACCATAAAACTGATTTTCTTCATACCAAACACAGGAAAATGAAACATATGATAAAATGTTTGGAGGGTGATTTCTTTATCAAGATCATTTGTACTCTCCATCAAGTATGATATTTACGAATTCAATCAACTCAACATTGAATCCAAAAAAAAACTTTTGACATCAAGAACACAACTTTTTCATAAATGATTAGACATGCCGAGTTCTCGTCGAATGAAACAAAATTGTTCTTCACCAAGGGGTTTTGTGAAAATGTCCGCCAATTGCTTGTCGGTACTAATAAAGTTAAGTTCAATATCCCCTTTTTGAACATGATCTCTTATAAAATGATGTCTAATCTCAATATGTTTTGTTCGAGAATGTTGAATTGGATTCTTGGTTAAGCTAATTGCACTAGTATTATCACATTTAATAGGAATATGATCATATTGCAAATTGAAATCCTCCATTTGTTGTTTGATCCACAATATTTGGGCACAACAACTTCCGGCCGCTACATATTCCGCCTCGGCGGTAGATAGAGCTACGGAATTTTGTTTCTTGCTATGCCAAGATACTAGAGAGTGCCCTAGAAATTGGCAAGTCCCACTTGTACTTTTACGATCAACTTTGAAACCTCCAAAATCCGCATCCGAATAACCAATTAAATCAAATATAACTCCACGTGGATAAAACAATCCTAAGTCATGAGAACCGCCAACATATTTAAAGATACGTTTAATAGCTTTTAAATGCGATTCTTTAGGACATGATTGAAATCTAGCACACATGCAAACACTAAACATTATATCCGGTCTACTTGCAGTGAGATAAAGTAATGAGCCGATCATACCTCGATACATCTTTTCATTGACGGCCTTACCATTCTCATCTTTGTCTAGCTTAGTTGATGTGCTCATTGGTGTGCTCATTGGCTTTGATCCTTCCATGCCAAACTTCTTAATAAGTTCTTTCGCATACTTGGCTTGGTTGATTAGGATCCCCTCATTAGTTTGCTTGATTTGAAGTCCGAGGAAGAAGTTAAGCTCCCCCATCATACTCATTTCAAATTCACCTTGCATACACTTAGCAAACTCTTTGCACATATTATCATTAGTGGCACCAAAGACAATATCATCAACATATATTTGAATAATGAGCATATCTTTACCTTTGGCTTTAATGAAAAGAGTAGTATCAATTTTTCCACGAGTAAAGCCATTGTCAAGCAAGAATGAACTAAGTCTATCATACCATGCACGTGGTGCTTGCTTCAAACCATATAAAGCTTTTGAGAGTTTAAAAACATGATCGGGGTATACATGATCTTCAAAGCCGGGAGGTTGTTTGACATAAACTTCTTCATTTATGAACCCATTCAAAAATGCACTTTTCACATCCATTTGATAAAGCTTGAAATTTTTGAAAGATGCAAAGGCAAGCAATATGCGAATAGCCTCTAATCTAGCTACCGGTGCAAAAGTTTCTTCAAAATCAATACCTTCTTCTTGATTATAACCTTGAGCAACAAGTCTAGCTTTATTCCTAACAATATTTCCGGATTCATCTAGCTTGTTACGAAAAACCCATTTAGTACCTATAATAGAGTGATCAAGAGGCTTAGGTACTAATGCCCAAACTTTATTCCTTTCAAATTGATTTAACTCATCTTGCATGGCCAAAATCCAATTTTCATCATCTTGAGCTTCCGGAAAGTTTTTAGGCTCAATTTGAGAAACAAAAGCTTGATTTTCACAAAAATTTCTATGAGACGAGCGAGTGGTTACCCCTTTCGAAACTTCTCCAAGAATCAAGTTTTTTGGATGGTTTTGCACGAATCTCCAATCCTTGGAAAGATCTTGGTTGTCTCCCATGGCATCTTGAGGTTGATTAATAACTTCATCTTCTTTGATTTGAGAGCTTTCTACTTGAGTATCACCATCAACTTTTTCTTGAATTGTCAAGTCATGAATCTCATGTGTAATTTCTAAGTCATCATTATCAACAACATCCTTAGTAGCACAAGGATTAGATTCATCAAAGGAAACGTGAATAGATTCTTCAACAAGATTAGTGCGCTTATTATAAATTCTATATGCTTTGCTAGTAAGAGAGTAACCAATAAAGATGCCTTCATCCGATTTTGAATCAAATTTACCCAAGTCATCTTTTCCATTGTTTAATACATAACATTTACAACCGAAGGCATGAAAGTAATTAATGTTGGGTATTCTACCATTCCAAAGCTCATAAGGAGTTTTCTTGAGGATAGGCCTAATTAAAACTCGATTCAAAATATAGCATGAGGTATTAACGGCTTCCGCCCAAAAATATTTTGGCAAAGAGTTTTCACAAAGCATAGTGCGGGCCATTTCTTCCAAAGTACGATTCTTTCTCTCAACTACTCCATTTTGTTGAGGAGTACGAGGTACAGAAAAGTTATGACCAATACCATGTTCATCACAAAACTTTTCATATAAAGAATTGTCAAGTTCTTTTCCATGATCCGTACGAATGTTAGAAATAACAAAGCCTTTTTCATTTTGAACTCTTCTACAAAGTTTAGTGAAATTAGGATAAGCCTCATTCTTATGAGCTAGGAACATCACCCATGTATATCTAGAGAAATCATCAACAACAACAAGACAATAATAGTTTCCACAAAGACTTGGAGAGCGAGTTGGTCCAAACAAATCCATATGAAGTAATTGCAAAGGTCTAGTAGTTGAAACAACATTTTTGGACTTAAAAGAAACCTTGGTTTGTTTTCCTTGTTGGCAAGGACCACAAAGTCTATCTTTTTCAAATTTGATTTTAGGAAGACCTTTTACCAAATTTTTTCTAGAGAGTTTTGAAATAGCATCCATACTTGCATGTCCTAGGCGCCTATGCCAAAGCCAACTATTTTCACTCAAAGCGGAAAAACATTTTATATCACAATTACTTAAATCATTGAGATTAAAAACATATACATTTTCAAATCTTTGTCCAACGAAGAGTGTCTTGTTGCTTTTGTCATTTTCAATGATACATTTGGATTTTTCAAAGATAACACGATTTCCTCTATCACATAATTGACTTATGCTAAGAAGATTGTGTTTTAAACCACTAACAAGTAAAACATCTTCAATAATAGGAGAATTACCTATATCACCGATTCCTATGATTTTGCCTTTGTTGTTGTCTCCAAATGTGACATGTCCACCATCTTTAGACGAAAGAGAATTGAAAGCCCTCTTGTCACCGGTCATGTGTCTTGAACATCCACTATCAAGGTACCAACTTCCTTCCTTGAGAGAACTTTTGAAGCATACCTACAATAGCACATCAATTCTTGACTTTTGGTACCCAAATCATCTTGGGTCCTTGAAGGTTAGCATTGATACGGTTCTTAGGAACCCAGACCTTTTTTGCATTAGAAGATGAGTATCCTTTCATAGGACATGTAGGAGAAATATGACCAATTTTACCACAATAATGACATGTCAATTTAGAATGGCTAAAAGGAGGAACATCTTTTTCAAAAAGATTTTTGTGTTGAGTGGGATTATAACCAATTCCGGCCTTGTGAAAAGAAACCATTTGTTTTCCAAGAAGAATGTCTAAACTTTCTTTTCCATTAGTGAGTTTTGAAAGAGAATTAGTTAAATCATCAATTTGTTTTTCTAAAGATTCGTTTTTGGAAGTATCCTTCAAATACTCTTTTTCTTTTTCCAAAGAGGTTCTTAAACTTTCATTTTCTTCCTCCAAAATATCTTTCTCTTCAATTAAATCATCTATTTCTAGTGAAAGATCTTTAGCAACCTTTTTAAGAAATTTGTTTTTAGAAACAACCTTTTCAAATTCTACTTTCAACTCTTTATAGGCAATAAATAATTCATCAAAGGAATAGGATGAGTCGAGATCTACCTCGTTTTCTTCGATGGCCATGAAACACAAGTTAGCGACCTCTTGTTGCTCATCGTCCTCATCGGAGCTACTATCGTCACTATTGTCCCATGCGGCCATCATAGCTCTCTTTTTGTCCTTCTTTGAATATTTTTTTGCATATGGACATTCACTTTTGATGTGGCCGGGCTTCTTGCACTCGTAGCAAATGATTGGATCATTTTTACTATTTTCTTCTTTGCCTCCATCTTTTCTTGAAAATCCTCTGCCTTTGTGAGATGCTCTATTTTTGAGGAGTTTCTTGAACGTTTTTGTGATGAGCGCCATTTCATCATCCTCACTTTCGTTGCTTGAATCCTCCTTGCTTTTTGATTTGCTTGTTGTACTTTTGAAGGCAAGATCCTTAACTTTCTTCTCTTTTTCACCCTTGAGGTTGTGATGCATTTCCTCCGTCATGAGAGATCCCATGAGCTTGTCCATCGTGTATGTTGAGAAATCTTTGGATTGTAGGATGATGGAGGTGGTAGTGTCCCAATTGGTTGGCATGGAACGGAGCACCTTCCTTGTCATTTCGGATTGACTGTAAATCTTTCCAAGAGCTTTTAAACCGTTAGTAATACTAGCAAATCTAGCAAACATTTGAGATATAGATTCATCCGGTTTCATTTTGAAGAGCTCATAGCTATGCACAAGAATATCAATTTTGGACTCCTTAACTTGACTATCTCCTTCATGTGACATTTCTAACTTATCCCATATTTCTTTAGCCGATTCACATGCGGAAACACAATCATATTCATTGGGAGTAATAGCACAAAAAAGAAGGTTCATAGCTCTATAGTTCTTTTCTATTGAAGCCTTTTCCAAATGACTCCACTCATAATCTGGTTTAGGCATAGTCTCTTCTCCAACTTTCTTAGTAGGAATAATGGGACCATTTTTGATAATTTTCCATAGATCATAATCCGTGGATTGAATAAAGATCATCATTCTATTTTTCCAATGAGAGTAATTTTCTCCGGTGAACAAGGGAGGTCTATTGGACGATTGACCTTCGATACAAGAAACATTACTAGTGGTTGCCATGGATCTTAACTCTTAGATGGTTAAATCTACAAACAAGAGCCGAGGCTCTGATACCAATTGTTACCCAAATTATGCAACCTAGAGGGGGGGTGAATAGGATTGCTAGTAATAATTACCAATAAAAATTTATCTCTAACAATATATGCAAACAATAAGTATGCAATCAAAATAGAGAGATAGAGAGATAGAACCCGTTTATAGTGGTTCGGTCCGGATTTGTCCACGGTCCGGCCCTACTTCACTTCTCCTCAAGCAATTACTTGAAGGTTAGACTAATCTTTAAAAGATTACAACTTGTAAGTCTTGCGGGTGCTTACAAGAACCGAATGCCTCTAGCTTTCCCGAGGAGCTAGCACAACCGCAAGAATTTTCTCCGAAAACTTCTCAAAAACAATAACACCCAAATTCCAACCCGAATTTGGTCTTCTAAGCTTTCAAGTGTTTGACTCAAACACTCACTTAGGAAATACAAGTATGTGAAGAAGGTATGAAAATTATCGCTCACGACTTGTACAAATTTTCTCTCAAGAATAATATGAAAGTGGAAGAACAATGAGAATTTTTGGCTTTGATCTTTTGAGAATTTGCTCTTGCAATAATATGGAATGTTGTAGCTTGTGTATGTACTCATTAATGAGTTCTTGATGCCTTATATAGCCATCCATATGCTTCCTAGCCGTTGGAAACTAGCCGTTGGACACTAGCCGTTGGAAACTAGCCGTTTGAAACTAGCCGTTGGAAACTAGCCGTTTGAAACTAGCCGTTGGAAACTAGCCGTTTGATAGAGTGGTCATCCGGGTGGTCGTCCGGTTGTCACAGCTTTCTGTTCAGACAGCCGGCTTGTCAGCCGGTTCGTCAACCTGTGGCTCACAATTTCATCTAAATAAACCGTTAAAGCATGTATTGAGCTCAATAAAGTCTTTGTAAATATAAATCATGAATCCAAGAGACTTTATGCTATATTTCAAGGTCACGAAAATATTTAATTCGGGAATCGACTTTTCGATAATTTTGTATTTGCCGAATAAAAATATCATTGAATTAATCATCAAAATAATTAATAGAGATGCATATAAATTTTCACAAATTATAATGCATACATTTTTCAACAGTATATATAAGCGCAAAGAAAAAAGAAAAATATTAGGACCAAGGGCAGGACTATGAATATAGAAGGGTGTTGGGCTATAGCCCAGGTCAGCTTTGAAAAAAATAAAAACAATTACATGTAAAATTTAGCCCAAATAATTTTAGCCCAACCCATATCACCTATCAATGGCCACCATTTTAATTAGATCAGGACAGACAATATTCCTGGTTATTGATTAGGACTCACTCTTCGAATTTTGACATAGGCTCCCGAAATAGATCAGGTCTGGCCCTGCCCTGCCCTGCATGCGTGCATATACATCTATTCATATATATGATGCGTATATACTTGTAGTTGTAGATGGCCTTTGAACTCTCACTTTTGTTCTGGCCGACCACTTCTTATTGGACACAGGTGGCATAACTTTTGGGCTAATGGTTATTATTGGTTAGTTTAACATATGGGCGTCGAATGGGCAGGTTTGAGCCTAATTAAGTAAGTTATAAGTGGGTTGAGTCTTTAATGGGCATTTAGACCCATTAATTATGAGTTCAACTACTCATATACCCGACTCGTTTATTTAAAATCAAATCCGACCTGCTCATTAACCCAATTACAGTTTTACTTTTTTTTGTTCTTTTTGGTTTATCTTAGATAAAAATGTAAAATTCAGATATACCAATAATAATTTTATAAAGCACACGAAAAAATTGAGTGACTTATTTTACAGTTTTACTGTTAAACTTTAACATGAGCAGATGGTGTTATTCGTGAGAGTATCCACAAAAGGGGGGGGAGGGGGGGAATTGAGTGACTTATTTTACAGTTTTACTGTTAAACTTTAACATGAGCAGATGGTGTTATTCGTGAGAGTATCCACAAAAGGAAGGGGGGGGGGGGGGGGGGGGGGGGGGGTGGTGTGGGTGCAATGTTTATATTCTATGTGTCGAACTAATTTTTTTTTCTTTCTAATTTCTATTATATATTTTCCCCTTTGTTTTAATTTACGTAATGATTTCGGGAGGAGCAACCCTTAATACAGTAATATTTTTCGCTTTCCAACATTTTCTCCTTTTGTTTCTTCTCCTATCCCTCGAGAAATATCGCAATGTTACATTTTTTTGGCTTCCAGACATGTTTTTGTGCACAATTCACAAAATTATTTATTTTCAAGCAACTCATATTTTGCTTAATTAATTTCGTTCGTAGAGGGGAATATTTTGTAGATAAGATTTTTTTTCATGTGTGGGAATCAGATGAATTTGATAGTTAGATGTATATAGCCCCATATGACACAAGCTTGACTCAGCGGTACTCTAGTGAAAATAATCAGAATAAACACATATCAAAAAAAAAAAAATGCTTTTGACAAATGTTGTTGACTTGTTATTCAGGATGGGGCTGCGACGAAGCAACAATCGTGAATATTCTTGCTCGGGCAAAACCCGAGACACATCGTACTCTAATAAAACAGGAGTATAAAAATAAGTTTTCGGAAGACTTTGACGATCGCTTGTCTAAAGAGCTTATGTGTAGTGCTGATCTTAAGGTACAACACTAGCGCATTGTTTCGTCACTTCACTTTTCTGTGATACTTAATATTTGTTATATAAGGATAAATAAAATCATGGTGTAAAGTAGAGTCCCCGATAAAGTTTTCATTCCCCAGGCCAACTAGTGTTTTTTTATGATTTAGTCCTCTAACTCTATGATTTGCCTATTTTACTTAGATACGCCGACAAATATGATACATATTAAAGTTGTGCTCATTCGATATATGGAATAAAGAAAAAAGATGATTTTTTTTTTTTTTTTGCTCGGCAATAAAGAAAAAAGATGTTCACATGGGTGTTATTTCCGTTCTCATGCATAGAACGGCATGCCTACATTTTATGCCCCTGTAGTTTGAGGGAATTTCAAAGACATCCCCTCAATTCTATTTTTTAACAATTACACCTCTTGACTATATATGGACTAAAGCGTGACGGTTAGTTATTCCGTTAGATTTGATGAAAAAGTAGATTTATTTATGACTTCGAAAATAGCCAAAAACTTTTCTTGTCCTATTTTAAATGCCATTATTTTTTTCCCTATTTAATATGTTTGTAAACAAAAACTTAACAAATCTGTTAGTAAAGTGTGAATTTCCCTTAATTTTTAAGTGGAGAAATTTTGGGATTTCTCCGCATGTAAAATCTACACATATCGTGGAACCACCATCTGCGGAAAATTATTTAGCAAACTGTCATCAAGTGAAAGGAAAAATATCACCTTAATTAAAGAGCAATTCATTCCATTTCAAGCTCAATTTCATTACAGATTTTTCATTTGTTTCTGTTATTTTCCCAACAAAAATGGCTGAAAACTACTATAAAACATTTGTTGTGTTTATGTAACTTACGTCGTAAACTAAAAAATAAATTTTTTACTTTCAGAGAGCACTCTTACTTTGGATGGATGATTCGGCAAGCCGTGACGCAAAATTAGTGAAACATGGTTTAAGTAAAAACCTCAATGTCGCAATTGAAGTAATATGTTCTTGTACTCCATCCCAACTTGAAGGGCTGAAAAAGGCTTATCGTACAATGTTCACAACTTACCTTGATGAGGATATAGAATCTCATACACACGACGACAATAAAAAGGTGCTCTCTATCTCTCTCCTCCTCTAGCGAAGTGATGACTCACACAACCCACCTTACACATGCCATATTTGCGATAAAATAGTTAAATATAACAATAATTTTGTAGATATCTTCATACATATTGTCATATGTATAGCTACGCACAATTATTCGTTCGTACCAAGTCAAAATATTCATTACATGTGACCTATAGCTTATAATTTCCAATTGAGCATCATTATAGGGCTTTAGCATAGTTGGCATCTCCTGGTCCTTCCCATGTGGGAGACCAGGGTTTGAGTTCGATCGTGGACATTTTGTATTTAGGGCTATTTGAAATTTTGCTAACTCCTTTTGACTTCGATCGTGGACATTTGGCATTTAGGGCTATTTGAAACTCTTTTGACATATACAATATTGCGCCCCCCCCCCCCCCCCCCCCCCCCCCCCCCCCGCCCCAACACTCTGACCAGCCCAATCATCCTCGGCCCATCCATCCATCCCTCCACACAAATTATCTGCATTCTAATGTCTTTCTTAGATGGCAATATTATTCGACTTGTTTTTTGGATTGGTCAGCTATTACTCAACATGGGCAATAGGTTTTCTCACGTCTAGCAATCCTCTCTTACTTTTTGCATGTACGTGTCGATAACACAAGGATTCTAATTGGTTTTTTTTCTTTTGGTAGTTGTTGGTCGCATATGCAGGTGCAATACGCTCACAAAGCCCAGAAGTAGATGCAGTGATGGTAGAGAAAGATGCCAAAGACCTCTTTAAAGATGGGGAGTGGAGACTCGGAACTAATGAGGAGACTTTTATTCGCATATTCAGTGAAAGAAGCAGTGCTCATTTGGCTGCGATTAATACTGCTTATCGCAAAATGTATGTGCATTCATTGAAAAAGGTACGTGCATGTCTTCAATTTTTAACCATACCTTCATTGAATGGTTCTCGCATTTTCGATGCATTTGTTATGCGGCCCAATGTATGCTATATATGGGCTAGTGTGTTATGTGGCCCAAAATGAGGCCCATGTTATGGATCCTTTGGCAACTAGAATATTTCGGCTTTTATAGGCCTTCATCGATGGGCTAAGTTGTCTAATGATTATTAAGTCAGGTTTGGTTTTGCTTTAACATACATTTATTAATTGCAGGCTGTAAAGAAGGAAACATCTTCGAAATTCAAGTGTGCGCTTTTGACAATTTTACAATGTGCTGAGAATCGTAGAAAATACTTTGCCAAGGTACTTTTTTTTAAAATTTTTTTTATTGATATCATAAAATCGTACAAATATACTACTTTCATAAGGTAATTTGTTTTTACTTATCTTTTGCACATGTTCTTCCTATTCGTTGATGAGAAATGCTTTATCGTTGGCCTGTAATCACATTTTTATTTCAATGCTTCCTTGTATGGTCGTTATATTTAAAATTTAGATAGATTTACATAATTATTATAGATCTTCCTAATCATGTGAGTGGTAAAATAAAACTCCGCAATACCCAATAAACCTCTTGGTTAATATACTCCATGTGTGAACTATGTCTAGCAATGGGATTGTAATTGATTCGACCACGATAACTGAGACAAACAGTTACTGAACACTTTTTTTCGTCAAAGTTATTGAACACTTTACACTACCTAGAAACGCCCTGCTTAGTGCTCAATTCTTGTTTTTAGTAAGTGAAAAGGATTGCATGGTTTAATCACATGAAACCATGGTAAAATCCAACGCGTGATTTTATGATTGTTCCTCTTAAATTTATTTCTACCAAAATTATCGCAAGAAAATATCATTTCTCTTTGCATGATTTTCTTTCCTCTCCAATTTCATGTCATGTTACAGGAAACTGTATTTTCTAGTAAAGACAATACTCCTAAACACCCCTATAACGGTTGAATCCGAATAGAAAATTTTACTGTGCATACTCTTTTATATGAATCGATCTATAGAAATTCATCGTGATTTTTATATAGTGAATGATGGAAGCATTATGCAATTATAACCCTTTTGCAGGCATTGCATAAGGCGATGGACGGCATTGGAACTGATGATGAAACACTCACTAGGATTATTGTGTCAAGGGCTGAAGTTGATATTGAGGACATAAAGGCAGAGTACCTAAAGAAATATGAAAAATCATTGAGTGATGATGTTCATGAAGATACTTCTGGACAATACAGAGCATTTCTTATCTCGCTTTTAAACCCAATGCCTAGGTAAAGGGCCATGGATCACGTATCTCTAAATTCTTTATCCAGATGTCTCAATGCATTTACACCCGCTTGAACTAATGTGAATCTCAGGGTATAAGAATTTTCACGAATTGAGATCATGCGGTTGAGAATGCATCGAGAAATTGAAAATAAAGAGTTTTGATGATAAAGCCTCATGTCCCTAGATAAGGCATCCATTACGTAATGTGTGATATAAGGTGTGGATTTAGACTTCTCTCTCCCTCTCTCTCATTTTCTTTGTTCCTATGTGATATAAGGTGTGGATTTGGACTTCTCTCTCCCTCTCTCTCAGTTTTCTTTGTTCCTGTGTGTTTGCGTTTTAGGTTGCATGGTTGGTGATGTCGGATGTAATTCAGTGGCTACATTATAATTATATGTTGTTATTAATAAACTCATTTTGGCTGTGTGAGAAAAATACTTTCATACAAGGATATGACTTTTTCACTCTTGCTCTTATCTTTCTTTGAGATAATTGAGCCATAGAATCATGAGTTGCGCAAAATTGAAACCAATGAGATAGATATCATTTGGTTTAACATATATAAATGAGAGGACGAATTGTGAGCAATTTTCTGTTGCTGAACATACATAGATCGTAAAATTAAATATTGCAAATTGTCAAATAAGGTTTGAGTTGTGTCGATATTACCCATTAAGTCATGGTCGTTTAATAAATATGATCGGAGAATTGACAATTTTCAATTAGCATGTGTTTGGGTCATGCCTCTTGTGAGAGTATTGAGGAAAATATGAACTTTTTTATTTTCTTGTTTCTAGAAACAAGTCAGTTTTTTTTTTTTTATTTTATCGGCAAAGTGCTTCTACACTTGATTACCAATAATCTTTGATTCGGGAACTGATCCAACTTTTCCTTTTACTGGCGACAGAGGAATAATTTTGATAAACTCCAGGAAGGGAGAATTATCCATGGCTTCGCGCAATTTCAGTCGTCCAAAATATTTTTGGACGATCTCGATTGATCTATTAGCATTAATAAATTGTTTTCAATCCGGATTGTCCAAAACAGTTTTGGACTGTCGAGATTGAGCGATGTAAACTTTATTCGCAACCCTCAGTAAATTAAGATTTTTTCCTCCACGAATGATTTATGTGTCGGCGAACTCTTCGGTCTTCATGTTATTTGGGGGAACGAGTCAGTGTTAGTCCGATTCTTTTTTTTATTTTTTATAAGTGGAATTTTGAGTTCGGATTAACACCTTTTATCGGTTTGGATTAGTATACTTATACTAATCTCAAAACACTATTTCATCTACTAGTCTGCTCGAATTAGCTCTTTTATTCCGTATGTATTTTACTTGTTTCTATAATTGATTAACTGAAGATTTATATTTCGGGGAATAAAGTATATTTTGCACTTCATACCCAATGCTTATGAAAATTAAAATGATATGCCGTCAAAGTGGTCTATGTCATTGAATTTTTTGGGGGTGGAGGGCAGAAGTTTTGAGTTGCATAAAGTTGTGGTTAAATGCATGCGAATAGTGATTGGCCCAAACGAAGATTATTATTTGGCCGGATTTAAAACGGTAGAAGGGACGGCTCGTATATTTACGGGAAGGGTTCAGGCGAGTTCCTTGAGATCAAAAAATGCCCAAAAATTTTATAATTTTTTACATATAATAATTTTTTAAATTTTGCCGGCACTGAATTATTAATTCTTCCATAGCCAAAAATAGATACACACCCCTTAAAAGGGTATACTATATGCATCTATTTTATGGTTTATTCATAACATTTTAGCTTGTTTCGTAACTTTTGTTCTAGAATTCATAACTTTTCAGCAGTACGATTCGTAACATTTTCATTATGATTCATCATATTTTGGTGTATCTCGTAACCTTTATACGATTCGTAATTTTTTAACAATACGATTCGTAACATTTTCTCTATAATTCATAACATTTGAGGGATGCACATGATACACACCCAAATAAGGGGTGTGTATTATAGTCTTTCCCTCCCAAAAATAGATAAAGCATCACTTCAATTTGTGAGCAAGTAGATAATATAGCTCATTATAACAAAATAAACTAGACCCATTAAGTAAATTTTCTACTGACATTAATATGTTTATCATACACAAAGCAATTTGTTTATCGTAAAATTTGCTGTTTTCAATTATTTAGGCTCCGTTCAGTTGTCAGGAAAGTACAGAAAATGATGGGAAAATCAATTTTTCCATAACTTTTGTAGTGTTTAGTTGCCAGGAAAGTAGTGGGAAACATTTTCTTAAGTTTTCCTGCAAGATTTACTTTCTTGCAAGAGTGATCTGGCCAAAAGCATAGGATGTTGCGGGAAAGTTTTCTCCATTGTGGGGCCAAAATAATTGGCGGGTAAGAAAAAAAGCAAATGACGCCAATACCAAAAAAATACGAATTAGATTTTTAGAGAGGCAATTTGAGATTTATGTGAGTAACAACAATTTCGACTACTGTGGTGCTTTCTGAGATAATTGTTGTGAAAAAAATTAGTAATTGATTTTTTTTTGAAAGTATTTATTTATCTTGTCATTAGTCTTCAGTTTTGTTTTGTACGGAGTAATTACTAATCATCAGTTTATCAATGAGTTTTTGTATCGGCAACTAATCAAGCATTGTTGTTTAAAATTTGTTTATTTAGTTATCATCTACTTATTTTTTAAGCTTCATGTTAAGGCTTTGCATTAGATAAAATACATTTTCCGATATGTGTTAGCTCTCAAAGTTACTTTTAGCCATGAAAAATAAAGAAGTTTCTCATAAGTGTCTTTTCCTGACAAATAAACCACTAAACTTGAGTTTTTCTGTAAAAAAAAATTGTCAAATGAACACTCACAGGAAAATAGATTTCTTTTTCCTTTACTTCACTTTACTTGATTTTTTCTGAGAATAACTTTTTCGTGCAACATTCCTGGCAACTGAACGGAGCCCTAGGATAACCGATGGATGCGAAAATTGAACAAAAAGTTTTCGTTAATTTCTTTATCAGCTGATTCTTCCTAAAGTGAGAGAGAGAGAGGAGAGGCCTTCCAATTAGTCTTTGGCCTATTTCTGTTTTCGAAAAGATAAATTAAGAAACGGAGACTTCCAAGTCTTTGGTTTTCTTCTGTTTTTGGGAAAAAAATACTAGTAAAATAAAGTAGTGTTTGGTCTTTCTAATGCATCGATCCCTGACGAATATGCAGACGTTGAGAACTACTCCTACTCATCATCAGGTTCGATAAGCCGTATCTTTCCGAATTTCGAAGCCAACAACCAAAAGTACAATTATATGAATTTCGATATCTCTCATTATTCCCTACATATCTTTCCGAATTTCTAAAAAAACATCAGTCAATCTTCAAATTCCAGTCCAACTTAATTTTAAAATTATGAACGTTTAATGGAATTTATATTTTCTGTATGGATAAAGGAATCGTTAAGTAGCTAGAGATTACATAATCATAAACTTAAATGATCTAAAGTGAGCAGAGTAGAATTCATTAACTAAGTTTTTTCCTTTTTGATCGACAATTTATCCTAGTTTCAATTATCCTTCTTTTCTCCCTAGTGGCTGCAGGCCATGGACGGAAGATGGTTTACTCAAGTTCGAACATAGTTTGGATAATTTGACCAAAAAAAGAAGAATATAGTTTGGATAAACAACACCGGCATTCACATCATTTGAGACTCTCACTCTCTCTAAACTTTTTCACAAATGGAATTTTGCCGGGCGAGGGGCTGTGCCACCTCCACGTCTTTTTCTTTGATGCTTTTGATTTTAGGTTCGGCATCCTCAATCCACCAACTCTGGTGATGAGGTTTTTCCGGTGACTTTGGCGTTGGTTTAGACGGCAAAGTGATAGATCTACCGAAATCGGCGCTCGATGGCAAAATGCTCACGTCTAGGTTTCTTTTCTAGTTGATGTTGTTTTCTTCTCCTCGTTCTGTTTCAATCTATACGTGCTATTTTAACCAAAAATTCTCACGTCTAAGTGTCGACAGTTCTAGTTTTTTCAAAATTGTTGCGATGAAATTTATTTCTAAGGGTTGTTTGGAGTTATGAATAAATTTTTGATGTTTCAAAAAAAAACAAAAAGATGTCCTTCTCATTATACAAGATTTTTCTGTACCCCTATCATCTCCACGTATAAGTCATTGCAAAAAAAAAAGGATTAAAATGACGATAGATAAAGGGTGAATGGACGAGGGGAATCATACTTTTTTATGATGTTTTTTGAAAAGGCTTTAGTTGGGCTTGTCTTTTCCAATTATATATGTAGGGTAACGACGGATAGATCCTAAAGTAATTCCCACATATTTGCAGACCAAGATTTCCGAGTCTTTGCAAGACTTGCCTGTGTGCCAATTGAACATGTAATTTCCAAGAAGATTGTTACCATGCGAAAACACTTTCGACACAGTTGTTTTTTACAAATACATTGCACAGATTTTTTTTCTATTGTATGGTATGAAGAAATTAATCTCAAAATTGCACACCAAAGTTTTTTACTGCAAATTGTAATTTCTATTGGATGGTAATTTTTGCTGAAATTTACATAAGTTATTTTTACTGCACATTCTGTTTTCTCCCCTGTTGAGGGAGCTTTCCTAAGCCCTACATGGGTTTTTTATTGGTTGCTTGGCTTGTGTTGCATTGATCGGAGATGTTCTCCATCTGTTTTGCGCATTAGGTTGTGTGAGATCATGAACGTTCGGCGTGGTGTTTAGGTCTCTATTGTGGTTGCTTTATTCTCTCTTTTGGGATGGCTGCCCTTTCATTGTTATCCCTTATCAATGAATATCATCCTATCATTGACACACAAAAAAAAAAACTTTCCGTGGAAGGAAAATAAAGGAAATCTACTTCTGTAAAATAAGGGGCGCTTCCACTATTTACGGGGAAATTTCTACCGAATCTCTTGAGATCAAAAAATGCACTGAGATCAAAAGATGCACTAACATTTTATAATTTTTTTTACGTACAATACAACATTTTAATATTGCCGGCACTGAATTAATTATTCTTCAATAGCCAAAAATATAGATAAAGCATCACTTCAATTTGAGCAAGTAGATGATATAGCTCACTAAAACAAAATAAACTAGATCCGTAAATTAAATTTTCAACTGAAATAAATATGTTTATATCTTATATAAAAAGTATTGTATACACAAAAAATTCCTTTACGATTTTGTTAATACTGAACTAAAATCTTGAAGCTGCATGCCCTGATCGATCAAATGTCTTCTATGTTAAAAGACAGTTGAGTCGGGTAGTGGGCCTTGCCGTTTTCAATTATTTAGGGTAACCGATATATACCAAAGAAAAGTAAAGTTGGTGGTTCCTAAAGTTGGAGCCGAGGGCTTCCAAGTCTTTGTCCTATTTCTGTCTGTTTTCGAAAAGATAATAAAGAAACGAAGACTTGAAAGTCTTTGGTCTTCATACTTTTTTTATGATTTGTTTTCTGAAAAGGCTTTATAGTTGGGCTTGTCTTTTCCAATTATGTAGATTGTAGGGTATCGGATAGATCCTAAAGTAATTCCCACATATTTGCAGACCAAGACTTCCGAATCTTTGCAAGACTTGCCTGTGTAAAACTTGAATATGTAGTAAGAAGACATTGTTACAATGTTTTTTTCTTTTGAACAACGACAATTTCCTTTCATAGCCCGGAGACATTACAAAGACTTCATCACGGATAGGATTGGCTCTGGCATTTGTGAGGCCAAAAGCAAACTTTTCTACATCACATAGTTAAAAATACTTGGGAAAGAAAACCTTCATATGGAAATTATTACACTCATTTGAGAGCATAAGTATCCGAATTAGATAACCATTACAATATACGAAAAACTTGTCATTTAAAGATTACTCTTCTAACGTTTTTTAGCTTCAAATGTACTAATTAAAATTGCATGATCAAGTTTCTCCACCATGACCTCTTTAATAGACACCATAGCCTCTTTGATGGAGTATTTGTCATAATGGTGGTAAAGAGGTGGGTTTGTAACACCCCTAATTTTGGAACGTTAAATAACCAAATTTTCATTGAAAACTAAATAGAGTCTGACTGAATATTACATCATAAACATTATAAAAGTACTTTTATTCAAATAAGGGAGAGAACTAGGGTTCCTATCTACTGCTCCGCCTGTTCCTCCATCCTAGCCAGCTCCTCAGCTCCAAAGGCTTCCAAGGTGTAGAGTTCACCATGTTCATCTATAAGATCTGACACATTATACCAGCGTTGCCACCAATATAATATGTCAAGGTCACCAAAGGTAACACCGTGAGTTACAAAAGCTCAATAGAGTAACTCATACCCACTAACCCTAAATTTACGAACAAACGATCATAAATTCAATGATTTCCACATAATTCATACATATTCGACAAAATAGTTAACAATGACACATCCACATTCATTATCCAAACAAACGTTGGTGTCTATGATTTTCTGAGTTTCTCCTACGCGACTCTTCTAGACCGTGTCACCATTTTCCACATTTCATAACCATATCAACATTTTCAAAATCGTTTTTAACACACTTAACCTCGGTTCCGCCGTTCCGGTCTCTCGAGTATCCTCACAATGGTTCCTCCGCACCGGGTTCCCATTGGCACACTTTGCATTGGCTCTTCTCCGCTGATAACCAAGCCACACACCCAACCTCGGTTCCGCCGTTCCGGTCTCCCGAGTATACAAACAATGGTTCCGCCGCACCGAGTTCCCATTGGCACACAAAACACACACCACACAATGGGCTACCACGTCCGGCCACATTGCGGTTTTCAAAACATTTCACATTTTCAAAACACGTCTTTTCATTAACTACACCCTAGGTGCCATGTCTCGACTTTCTCGATTTTTGTATCTCGTTTTCACGCAACGATTCCACAGTAGGACATTTCACATACGTACTCATAATTCATTCATTGCAATCTTGAAACTAAACTAGCAAGATTATCCAACTCTATATTACAAATCATGCTCAAATCATCACTTAAAGCATAACGCCACATGTACGGACGCCCTTGGAGTGATAATCACTTATGCTTTACAACAAGACAAGTAATACAAGCAATTCATGTATGCATGCTCATAACCATCTTAAAGATCAAAATACGAATACTTCTATCAAACGATAAAGTCTTATCCTTCGAAAATTGTTCTTTCTTCCTTTGCGGAAAGTTCAAAACAACACATGTTTATTGAAGTAAAAGTTCATTATTCAACACATTCATACCACCATTAGCAAAACGAGTTTATTAATCATCATGCATTCTAAACATTATAAGCGATAGATAAACCTTATTTACTTGAAAATATTTCATGTTATACTTTGAACTAAAGAGTAACAACATCCTATTTTTTAACATACGGTTCTACGCTATACGTTGAGTTAGGGGACAAGGGATTCTACCTTACTTTTTGGCGGTTGGTCGGTTTTGAGAGTTGGTCGTCGGCTTTGCGAATCGGCGGCGTAACGGCTCCGAAGTGCTTCGAAAGGAAGAGAGTTGAATTTTCTCTTCCTAGAAACAACTTTGCTAACTAAACTAGGTTACTTTAAAGATCTAGAGGTGGTTTTTGGAGGTGGTTTGGTGGTATCTCTCAAGAACTTCAAGAAACTTAAGAACTTTAAACTTTGGTACTTAGAAAGCTTAGAATTTCTAGAGAGAAGTTGGAACAAGGAGTGAATGTATGAGTTTAAGCTTGGAATGACTTGCTATTTATATGCCAAGGCCCTTCTCTCTCTCCCTCTCACCCGAAATCTCTCTCTCTCTCTCTATATATATATATATATATATATATATATATATATATATATATATATATATATGATTTTCTTCACTTGTCAAGCTTGATTGAAAGCTTAATAGGTTAGGTGATGGGGTTGCTTGCACATCTTCTACCTAGTTCTAGGCATGCATGGCTAGATTTAGTACTTCTAGGGTTGGTTTGGAAGATTTTGTGGAAGGAAGTAGGGTTGTACAAAGATAGTGATTAAAAGAACATATAAGGACAATGGGAGATAGATTTTTGCTTGGTGAAGTATATAATCATAGATTGAAAGGATGTAAGAAGATCATGGAAGATCAAGGCAAGGTACACTCCAATCTCTATCTCTCTCCCTCTCTCTCTCTCTCTCTCTCTCTCTAGTACTAGTACTATGGAAGTGTGTGTGTGTGTATATATATATATGTATGTATATATGTCCAAGTATAAGTACATAAGGTACTATATAATCCTTTAAGATTTTCAAGTATCCAATAAAAATAAATATAGGGTCAAGATTCCCCAATAAACTAATCTAATAAGCACATGTTCCTATTATATTATTATATTAGAGTACTTTAGTACACATATTTATATGTAACAATATCTTTAGAAAATCTAGGGCAATAGATTTATAAGGTACATATACAAAAAAAATATAATCACATGGAAAATCTAGGAAATGACTATTTAATAAAATCCTAGTACTTGTTGGTAGACTAACCTTATTATCCAAGGGGTAAAGTTTACCCTAGCATGTATTGACCAATGGTTAAAGGAGTAAGGTATTATATACTAGAATAATATTTGAGATGACTATGCTTATAATAATCTATGAAGTACATAGGACTATATAATCTTATATAAGTACTTTAATAAATCTAGAATGGTACCTTAGGTGGAAAATCTAAGTTTCCTATTGTCCAATGGATGAAAGTTTCCCTAACTTTTATTGTCCAATGAGTAAAGGTTCATCTAGGGTTAGGTTTCTCCAACTAATTGGTTAGAATCTAACTATACTTGCCAAGTAAAATTTCTAGCCAAGAAATATAATTTAGGAGTCTCAAACCTAATTATGACGGATTATTAGAAATTAACAAGAAAATTATAAAGTCATCCAAGAGAAATTAAAGAATTTTGAATAAATAACAAGATTTTTATTTACTAAAAATTGGAGTTGTTACAGGGTTAATCGTAAAGGTAGAATGGTGTGGTTGAGGCGGTGAAGTGGTGACAGTGGCAGAATGGTGGTGGTGGAGTGGCGGCAGGGACGACGATATTGGTGGTTGTGGCGATGGTTGAGGCTGTGAAGTGGTGGTGGTGGTGTTGATAGCGGTGGAGTGGTTGCGTGCTGGGTAGAGGGGGTGGAGTTATGGCGGTGGCGGTGAAATGGTGGTTGTGGTAACACATTCATAATTCTGTTAAAAAAAAACACACATTCATAGATTCAGTTAGAATTAAGTAAGTACTAGACTACTAAAGTTTCTAGTTTACATATTAAGAGGCACCTAAAAAATTAAGCTGCGTGAAGTATGGTTATCAAACATACGTAGTACTTGTTGCTTAAAATATTCAGTTTTAATTTGGTGAAATGGATTATGAAACAACCTCTTAATGTTTACCTTCCAAATTAAACACTGACTGAAATTTCGTGTGTGGACGTTTAAAATTTGAAACATAATTTTATGATAATTCTATGTTGTGATCGAGTAATAAGATGCTTGTGATTCGTTTCAAGCTTGCCAAAAAAATGTGCGAACAAAAGAAATCATAACTTGCCACAAAAATAGTGCAACGAAATAAAGACCAAAATGTCAGAGGTTCTATCACCTATACCCCACTCCCCCCTCTCAAAATCCTAGCCGCCACAAATATCTTTTTTCTTCATTCCCTTCCCCCAAGGGGTTTCACAGCCTGCGGCGGTGGGAGGGAAAGACTATGGTTCTTTTTTTGTTTTTAATTTTTCCGTCTCTTCAGATTAACGACTTATCATGATTTGTGAGAGTTTTATCTCTCGTTGTTAGTTTCGTCTTTGGAAAAATATTTTGTCTATAGATAAGATTCTTTCAGAGACAATGTTGATTCACAATGATATTTGTGTCAACAATGCTCTTACCTTGCATGATGTTTTTGGATCGTCAGATCTATAGTTTTTTGAAGTTCATTGGTGCGTTCATACTTTGTTGGAGTCCATATGAGTCTTTATTATCTTTTTATTTTTGACTAGAACTTTATCTTTTTTTAGACTACTGATTCTAGGTATGAATTAATGTACAGCAGATTGTGAATGGCGTTGTTTGTGTCAGGCTCAACGTCTAGATCGGGATAAAAGACATCAACTGCCATATATATATATCAATTGGCAAATAATTGGCAAATCATTTTCTTGAAAAAATTGGCTTATCGAATTTCATTATTGCTTACACATCTTTCCGAATTTGTAAAAAAGCATCAATCAGTCTTGAAAAAGAAATAGGAATAAATTTTAGCATTTATGTGCATTTAATGAAATATATATGCCGTGTATTGATAAGAGATAATTAAAGCAGATTATAACATCAGAAGAGGAAATCATATGGAAACATAGTACTGTAGAATTGTAATATTGGTTGGTGTTTGCTCGTGTTCCAAAATAATAGTAATTAGGATATGCAACAAGGGCATTCACAACCTTTGAGCTAGACTCCATACCGGTGGCGGATCCAGGAATTTCACCTTTCTGGTATAAGGCCAGCCTTGAGATTTTACCCAATACGAACCTTAAATATGGGGTTCTTGACAAAATTTTTTTTTTTAAATTTTGAACTAAGATCATGTAATGGATTAATGCCAAGAATACGGGGAAAAAAAAAAGCATTCTATAATTACAATCGAGTTTTAAAAATGTCCATACTAGTACTTTTAAAACTGAATGTAATTGTTTTAATTGTGATAAAAATTAATACATATTGAATTGGTAAAAAATAAACGAAAATTTTAAGTTACAATAAGATGAAAAAATTGAAACAAAGTCAGATATCTTTACTCATAACGTTTTAACTTACGAAGGTATTGATTGTATTTATATTTGCACGTGAAATCTTTGAGAAATTAAGTAAAGGTGAGAGGACTTTTGGAGCATTAATAACATAGCAAATTACTTTAAAAACAAGCCCAGCCAAGCTTCTAAGTATTCAAGCTCGGCTATTAGCAAAGAAGAAGCCAGGCAACAAGAATGGAACCCTAAGAGATCTGGACCAAGGCACTGATTTCTTACCAAGCATGATTCACTTTGTTGGAAAATACTATTCCCACCGTCCCATTTTTAATGTCTCTTATGGAAATTTGTGCAATTTCAAACCACCAAAAAAACATATTTGTAAAATTATTATTTTTATTTTCATATACTCCATCCGTCTCCTTTTTAAAGTCTAGTATTTCATTTTTGATTGTCTCTTAATAAGTGTTCATTTTGTAAAGTTACAGTGTAAAAGTTGGTATATTTTTCATTTTACCCCTAAAAGTAGATTCTATTTTAAAAAGTTATTTAGTAAAAATGTAATGATGATGTCTCCATAGAGGGTAAATAGGAAAAGTAGAGGTAAAAGTTGATGTAAAATGTGTAATGATTATGTTTTCTTAATAAGTTGGAGTTTCGAAGCGAGACATTTAAAAGAAACTGAGAGAGTACCAAATTAAATAATATGTAGAAATATGACCCTCTTATGTCTACCTTGAATCTGCCCCAGCTCAGTACCCTCTTCAACTCCCTTCTCTCTAAACTTTAATTTTCCACCAATAGAGTTTTTTCTCGGGAAGTGGGCTGGGCCTCCTCCTGTCCTCCACCCCTCCCCCACCTCTCCACCTTCCTTATCTCCATTGTTAGAACATGTGTAAACGTTGAGTCTCACATCAGATAAACAGAAAAATTATTGGACTTTAATATACAATTGGATGACTCACCACTTACAAGGCTTAACCTTTTAAGTGAATATATGTCATTTAATATATACTGGGCCCAAATGATGTGGCGAACTCTTTGTCGTTACTCCCATACAAATTGGGCCTTGAGCACGTAGTGATGGATCGATGTATTGGACAAACTCTCAATAATTGGTATCAAAGCCGATGGCTGATGATCTATGGGAAGACGCTCAACGCACCATTGAATGGGCTTGCACAGAGAATACTCGTGAAGCGGTATAAAATCTAAGGTGACTCTCGATGAAACAAGATTGCTCGATGTTGGAGTGCTATAATGGATGGCTCATTATTGATGGAGTTGACTCATCGGGCAGCATGGTGTTGTCGAATTAATAAGCACATTGGCTCTCAATGGAGTTCTCGTTGGGGAGCATAGTGCTGGTGACTAGGCACGTTGGCTCCCAATTGAGATGACTCTGAATTGATGGAATGGGTGCAAAATAAGCCTAGTTCGGAAGATAGGGTTGAGTGTTATAGATCAGAATCAAGGGGAAACTTGGATGTAGAGAGAGATTAAGGCCCAATATTTGGTTCACACATGAGGGAGAGATTTGTTAGAACATGTGTAAACGTTGAGCGCCGCATCGGATAAACAGAAAAATGATTGGACTTTAATATATAATTGGATGGCTTACCACTTACAAGGCTTAGCCTTTTAAATGGATATGGGTCATTCAATGTATATTGGGCCCAAATGATATGGTGGACTCTTTGTTCAATGTATACTCAATGCATTGGACAAACTCCCATCACCCATTACATCTTTTTCTCATTTATATAGGGCTGCGACGCTAACTTTTAGAGGGTTCAAGCAAATTCCCTGAGTTCAAAAAATGCACTATAATAATATTAATTTAGTTTCTTTAATATTGTCTCATTGGATTATTCGTATAAGTTCAGAGAAAATAAAAATTTACTAAAAGAATTTTTAAGTAGATCATATAGCTCAATAAAATAAAATAACATATGGTTGATAAAGTTTTCAACCAAAAATAAGTGGATATTTATTTGACATACTTTATTGTATACAATATTATTTCTGTACATTTTTGTCACCCTTAAGCTAAAATTCTTTAGCCGCCTCTGCTTTTTGACGCTGTTAGTGACACATTCTACGTGTCCCTGCCCACTTAAGTGATGAGGTTCCGGTCGGGTGACTTTAGAGTTGGTTTAAATTTAAACGGCAAGTGACAAATCTGCCGAAATCGGCGCTGGATTGCATAGACCAAATAAGGGAAGTTTTTCTTTTATGTCTTTATTTAATTTGTTCTTCCCGTCGCTTTGTGGATTGTTTCTCTCAGCGTACAGTGTTTTTTCACCCCTCTGGATCGGATTTTTGTTGTCTCAAATTTTGAGGATGTAATTTGTGTTCATGTTCATTTTAGTTGGCTACCCGTTTGTTGGGGGCCTCTACCTCCTCTCCCTTGAGTGACACTATTTCTATTTATTTATTTATTTTTTGGAAAAGCACTATTTCAATTTTTAATCAACAAACAAACCACTTTATCGATCTTTGTATCTGGGTTTTGCTTGCAAGCTTGCAGTATACAGAGTATATGCCATTTGAGTATGAGCTATTTTAACTTGAAATACTCACATCTAGATGTAGCTGTTTGCAATTCGTTCCATACTGTTGTGATGAAATCTATCTATACTTTGACGGTATGAATGAAATTTTGGCATAAGTGGAGCTGTAGTACTCAGACACCAGACGCCTCGGGATGACAAAATTCCATATCAAAAACAACATCAAAAACCAATGGAAATCAACAACCCCCATGATTAAATCCAGATTAGCGGTGTGAAATGAGCGATAGCTCTTGCTTAGACGTTAGACATCAGTTTTGTCTCTTTGCTTTTCCTGTATACCGTTAGCTTTAGGGTTTGGTTGTGTCTCTGTATCTCTGTATTCTGGTGGAAATTTGTTACTGTCATATATGGCTTGATCTATATTCCGGTGATAATTTATAGATGTTGTACGAATTTTATAAATGGGTATGTTTTTTCCGTTGAAAAAAAGAGAGAGAGAGAGAATGAAATTTCGGATGTTAAAAAACAAACACAGCTAAGATACGAGCTTCCCATAATTGCTAGATTTTTCTACATCCCTATCATCTCTAGTCTCTACGTACCTATCTCTCTCTCATAGTAAAAAGAAAGTGAAATTGCGAACAGGACGACATGAGCAATCATATACTTTTTTTTTTTTTTTATGATGTTTTTTCAAAAGGGCTTTCGCTGGGGTTGCCCACTCGAATAATTAATGTAGGGTAACGGATAGATCCTAAAGAAAAGTTGAACAAAAAGTTTGCCATCCTCATTGGCCATATGTATTAAATGGGCGAAGACGAAGACTTTTCGAGTGTTTGTATATTATTGTACCAACAATAAGACATTGTTACGACATTATATATAAAAACAAGGGTAAATTTTACTGACACCCCTAATGCTTGCCTTAATAATAGATGTTCCTTATTCCTCGCACATATGAGAAATTTCTATAAGCCCACTACAAGAAAAAATAATAAATAAAAATTTTGCTAACGAAAAGAGTGGTTATGAAACTATAGGTCACGAAACAATGAGATTTTTTTCACCAAAAGTTACTATAGGTGACGAAACAATAAGATTTTTGTTACTATGTGATTTTCGGAGACAACCTAAAGGTGACAACTTATCTATTGGCGACAAAAAAAAAAAAAAAAAGCATTTTGTGACTATTTAATTCGTCTCCGAACACAAAAATTCTTATAGTAACCGCTGTGATTTCAATGTTCATTTCACCGACACTTGATCAATTAACAATTGTTCGTCCAAACACTTGACAAAATTAGATAAAAATGTATTCTATTGACAAATTCACCCTTTTTAATAATAGGTAAATAATAAAGAGATATCGATTGATTTTTCTAAACATGAAAAATGCTTCCTTTGAGTAATAAAAAAAGTTTTTTTGATTCAAAATAAGTGAGAGTTGATAATTGTTAATATTACTTTTGTTTTTTATTTGAAAGGGTAAATTTTTAGATATAAGTTACTTTTAACTCATTACATCACGTGTTTGGATAGACGATTGTCAATTAAATAGAAATGACAGTGATTCATTGTTATTTCTCATACGTGTAGAGCTATCCGTCATTAAGTCACACCTTAGAGGTAGTCAGGGAATTTACCCTAAAAATTATTGTTGTGTTTTGTTTTTTTTTTTTTGAGAAAAGATACAGAAAGGCTTTGGTCTTTAGATGAGTCATTTTCTTTTGGTCAGAAATGATGCGTCATTGATGACGAATAAAGTCAGTCAGGTCATTATGATGCTGTCGTTGATGAATAATTGAAGTTGTTTTCCGAAAACAGGGACTACTCCATTATAGCAGGTAGTGGAGTAGTACTACTTTTTTTCCAGCTCGATTGAAAGCGTTGATGGTAATAATGCACAAACAGAACAAATGGATGGGTTTGCCCAAGAGCTAGTATTGGGAATGCTTTGCTATATAGCTGAAGATTCGCGAAACAATTTTTGTTCAATATTTCTGTGGAAAACAGGGTTCAGCCACGTGCATTTGAATCTTCAAAGGTGTGACATGCATCTCCGCAGCCTTAATTGTGCATTTGTTTCTGGTCTGATCGAGAAAATTCTTAAAAGATTGACTTCTTCAATTCATTTGGAAATTAAAGAAACTGTACGTACGAGCTCGATGTACTGTAAGTCCGCAGCCCTATTTGCTTCCCTCCACATTGGGCAAATTAAACTCCCGCACATAATTGCGTTGGCTCATCAATGTCCCGCAATTCAACAAGTCAAAGCACACTCAAAAGGATGGTAACAATTCTCGACTGAATTAACCAAATCGGTCTCAATAGCAAATTCGATCGGCATCCATTGTAACAATGAGATTTGTGATTCCGAGGTATATTGCCAAGGATAGACCGTCATGGAGAGCCCAAACTTCTGCACCCGGGCTTGATTCAGAGTCTATTCTTCTCACCTCACTGTAGTTTTAAAGAATAGGATATTTATGTTTATAAGTAACACGTGTATATATATATATATATATATATATATATATATATATATGAAGAGTATAGCTAGCATTGTTGTTGTCAATGCCACAAAGTATCTAGCTAAAATGAAGAACTACAATTTTGACTAGCAATTTTACCTAGTATTGTTCATGAGTACTTGTTGATCATGCACAAGGTGGTTGTGACTTGTGAGTTGGTCAGGAACTCCTTGCATTGTCAAAAATAAAAAATAAAAATACTTGTGAGTTGTAATTGCTTTCAAGGTCGTCATAAAATATTTCGGTAGAAGATTAACATAAAACAAAACTTGCCACGAATGTAGCAAAATAAAATGATGAAAAAAAAATTCAAAGGTTTAGCCCCATCACCTAACCTGTGCTCTTCACCTGGGGTGTTTATACTAGTAATTAACTTATGCAGCATGATTTTTTTGGTTTTGTCTTTATTTACATTTTTTTTGCGTTTGTTAGTTTTACGGCAAACTTTTATGTGACATAAGTTTGTTTCGACGAGAAAAATCGAAAAAGTAAAAAATTATGACTTTTACACAATTTTTTTGGAAAATATCCAAATAAAAGCTCAAAAAGTCAGTTTTTGAACGTTTTCTTAGGTATTTTTCAAAATACTTGTGTAAAAGTTATAAATTTTTACTTTTCCGCTTTCTCTCGTTGAGACGAACCAAATATTACTTAAAAGTTTAACGTAAAACTAACAAACGCAAAAAAAAAAAAAAAAATTGAATACGTACAAAATCAAAAAATTATGGTGCATAATTTCATATCTAGAGTCATGTCAAAAAAAAGTTCATATCTAGCGTGAACAGGAACTTAAGCTAGCTTACGATAAAGCGCACAGAATAAAGTGTAATGGTCCAAAAGTAAAGATTCTTTTTTTTTGGTTAAAGTTATGTGAAACAACCATATTAGCTGCATCCCATTAACGTCTTTCCTATCCTAATTAAATATATATGTCCACCGGAAGGGACGAGCGAGGTCAGAAATCAGATAGCTAGCGAGCAAGAAAGAGAATGTCAACAATGAGTGATCATCAGAAGGTAACTGTTGTGCCAACAGAGAAAATCCCTTTTGATCAGTTACCTCTCCCGTTGAAAGTTGGTGGTCCTTTAGAGTTCACTAACTTGTCCATAGTGCAAACAGTTACCACCGTGTCAATAGTGACTGTTTCTTCGGAGTCGACTATAGCGTCAGCCGGTAGTGTTCCTCCGGAGGCAACGACCCTGCCACCAGAGGGTACTGTTCCTCCAAAGGTAATTACCGAGTCCATAGTGAGTGTTCCTTGGGAGGTATCTGCTGCATTCGCAAAGAGTGTCCCTTTAAACACTATCGAGTCAACTGAGAGTGCGCCTCCGGAAGTAGCTTCTGAGTCAATAGAGAGCGTTCTTCCGGAGGTAACTACCCTGCTACCAGAGGGTTCTGTTCCTCCAAAGGTAAGCACCACGTTTATAGAGAGTGATCCTCTGGAGGTATCTGCTGCATCCATAGAGAATGCCCCATTGAACAGTGGCGAGTCAATTGAGAGTGCGCAACTGGAGGTTACTTCTGAGTCAATAGAGAGCGTTCATCCGGAGCTAACTATCCTGCCACTAGTGGGTACTGTTCCCCCCAAGGTAACCACCGAGTCCACCGTGAGTGTTCCTTTGGAGGTACCTGCTACATCCGCAAAGAGTGCCCCTTTGAACACTGGCGAGTCAATTGAGAGTGTGCCTCTGGAGGTAACTTCTAAGTCAATAGAGAGCGTTCCCCTGGAGGTAACTACCCTGCCACCAGTGGGTACTGTTCCTTCAAAGGTAACTACCGGGTCCACAGTGGATGTTCCTCTGGAGTTATCTACTGTATCTACAGAGAGTGTCCCTTTGAACAATGTTGAGTCAATTGGGAGCGCAGCTCCGGAGTTTACTTCTGAGGTAACAGAGAACGTTCCTCCGAATGCAACAACCATGTCATTGACAAGTGTTCCTCGTGAGCCAATTGTTGAGTCAACCGGGATTGTCCATCCGGAGGTGACCTCCAAGTCAACAAAGAGCAATCCTACGATGTTAGTCGTCCCGTCAACAGAGAGTGCTCCTTCGGAGGTCACTACTAAGCCAACAGAGGGCGTCGTTCCTGATCCAGAGCTAATTACTAAGGCTCGGGATGATGCGGTCAACTTGAACCATGCTTTTGCGGGTAAGACCACTGATATATCCCTCTCTTTGCTTTGCTTTGCTTTTTTCATTTTCTTTGTTTTCTGTTGGTCTCTTTCTTCATTAATATGTTACACCCTGCATATATATAGGGCCTTGGACATTACAGCCCAATTATTTTCCAGTACCCAACTGCATACTCCCAAAAGAAATTGTTTTACTACGCCGCAGCATATATATAAGTGCAAGGGAAAAAGATAAATATTAGGACTAAAGGTGGCAATCTCAACCCATATTTTTCAACCCGTCCATATCTGTTCACTTTTAATCCAACTCAATCCGCCTATATTGTATAATGGGTTGATATGGGTTAACCCATATCAACCTATACTTACATGGATTTGGATGGGTTAAAAATGAATTCAATATGAGTTGAAATGCAAAAGACCCAGACAATAGAGCCTCCTACTTAATTCACGTGACCTGGCCATTTCCCCTAGACTTTTGCCTTTTCTCCCTTTAACAAAACGAAATCGAACAACTTCGGTCTTCGTCACCCGCTACTCTCTCTCTCTCTCTCCTTTTTTTTTTTTTTTTTTGTTTTTTTCCGTTAGTTTCAGGCCTGGTCCGTAGTAATAGCTCCGGGTGCGGACAAGGTCACGGGAGGTGGTGCCGGCATGTCCGGAACCCCGCACAACTCAAATAATTCTCCATAATTGTATTAGTTTTGATATTAATTTATTTAGAATAGTTGTTAATTCAAAATAGGTCTTTAAGATCGATTGGCCCCTGCAAATTCATCGGATGAAAAATATTTTTTCCTCATTTGTCGTTTTGCAACAAGTATTTTACATTTTTGATTCGCTCCAATGAGAAAAATAAAAAATTATAACTTTTGCCCAAATATTTTTGAAAACATCCAAGATAAAGCCCAAAAAACCGGTTGTTGGGATTTATCTTGAATATTACAAAAAATATTACGGTAAAAGTAAAAAAAAAATTTACTTTTTCGATTCTCTCATCGAGACGAACTAATAGGGATAAAAAGTTTATCGCAAAACAAACAAATAAAAAAAAAAATCACTTGACTTTTTAATCCAAACCTAAGCGGTGGCTTCGGCAAATGCAACGAAGACCGAAACTATACAATCGGTGCAATCATCACCTTCCAGACAATTCTCTGATCTGGCATTTGACTATTCGTCAAAGTTACGTTACTGTTTGGAAATGGAAAAAAAAGTAAAAACATGATTTTTTAAAGTTTTTTTAGCCTCTAATTGCTTCATTTTTATTCAAATTAAAAAAAAAAATTGAATTTTAATCATAAAATTTTACTTTTCTGAATCCCCTTGTTGAGACAAATCAGAGAGGGGGGAGGAGGGGGGGAAGGGAAAAAAAAAAAAAAAAAGGGGGTCGCATCGGTACGAGACAGGTTTGGGTTTGGTTTGACCCATATTTGACCCGACCCGTTTCAACCCGTTTACTTTTTGACCTGCCCATATTTGACCCACGACCCGTTTCAATCCGTCCATTTGCCACCTCTAATTAGGACTAAGGGCATAACTATGAGAGTATAGAAAGGGTGGGCTATAGCTTAGGTCAATTTTGTAAAAGACAAAAAAATTATATGTAAAGTTTAGCCCAAATAATTTTAGCTCAATCCATTCCACCTATCAACGCGTTGCAGACCAGGTAGGGCAGATTACATGCCATTGATTAGGACTCACTCCTCGAATTTCAACATAGGCTTCTGAAATAGATCAGGTCTGGCCCTGCATGCACGCATATATGTCTCTGGCCCTGCATGCACGCATATATGTATTAGTTTTGATATTAATTTATTTAGAATAGTTGTTAATTCAAAATAGTTCTTTAAGATCGATTGGCCCTTGCAAATTCATCGGATGAAAAATATTTTTTCCTCATTTGTCGTTTTGCAACAAGTATTTTACAATTTTTGATTCGCTCCAATCAGAAAAATAAAAAATTATGACTTTTACCCAAGTATTTTTTAAAACATCCAAGATAAAGCCAAAAAGCCGGTTGTTGGGATTTATCTTGAATATTACAAAAAATATTAGGGTAAAAGTAAAAAAAAAATTTACTTTTTCAATTCTCTCATCGAGACGAACTAATAGGGATAAAAAGTTTATCGCAAAACAAACAAATAAAAAAATTTAAATAGAGACCAAAAAAAAAATCACTTGACTTTTTAATCCAAACATAAGCGGTGGCTTCGGCAAATGCAACGAAGACCAAAACTATACAATCGGTGCAATCATCACCTTCCAGACTATTCTCTGATCTGGCATTTGACCATTCGTCAAAGTTACGTTACTGTTTGGAAATGGAAAAAAAAGTAAAAACATGATTTTTTAAAGTTTTTTTAGCCTCTAATTGCTTTATTTTTATTCAAATTCAAAAAAAAGAAAAGAGTTTTAATCATAAAATTTTACTTTTCTGAATCCTCTTATTGAGACAAATCAGAGAGGGGGGAGGAGGGGGGGAAGGGAAAAAAAAAAGAAGGGGTCGCATCGGTATGGGCCGGGTTTGGGTTTGGTTTGACCCATATTTGACCCGACCCGTTTCAACCAGTTTACTTTTTGACCCGCCCATATTTGACCCACGACCCGTTTCAATACGTCCATTTGCCACCTCTAATTAGGACTAAGGGCATAACTATGAGAGTATAGAAAGGGTGGGCTATAACTCAAGTCAATTTTGTAAAAGACAAAAAAATTATATGTAAAGTTTAGCCCAAATAATTTTAGCTCAACCCATTCCACCTATCAACGCGTTTTAGACCAAGTAGGGCAGATTACATGCCATTGATTAGGACTCACTCCTCGAATTTCGACATAGGCTTCTGAAATAGATCAGGTCTGGCCCTGCATGCACGCATATATGTCTCTTCTTATATGTGAGACATGATTGATATGATGCATATATGTTTGTAGATGACCTTTTAACTCTCAATTCTGTTCTGGCCTACCACTTCTTATTGGACTCAGGTGGCATATCTTTTGGGCTGTGGTTAGTTTAACATGAGCAGATGTTATTAGTGAGAGTATCAAAAAAAGAAAAAAAAAGTGTTTTTGTTCTTTGTGACGTACTATTGTTTTTTTTTCTTTTTCTAATTTCTATTATATATTTTCCCCTTTGTTTTAATTTACTTACTGAGCTACCCTTAATAATAGTTTTCGCTTTAATTCAACATTTTCTCATTTTGTTTCTTCTCCTATCCCCCGAGAAATATTGCAATGCTCCCTTTTCGAGCAACTCATATTTTGCTTAACTAATTTCCTAGAGGGGAATATTTGGTAAATAAGATATTTTTTCGTGTGTGGGAATCAGATGAATTTGATAGTTAGATGTATATAGTTCCATATGACACAAGCCTGACCCAGCGGTATTCTAGTGAACATAATCTACACATATATCAAAATTTTATGCTTTTGACAAATGTTGTTGACTTGTTATTCAGGATGGGGGTGCAACCATGCGACAATCTTGAATATTTTTGCTCATAGAAGCGCGAAACAGCGTACTCAAATAAGGCAAGAGTATAAAACTGAGTTTTCGGAAGACTTTGACCATCGCTTGTCTAAAGAGCTTATGTTTAGTCCTGATCTTAAGGTACAACGCTAGCGCATTGTTTCATCTCTTCACATTTCTGTGATAATATTTGTTATAAGGATATAAATAAAATCATGGTGTAAACTGTCTCGATAAAGTTTTCATTCCCCCAACTAGTGTTTTTTTTTATAGGCAAAAAATTTTTATTAAAAACTTGACAAAGGGTACATCAAGAAGAGACCAAATACAGACCACTGAGAAAGCGGTACTGCATAGGCCTGAGGGAAAACAAAATAGAAAAAAAGATTACATTCGATGGAAATTGAATGTTTTCCAACAGACAGACTAAAACATCAGTCTCATTAAAATGAAACTCAGCAGAAGGATCTTCCACAAGAATTTGGTAAAGCTCATCTCATCCCTCACATTTCCAACAGCACCATATGCCGCAGAAGCAATCCCATTATATCAAGAAATCCCAGCAAACTAGTTTACAACATAGTGTTGTTTATGATTTAGTCCTCTAACTCTATAAATTGCCTATTTTACTTAGATATGCCAGCAAATATGATACATACAAGAGTTGTGCTCGTTCGACATATGTAACAAAGAAAAAAGGTGTTCACATGGGTGTAATTGTCGTTCTCATGCATAGAATGATAGAACGGCTTGACTACATTCTACGCCCCAGTACTTTGAGCAGATTTCAAAGACATCTCCTCAATTCTACTTTTAAACAATTACACCTCTTGACTATATATGGACTAAAGCGCGACCGTTAGTTATTTTGTTATATTTGATGAAAAAGTAGATTTAATATTTACGACTTCAAAAATAGTCAAAAACTTTTCTTGTCCGATTTTAAATGCCATTATTTTTTTCCCTATTTGAAATGTTTATAAACAAAAAACTTAACAAATCAGTTAGTAAAGTGTGAATTTCCCTTACTTTTTAAGTGGAGAAATTTTGGGATTTCTCCGCATGTAAAATCTACATATCGTGGAACTAGGGATGGCAATAGTACCCTACCCGCCCCGAACCCGCCCCGCCCCGCCCCGATCGGGGCGGGTTTTCCACCCTATTTTCTAGTATCGGGTCGGGGTCGGGGTAAAAATTCCCAAACCCGCCCGGGTTCGGGGCGAAAGTGCCCCACCCCGCCCCGCCCCGAAATAACCCGCCTCCGCCCCCGCCCCGGCGTATATATATATATATATACTTATATACATGTTATTTCATTTTTTTTAGCATTAATCCAAAAAACAATGTCTCTTTACTATCAAGTAGCCTAGTTAAATTTAAAAAAGAAATAAAATTTGATATTTATTGGTGTTTAGTGGATTTTTAAAAAAGTTTTCTTCAAATATTTATAATAAATTCTACACATAAAGAAATGGAATGAAGTATCTAAAATATTGATTGCAATTAAAAGTTTAGATAAAACTGTGACACCAAAAGACACAAAAATAATTTCAAAATTTTTATTTTCTAGATAATTTTTATTATTATTAAGCATTTTTTTTTTATTTTTTCACTTATACTTTAATTTTTTTAATTTTTATGGGGCGGGGCGGGGCGGGTAAACCCGTTCCCCGATCGGGGCGGGAACGGGGGTAACCCAAAAAAACCCGGTCGGGGTCGGGGCGGGGCCGGGGTCGGGTGTTGATTTTCGGGTCGGGGTCGGGTAGGCAAAAACCCGCCCCGCCCCGCCCCGTTGCCATTCCTACGTGGAACCACTATCTGCCGAAAATTATTTAGAAAACTGTCATCAAGTGAAAGGAAAAATATCACACCTTAATTAAAGAGCAATTCATTCCATTTCAAGCTCAATTTCATTACAGATTTTTCATTTGTTTTTGTTATTTTCACAACAAAAGTGGCGGAAAACTATAAAACATTTGTTGTGTTTATGTAACTTATGTTGTAAACTAAAACTAAATTTTTACTTTCAGAGAGCACTCTTACTTTGGATGGATGATCCGGCAAGCCGTGACGCAAAAATAGTGAAACGTGCTTTAAGTAAAAACCTCATTAATGTTGCAATTGAAGTAATATGTTCTCGTACTCCATCCCAACTTGAAGAGCTGAAAAAGGTTTATCGTACAATGTTCACGACTTACCTTGATGAGGATATAGATCAATCTCATGCAAACGGCGACAATAAAAAGGTGCTCTCTATCTCTCTCATCCTCTAGCAAAGTCATGACTCGCACAACCCACCTTACACATGCCATATCTGCGATAAAATAGTTAAATATAACAGTAATTTTGTAGATATCCTCATTCATATAGTCATGTGTATAGCTACGTCCAATTATTCGTTCATCCCAAGTCAAAATATTCATTACATGTGACCTATAGCTTATAATTTCCAATTGAGCATCATTATAGAACTCTAACCTAGTTGGTATCTCCTGATCCTCCCCATATAGGAGGCCAGGGTTTGAGTCTGATCGTGGACATTTGGCATATTCAGGGCTATTTGAAAATCTGCTAACTCTCCTTGACGTATGGAATATTGGCCCCAAAAAAAAAAAACTATAAATCACATTCCATCGCCTGCCACGTGGCACAAACTTAACCTTTTGGTGTCAATATGCATATACATTCCTGATGAGCCGATAGGCCTGAGCTATTGGGCCAGGGCCGACACTCTGACCAGCCCAATCATCCTCGGCCCGTCCATCCATCCCTCCACACAAATTATCTGCATTCTAATGTCAAACTTAGATGGCAATATTATTTGACTTGTTTTTTGGATTGGTCAGCTATTACTCAACATGGGCAATAGGCTTTCTCACGTCTAGCAATCCTCTCTTACTTTATGCATGTACGTGTCGGTAACACAAGGATTCTAATTGGTTTTTTTTTTTTCTTTTTGGTAGTTGTTGGCCGCATATGCAGGTGCAATACGCTCAGAAAGCCCAGAAGTAGATGCAGTGATAGTAGATAAAGATGCCAAAGACCTCTTTAAAGTTGGGGAGTGGAGATTCGGAACTATTGAGGAGACTTTTATTCGCATATTCAGTGAAAGAAGCGGTGCTCATTTGGTTGCGATTAATTCTGCTTATCGCAAAATGTATGTGAATTCATTGAAAAAGGTACGTGCATGTCTTCAATTTTTAACCATACCTTCATTCAACGGTTCTCACATCATTTTTGGATGCATTTGTTATGCGGCCCAATGTATGCTATGGGCTAGTTTGTTCGTCAATGAGCTAAGTTGTCTAATGATTATTAAGTCAGCTTTTGTTATCCTTTAACATGCATGTATTAAATTGCAGGCTATAAAGAAGGAAACATCTTCGAAATTCAAGTGTGCGCTTTTGACAATTTTAAAATGTGCTGAGAATCCTGGAAAATACTATGCCAAGGTACTTTAAAGATATTATAAAATCGTACATATATACTACTTTCATAAGGTAATTTGTTTTTACTTATCTTTTGCACTTGTTCTCCTATTCGTTGATGAGAAATGCTTTATCGTTTGGTTGTTAATATTGTTATCAACGCTTCCTTTTATGGTCGTTATATTTTAAATTTAGATACATTTACATACTACCTCCGTCCTAAAATGTTGTGCATGTTTCCTTTTTTGAACGTATTAAAAAATTATCTATATCTTTTAATGTATAATCTTTTATATATTCAATATTGATCTTATTTGATAAATCTCAATTAATTCTTTTAAACAAAGATTTTGAAATCATAAAAAATATTATAGATTGTAAGATATAGATAATTTTTTGTGCTGTTCCAAAAAGAAAACAAACACAATAAATTGGGACGTAAGGAGTAATTATTAGAGCGTTTGACAGATCTTCCTAATCATGTGAGTGGTAAAATAAAACTCCGCAATACCTAATAATTAAACCTCTTGGTTGATATACTCCATGTGTGAACTATGTCTGGCAATGGGATTGTAATTGATTCGACCATGATAATTGATACGAATAGTTACTAAACGCTTTTTTTCGTCAACGTTATTGAACACTTTACTCTACCTAGAAACACCCTGCTTAGTGCTCAATTCTTGTTTTTAGTAAGTGAAAAGGATTGCATGGTTTAATCACATGAAGCCATGGTAAAATCCAACGCGTGAATTTATTATTGTTCCTCTTAAATTTATTTCTTCCAAAATTATCACAAGAAAATATCATTTCTCTTTGCATGATTTTTTTTCCACGCCAATTTCATGTCATGTTACAGAAAACTGTGTTTTCTAGTAAAGACAATAATAAACACCCCTATAACAGTTGAATCCGAATAGAAAATATTACGCTGCATACTCTTTTATATGAATCTATAGAAATTCATCGTGATTTTAATTAGTGAATGATGGAAGCATTGTGCATTTATAACACTTTTGCAGGCATTGCATAAGGCGATGGTCGGCCTTGGAACTGATGATGAAACACTCACTAGGATTATTGTGTCAAGGGCTGAAGTTGATATTGAGAAAATAAAGACAGAGTACCACAAAAAATATGGGAAATCATTGAGTGATGATGTTCGTTCAGATACTTCTGGACAATACAGAGCATTTCTTCTCTCGCTTTTAAACCCCAATGCCTAGGTAACGGGCCATGGATCACGTATCTCTAAATTCTTTATCCAAATGTCTCAATGCATTTACACCCGTTTGAACTAATGAGAATCTTAGGTATAAGAATTTTCACGAATTGAAATCATGCGGTTGAGATTAATGCATTGAGAAATTGAAAAATAAAGAGTTTTGATGATAAAGCCACCCGTCCCTAGATAAGGCATCCATTAGGTAAAGTGTGATATAAGGTGTGGATTTGGACTTCTCTCTCCCTCTCTCTCAGTTTTCTTTGTTCCTGTGTGATATAAGGTGTGGATTTGGACTGCTATGTCCCTCTCTCTCAGTTTTCTTTGTTCGTGTGTGTTTGCGTTTTAGGTTGTATGGTTGGTGATGTCAGATGTAATTCAGTGGCTACATTATAATTATATGTTGTTATTAATAAACTCATTTTGGTTGTATGAGAAAAATACTTTCATACAAGGATGACTTTTTAACTCTTGCTCTTATCTTTCTTTGACATAACTGGGCCATAGAATCATGAGTTGTGCAAAATTGAAACCAATGAGATAAATATCATTTGGTTTACACATAAATGAGAGGACAAATTGTTAGCAATTTTCTGTTCATAGACATATATAGATCATAAAATTAAACATTGTAAATTATCGAATAAGATTTGAGTTGTGTCGATATTACCCATTAAGTCATGATCGTTTAATAAATATTATCGGGGAATTGACAAGTTTCAATTAGCATGTGTTCGGGTCATGCCTCTTGTGAGATTATTGAGGAAAATATGAACTTTTTTTTTTTTTCTTGTTTCTCTAGAAACAAGTCAGTTTTTTTTTTTTTTTTATCGGCAAAGTACTTCAACACTTGATTACCAATAATCTTTGATTCGGAAACTGATCCAACGTTTCCTTTTACAGGCGACAGAGGAGTAATTTTGATAAACTCCACGAAGAGAATTATCTACGGTTCTGCGCAATCTCAGTCGTCTAAAAGTATTTTGGACGATCTGGATTGAAAACAATCTGTTAATGCTAATAGATTGTTTTCAAACCGAATTATCTAAAACGGTTTTGGACAGCCGAGATTGAGTGTCGTAAACCTTATTCGCGACCCTCAGTAAATTAAGATTTTCTCCTCCACGAATGATTTATGTGTCAGCGAACTCTTCATGTTATTTGGGAAACGAGTCAGTGTCAGTCCGATTCTTTTTTTCTTTTTTTATAAGTGGAATTTTGAGTTCGGATTAACACCTTTTATTGGTTTGGATTAGCAAACTTGTACTAATCTTAAAACACTATTTCATCTACTAGTCTGCTTGAATTAGCTCTTTTATTCCGTATGTATTTTACGACGATGCGGTTATGCTGATTAAATATCAGACATTACTTGTTTCTATAATTGATTAACTGAAGATTTATATTTCGGGGCATAAAGTATATTTTCTTTTCTTTTTTTCTCTTTTCTTTGGTTCTCTCTATGATTCAAGTTTTCCTTGTATCGAGTGGATCATCTCAATATACCAACCCAACTCCACTAACTACAAAACAGATCTCAACTAACTAAGACCAGCTGACGTGGACACCTCTTTATTAGTTGAACTAGATCAAGCTGTGATTTGCTATGTCCATCTCCTTTACAGCTATGTATTTTCTGAAAAAAAGTTGATGAATATTGTTCGGTAGCGTATTGACTAATAATTTTCTTTTTGCTAAGCTTTGCTTATTAGAGCAGTAAAAAGATCATCTGACAAAAAAGGTTAATTCAACAGCACCTCTATGAAATTAGGAAGTGCAACTTGGACATTCATGTGGTAATAAATCTGCAGCATATTTAATTGAACAATTTTAAATGTTTATTCGATCTTAGAAAATCAAATATATTTTAAAAAATTTATCCATGTAATCTAATTAATTTAAATAGTTAATTAAAAAATCAAACTTATAACTGATTACAAACAGGACCAAAATCATTTTCTAACATCTTAATTAAACTTCAAAACAACAACAATGATACACTTTCGATACAAATTTATTCTATCAAATATTTTATTCTATCAGATCAAAAACTCAAAAGTGTATTCTCAGTACATGGTAAAATTGAACATAGTGTCACATATTTTGTTAATGTCATCGTGATAGATTGAGTAATCCGTAGGTGTATGTGTATGTACATACATGCATGGAATCATGCTAAATTACATACTTAGCATGATTATCATGATAATTATCATGCTAGAATGAATGTTATTTTATGGGTTTGGTCATTAATATGTAGATCATAAACTAGTTATTGGCCGTGCATAAAGGAATGACACAATGCATTCCAAATAAAGTATCATACTCCACATTTTCCTTCTCCCAAACAAACTTTTTTCCATCAATTTTCATTTTCTAAATAAGTCTCAGACAACCAATTTAAGCAAATGAGTTCAAGGGAAAGAAAACAGTCTAAAACAACTTATGCCACCAAACCTATCTAATCTCATTAGTTGCATTAAATGAGCTGGTAGCATTTACATGCAATATAGTATAGTGAAGTAAAAAGTGTAGTTAACCACAAATAAAATACACAAGCACATACATTAATATGTTGGCCTCACACATACTACGCCACCACACCAGTATGTGTAGTGTCATACATTTATGTGTGTTTGTGTATTTTGCTTGTCGTTCTATACTTGTTGATAATTAAATGGGATTCCTACTCAAATTCCACTTTTTTGGGCGCACAATCACTCCTTTCCCTCCCATTTTGAAGCCAACAACCAAAAGTACAATATGAATTTCGATATCTCTCATTATTGCCTACATATCTTTCCGAATTTCGAAAAAAACATCAGTCAATCTTCAAATTCCAGTCCAACTTAATTTTAAAATTATGAACGTTTAATGGAATTTATATTTTCTGTATGGATAAAGGAATCGTTAAGTAGCTAGAGATTACATAATCATAAACTTAAATGATCTAAAGTGAGCAGAGTAGAATTCATTTACTAAGTTTTTTCCTTTTTGATCGACAATTTATCCTAGTTTCAATTATCCTTCTTTTCTCCCTAGTGGCTGCACGCCATGGACGGAAGATGGTTTACTCAAGTTTGAACAGAGTTTGGATAAGCAACACCGGCATTCACATCATTTGAGACTCACACTCTCTCTAAACTTTTTCACAAATAGGGTTTTTGCCTGACGAGGGGGCTGCGCCACCTCCACGTCTTTTTCTTTGATGCCGTTGGTTTTAGATCCGGCATCCTCAATCCGCCAACTCTAGTGATGAGGTTTTTCCGGCGACTTTGGCATTGCTTTAGACGGCAAAGTGACAGGTCTACCGAAATCAGCGCTCGATGGCAAAATGCTCGCGTCTAGATTTCTTTTCTAGTTGATGTTGTTGTCTTCTCCTCCTTTTGTGTCGATCTGTGCCGTTTTAACCTAAAATTCTCACGTCTAGGTGTCGGTGGTTCTAGTTTTTTCGAAATTGTTGCGATGAAATTTATTTGTAAGTGTTGTTTGGAGTTATGAATAAATTTTTGATGTTTCAAAAAAAAATAAAGATGTCCTTTTCATTATGCAAGATTTTTCTGTATCCCTATCATCTCCACTTATAAGTCATTGTAAAAAAAAAGATTAAAATGACGATAGAAAAAAGGTGAATGGACAAGGGGAATCATACTTTTTTATGATGTTTTTTGAAACGTTTTGAGAAATGCTAAGTGCAAACCCGAAAATTATCCCAAAAGAGGAAATCAATGGTACAAATTCACTTTGATTTGTATTTGTGCTGTTGATTTGCCCATTTGAGATAATTTTCGGATAGATTTTTTTTAATTTTTTATCTAGCACTCCTCAAACGCTTTAGTTGGGCTTGTCTTTTCCAATTATATATGTAGGGTAACGGATAGAGCCTCAAGTAATTATTCGCACATGTGCAGACCAAGACTTCCGAGTCCTTGCAAGACTTGCCTGTGTGGCAATTGAACATGTAATTTCCAACTTCCAAGAAGATTGTTACCATACGAAAACACTTCCGACACAGTTGTTTTTTACACATATATTGCACAGATTTTTGTTGGGACCCAATATGAGGTTCCACGAAAATGATCCGAACCATTCATTAATTTTAAAATATTTTTTAAGAGACTTTGTTGAAAATTAGTTCACTAGGATACATGTAAGTGCTTGATTAATCTTACAACTTTTCATTCAGAATTTTGGATTAAAATTCTGAATGAAAAGTTGTAAGATTGGATCAAGCATTTACATGTATCTTATTGAGCTGATTTTTAACAAGATTTCTTAAAAAAATATTTTTAAACGGTTTGGATCATTTTGAGGGACCCCTTAGTGGGCCCTACAAAAAAATTTGTGGAATGCCTGCGTAAAAATCATCTGTGAGGATAGAATGGTTTGTTACCATGTTCTTTTTAATTGAACAACGACAATTTCATTTCATTGTCTGGAGGCATTATAAAGATTTTATTAATAAATACAGGAACGAACCAAACCTACTAAAGTCTAAATATATACAAGCTCATGCACTAGTAGGCTCTACGACACATACTCCAAAAAGAGACCAATAAAAATATTGGGAAGAGGACAGTAAAAGATTTAAAGTAGAGGATTCCTAAGAAAAACCCATCTCAGATGATAAGAATAAGCACAAATTGAAGAAATCAGTTAAGAAGCCCAATGAACTGCTATCCAAAAGCCAGCTAGCCACTTTATTGTTGTGTTTTTTTAGACTTGCACTTTTGCAAAAGGATAAAAAGAAGCAAAAATGACAGCCCAAGACGTGTTTTGATAATTAATATCCATCAAGGATATGCTGAGAACATTTGTTAATGTTGAAAGGCTTTTGTTAATGTGTGCCTTAGAGTGTCTACAATGTTATAATAAAAAATGGATAATCAAAAGTTACCACATCAGTTTTTGATTATCTATTTAAGAGATTGTTAAGCTTAACAATATTGAGGTTTACAATAATCACTTTTAATACATGACCAAAATTAGGAGCCAAATGCAATTTCACTTTCACTTTTTCCCTCTCTGCTCCCGCCTTTGGTTTCCCTCCAATTTTGTGATTTTTTTTTCAAGTAAAAATCTAGTGATTCCCTCCCTTAATATTGGGGAAAAAAATCTTTGGCTTCCTTTCCTCCTTTTATGAATTCTTTTGGGAAAATCTATCAATTCCCTCCCTTTATTTTGAAGCCATGGATAGAGTGAATGTGTTTATGTTGTTTGTTGCTAGACACTCAAAGGCTCCGCCTCTCCTTGCCGCCAGGTTTGGATGATGCATTTCCATATCATACTATTCCAACAACAGCTATCACCATCCCTACTACCACGTGTAGATTCAGACAGGGCCAGCCCTGGGCATAAACCCACCGGGCGACCGCCTAGGGCCTCCCATTTTGGGCCAAATAATAGGGCCCCCAAAATGATAAGACATAATAAATATTATATGTTTCAACAATTTTACAAGAAGGCTAAGGTAGCTTGGTGGTAAGACGCGCATGTATGGGGCACAGGATCTTGAGTTTGATCCCTGGCTGCTTCATTTTTTATTGCAAAGTTTTGGAATATGTACAACAAAAAAGTTGCTGAAAACCAAGATTTGGAGTCTCGAACGCATGACCTTTGGAGCTTCAAAGCAGTACAACCACTTTGCCACTAACCCACAAGGCTAACTTGTTTCCTACATTAAACAACTAATAAATATACTAAAAGTTTAGAGGTCCCATTTTTAAATCCCGCCTAGGGCCTCAAAAATCTCATGGTCGAGCTTGGATTCAGATCGTCCTTTTCGAAGAATATTACTTCTAGTACCAAAACAAGGATCGTTTTCATGTGGCCAAGCATTTGGAAGGACACAGCTGAGTCGGGATGACTAATTTTAGGCATTTTTCTAGTTTACGCATTTTATCAAATATATGGTGTTTTTCCTAGTGTTCTCTATCTAAACGGACACTATTTTTTTTTTCCACGTATTCCTGGAACCTATCTTACCAAAGTATCACAAATTCACCACTCTCTTAATTTCCAAGAAAAATCAGATGAGTTCTTGAATTTGGAAAAAAGTGCAATGTTTTTCATGTTCTCAACCACATGGAGAGGAACAAAAAAGGAATAAAACAGAAATGGGAAAAAAGAGTGAATTACTTTAATCTGGGGATGATGGGTTGAACTGTTGTTGATCGAGAGGTATGAGCTTCGTGGTTGGAGGAAAAGAAATAGAGGGAAAGAAGTAGAAGCTGTTTGTGTTAACGTTAGATTGAAGATTGAGAAGGCGCGTGAGATACAATATAATTGATGTGGCGTGGGATCCACGCATTTTGGTTTTTGAAAAAAGGTTTCTAGTTTTGATTATTCAAAACTCAAAATTTGATTATTTTTAAGCTGGTTACTAAATTTGATTATAGCATTGTAAGCCTTATTTTGCACAACATCGTTAACTTTAAAAGTTTTATACTTTTGATTATAGCATTGTGGACACTCTAAGCCTTATTTTGCACAACATTGTTAACTTTAAAAATTTAATACTTTTGATTATAGCATTGTGGACACTCTTAGGGGCATGTGTTAAACATCATTAAATGAAAAACAGATAAGTCCACTACTATGGGAAACAATGACAAAAGTTAATGAGAGAAAAAGTTATTTGTTCGAGACCAGAATATCCTTCTATTTTCCCCAACTTTTCATTCTCTTTCTCCCGTTTTCCTGGCCCCTTCAACTCCCTCAAGTTCTTTATCAAAATATCAACTATACTCTCCTGCAAAGTAAAAAAGAAGAAAAAGGGGATGGATAACTGAATTTAGAAATGCATGTACGTAACATTTTACCTGTTAAAATTACGATTTTAAAATATTGTAAAATGTATTTTGTAGTAGCTATTTTGAGTAGTATTGCATACATGGTTGGAGAGTTGAATTATTTTTTTGTCTTCATTCGAATTTTTTTTTCGCACATGTTAGTTCTACGTCAGTATTTTTTTGGATTATAGGTTCTTCTCGACGGGAAAAATTTTAAAAGTTCAATAATAAATACTACAGAAGTTGCGGATAATATGGTAAGGATCATCAAAACACCAAATCATCCAATGTAAAGACGGTTTTCGGTGCTAGTTATCCAGTTACAGATTCGACCCCATATAGGCTTTTGCTTTTGCGTCTCTCTTAAATTGTAGTCATGGTAAAATCTTGGTTTATTTAGTCATCGGGAACTCCAGCACACGAATTTTCATAAATAGAAATAGAAAAATAGAAAGCTTGTTATTCAACAATATAACATGACTTGTAACTATTTTTTTAAAACCAAGACAAAAATAATCCAACACAAACAATTTTTTTTTATTATAATTGTCTTTATTAAAAAAAATTAAACTTAATTTTGAACTTTTTAGATTTCTCTCATCAAGACAACTAATTAAACCAATAATTCATTAAAATTGATCAAAATTAACAAATTCGAAAAAAATTGAATAAAAAAGACAACATAATCCATATGGCTTAGTAAGCCAAACCTAGCCTTTTTGCAAATTAAATTTTACTCTTTCAGCTTTGTTAATCTAATTCTGTTAGATTTTTGTGAGCAAATTTTCAGTTTTTTTAACTCAAAAGTTAAGGGATTTTGATGGTTAATTCAGGTTCTTGTGGAAGATTTGCAGAGGTTCGATTGGTGGTGGAGATGAGGAAGGAAAAGTAAAGTGGGGGTATTTCAGTCGCATACTTAAAAAAACTAAGTCTTCCAAAGGAAACAATTTATTACTCTGCTATAACCTTTACATTCCCCGTAAAAAATAGAGTGAAATAGAACATTTAATGCAATTCTATCATATGCCCTTGGGGCACATATTAACAAGACCCATGCTAAAAATGTCATTGACGAATATTAATTATCAAAACACGCCATTGGACGTCATTTTCCCTAAAAAGAAAGTCTTTGGTCATTAAAATGGGTCATTGATGAATAGTGAATAAAGTTCAAGAGAATTGGTGTTAATTGATTTCGCGATTTTTAAGAAGCCAACGACATTCTTTAATCAATTAGCTAGGTTAGTCCACGAGAGTTTCAGAGGCTATATATCCATACCTCTAAACCCCAAACGGCCACAGCGGGGCTCGAGCCCTGACCTCCTACATATATAGGGAGGACCAAAAGATGCTAATTGGGCTAGAGCTCATTAGCTCTACGAACACTTTGCAAGTATATAATCTAGTCCTTTTGGAACTCTTTTTTAAGTTTAATTTCAAAGAGGTGTACTGTATGTATATCAACATAATTTTATCCCAATTTGGCCAATAAGAACCGTCTTATACTTGCACATGAGTTTTGAGTTTCTCAAGCCTAATGTTTCTATTTCGCGAGGCCAACATAGTACTAGCTGATGCATTTTTGGCAAAGAAGGCCATCGAGGAGCAAAACACTTTTTTGTAGATTATTTTTTACTCTTGAAATTTTTACTGCTGCGTGTTCTAGTTGTGTATCTTAGTTTTAGTATCAATAAAGTGTGTTGTTTCTAATGATGGACCGATAGACAAATAATCACACGCGACCATCCTACCTATAAGGTTTGAAATTTTCTTTAGAATCAGTAGGTTTTCCCCATAAATCTCAAAATTGTAGATTTAACCTGCCATCCTTTTCGTAAAAAATTGAACACCCGCCCATCCACGTTTATTGAAGAAGAAAACCTTAAAATTGCACACCAAAATTTCTTACTACATATTGTGATTTCTATTGTATGGTATGAAGAAATCTCAAAATTGCACACCAAAGTTTTTTTAGGGCTACTTAAAAATCCATCCTTAGCCCATACTTGACTTATGTTTTCATCATTGTCATTTTGAAAAATTATGTTTTCATCCCCACTTAAAAATAAACCAAATATTGCCCTTCTATATACTATTATAAATATGTGTTTCTTTTTTTTCTTTTTCCATAATATAGGCAGAGAATTTTGGGACGAAAATCTAAACTTGGAGGTCCTCCCCTATCATTTTGGGATAAACACACCTAACAATCCCTAGTTTTATGCACCCTTCCATTATCAGTTTCAAACAAAAATTGGAAATCCTCCCCCATCTCCCTTTCCATTAGGAGAAGAACGTGTTCAACAAGTTCAAAGCCAATGGCGATGGTAAGATCTCCGTCACGGAGCTCGTCAACGTCATGCATGAAGGCTCTCGGATCAGAAAACGTGAAGAAGATGATGGATGAGATCGACACGGACCGAGACAGATTCATTAGCCTCGACGAGTTCGCAGATTTCTGGGGCAAGGGATCCACTAGCTGCGAATCCGACGGCTACGCGACCACAGAGCTGAAGGAGGCGTTCGAGATGTATGACCAGGACAAGACGGATTCATCAACAATCACCACCACCATCATAATCTTCGCCAGCCAATAGGTACAGAAATGCTACACACACATACAATCTGTGCACAGATTGTGCACAGATTTTGTTGTAGGGCCCACCACGGATCTCACACAAATTATCCGAGCCGTTCATTAAATATAAAATATTTTTTCAAGGGTCCCCGTAAAAAATAATCTCAATCCGATACCTATAAATACTCGATCCAATCGTATAACTTTTCATTATCTGAAAATCTGAATGAAAAGTTAGATGGTTGGATGAAGCACCTATAGGTATTGGATTGAGCTTATTTTTTACGGAGACCCTTGAAAAAATGTTTTACATTTAATGAACGGCTTGGATGATTTGTGTGGAACCCGTGGTGGGCCCCACAATGAAATTTGTGCGCAATCTGTGCACAAAAATCTGTACCGGTAGCAGGACTCCAATAGGTATGGCTACACAATGTAGGAGGCCAATTGTGTCATCAAATCTATACGAATGGCAACACAAGATATGAGAATCCATGACTGTTGGCTCAATCAGTTTTCAATTTATTTGGCTCATGTCGGTCATGTTTTGCCGGATGGATTGGCTTTTGTTGTGGTTCTAGTTGGTTTCCTTTGGGTGTTTTTTATGGTGGTTAACTTGGTAAATTTTTTCAATTATACTAGTTTTTCAATCATTTCATGGTTAATTATTTGTACCATTTATCATAAAATCTATTTGTTCGAATCATTTCATGGTTAATTATTTGTATCGTTTACTATGAAATCTGTTTGTTCGAATCATGACCATGAAATATGTTTGTTCGAATCATTTCATGATTAATTATTTGTACCATTTACCATGAAATATGTTTGTTTGAATCATTTCATGGTTCATATATTTGAACAGTTTACCATGAAATCTGCTTGTTCGAATCATTTTATGGTAAATTATTTGTACCGTTTACCATGAAATCTGCTTATTAAAATCATTTCATGGGAAATTTACACTGATATTTCAAACACATGTTTATTTATGTATTTTATAGTTTATTTTGATTCAATTTCAAAATAATGGTAGACAAACTTTTCACAAATCACTATGACATTTACCATGAATTAAACAACTTTACCATGACCAAGTAACATGAATCTACCATGAACCAATGATTTTTACACTGAATACGAATCACTATGGAATTTTCTATGAAAAAAAATGTTAGTTTTAAATTTCATCCATAGAAAATGGAAACCAAATCAATGGGATTTGGTTGTTTCGAATGTTTGAAATTTTAACTCTTTCCGTTTTGTATCCCTTAGCTATTGTGATTGAAGATATATCCAATCCTCTAATCTAGAAAGATAATTTACACATGCATATAAATATCTTATTAAAAGGGTAAGATATGTAATTCACCATCTGAAATAATGAAAACATAACACTGAAAAGTGGACAGGATGAATACTTACATTGGATGACTTATTGGGATGGATATTTAAAAACTCCTTTTGTTTTCTCCCCCTTTGAGGGGGCTTTCCTAACCCCTTATGCGGGTTTTTTGTTGGTTGCTTGGCTAGTGTTGCATTGATCGGAGATGTTCTTTGTCTGTTTTGCACATTAGGTTGTCTGAAATTCTGAATATTCGGCGTGGTGTTTAGATCTCTATTGTGGTTGCTTGATTCCCTCTTTTGGGATGACGGCCCTTCCGTTGTTATCCCTTATCAATGAATATCATCCCATCGATTGATTAAAAAAAAAAAAAGGAAGGAAAATAAAGGAAATCTACTTTTGTAAAATAAGGGCTGGCTCCACTAGTAAAGTTGGTGGTTCCTAAAGTGACAGACGAGGACTTCCAAGTCTTTGTCCTATTCCTGTTTTCGAAAAGATAATAAAGAAACGAAGACTTGAAAGTGCAGACGAAGACTTAAAAGGACTTCCAAGTCTTTGTCCTATTCTTTCCAACGCATCCCCGAGGAATATGCAGAGGTTGCGTTGCAAAAATTTTAGGAACACAACAATCTAAATAAAATATCAAATACAATCTCTTAAATACATGTAGAATTCACACGCATTAGTATGTGTGGATTCCAAAAATATTGTGTTTGGTGTTGTATTTGAATTATTGTATATGTAGTAGCACTTTTGGGTTGCAAACTCAGGTTCGATGAGCCACATCGACCAAGCTTAAGGCTCTCAGTTTGTTAGTATTTGTAAGTTGAATTTTTAATTATTTTCTGAAACAAAATTGACGAATATTGTTCGGTTGCATTTATGAATAATCACAGATATTGACTTTTGTAGCTTTTGTAAATGAAAATGAGATTATATTAAAGGAATATTTAAATATCCATCATCTTTATCTATGTCATGTAAGAATTCATCCCGCCCTTTTTTCATGCTTATATTTTGATCCTCTTAGTGTGTGAGTTACCTTTCTTACCCTTTTCACTATGATATACATATATTATGTGATATTGCTTTCCTAATTTAGGGAGATTGGATTGGATTGATTTCCAATTTAATAGGATTGAATTGGATTATTTTCCTAATTCGGTGGGATTTGGTAAATTTAAATATTATTTATTGTCTTCTCTTTTTTTAATCATGGAATTTATTTGTGGAATTGATTTTTTTAGGAATATAATATGATAAGTTGATCACATCTTTGCAAGTTTTTTTCAATCTTCGAGGTTGCAATCAAACAACAAAAAGTCATATTTTCCATTGATCTTATTACACGGAACATGGCTAAATTACAAAAAAGAAGAAGAAATAACATGACATACTCAAATCGTTACATGGTTAAATTACCATGACGATTACAATGTGGACACGATAAATATCCCATGACGACTACAATGTGAACCTGAAAAATATCCCATGATTCAAACAAATATTTCATGGTAAACGGTTTAAATAATTTATCAAATGAAAATAACAGAAAAATATGTTTCATGGTAAATGATACAAATAGTTTACCATGAAAACCAATATAACTGATAGCGGTCGACGAAGGGCTAGACATTCTTGCCCATGGAGGCACCAACGATGGAGTAGCGGACGTGGCTGATGGAGAAGAGTCAAGGAGCAGGGATAGTTTGGACTTGAATACATCGGAGATGAGGCAAACGGCGGCGACAGAGCGGAGGGCGTCGGACAACGAGTGGATCGCATTCGGTTCTGAACGTGTTGATTTTGGCAAAGGCGAAAATTGAACGATAATGGCGATGGAGCATCGTTCTTCTGCGACGGCCGAGATTTGAGTGTTCTGGACAAATCACGACAATGGAGCTAGAGTTGTTCGATCGCCGACAAGACCTTCCTGGTGCGGAAACCAATTCCTCCGGCATTCGATCTTGATGTTGATTGGTCCGACGGCCGTCGATGGAAGGAAGTCGACAACAGCCAAGGCGAGGGTAAGCGTGGCAAGGACGAGGACGGGACTGCAGATGACGAAGAGAGGGGTGGTGAGGGTGAGGCCGCTGAGGGTGCCGGCAAGGAGGCCAGAAAGGATGGTTTGATTGGGAAAAACCCGTTTCATGGTAAATGATACAAATAATTTACCATGAAACGAAAACCATCATAACTGCAATGGTTCTTATACATGCAACAAGCAGAGAGGCGGCGGCGAAGCGACGACAAGCAGCGAGTGACGAGGCAGTGAGGGAATTCACACCAATTAATGGAGGACAAACATGGTCTGGATTTTCTATGGGTTTTTAGGAAAATATGGAGACCAAATTACAAATGGAGGGAGTGTCGGTTATAAATGGATTGATTGGAGAAATTTTAGGGATGGATTGAGTGGAGATCAGTGGGGATCGACCATTAGTTCTTTCACGGGGACGGGAAGTTTTATTTTTCAGTCCCAAATTTCGGTGCTATATATACACACACATATAAAGGTACTTTTGGGATTAAAAAATATAGAGGATGAAAACATAAGTGTTCAAAATGAGTAGGATGAAAACATAACTCAGTTAGGTTCTGAGGATGAATATTTAAGTTTCCCATTATTAAACTTCAATTCATAATTTCTATAATTTTGTTTTTGCTTATTAGAGTAGAAAAAAGCTCATATGACAAAAAAAACTTAATTCAACAGCGTCTCTATGGAATCGGTAAGTGCAACTTCGACATTCATGTAGTAGTAAAATCTGCAATGTATTTAATTGGACAATTTTAAATGTTTAATTTATTTGACCTTAGAAAATAAAAAAATATTTAAAATTTTAATTTATATAATTTAATTACTTTAAATAGTTAATAAAAAATCAAACTTATAGCTGATACACTTATCAGTACAAATTTATTTTCTCAAATAATTTTTTCTATCAGAGAACAAAAATTCAAAAAGTGTATTCTCAGTACATGGTAAAATTGAGCATACTGTCACATATTTTGTTAATCTCATCGTGATAGATTGAGTAATCCTTATGTTTATATGTACATGTATTGAATCATGCTAAATTACATACTTAGCATGATAATTATTATGGCAGATTGAATGTAATTTTATGGGTTTGGTCATATATATGTATATCTTAAACTAGTTATTGTCCGTGCATCAAGGAACGAAGCAATGCATTCTAAACGCAGTCTAAATTAAGTATCATACCCCGCATTTTTCATCTCCCAAACAAACTCTTCTCCAAAAAATTCCATTTTCTGAATAGCCTCAAACAACTAATTTAAGCAAATGAGTTCAAGAGAAAGAAAACAGTAAACAACTTATGTCACCAAACCTATCTAATTCCCTTAGTTGCATTCAATGTGCTGGTAGCATCTACAATTGTATAGTGAAGTAAAAAGTCTAGAACCAAAAATAAAATACGCAAGCATACATTAATATATATATGTGGGCCTCACACAAACTCCGCCACTGCATCAGTCTGTGTGGTGTCATACATATATGTGCGTGTATGTGTATTTTGCTTGTGGTTCTAGACTTGTAGATAATGAAACGGAATTCCTACTCAAATTCCACTTTTGGGGGCGCAAAATCACTCCTTTCCCTCCCATTTTGAAGCCAACTACCAAAAGTACTATATGAATTTCGTTCTCTCTCATTATTGCCTACATATCTTTCTGAATTTCTAAAAAATCATCAGTCAATCTTCAAATTGCAGTCCAACTTAATTTCAAAATTATGAACGTTTAATGGAATTATATTTTATGTATAGATCAAGGAATTATATAATCATAAACTTAAATGATCTAAAGTGAGCGTAGTATAATTTATTTACAATTTTTTTCTTTTTTGATCGGGAATTTATCCTAGTTTCAATTATCCTCCTTTTCTTCCTTGCGTGGCTGCAGGCCATGGATGGAAGATGGTTCACTTAAGTTCAAACATAGTTCCGCTAAGCAACAACATTCACATCATTTTGAGACGATCTCACTCTCTCTAAACTTTTTCGCAAGCAGGTTTTTGCCAAACGAGAGGGTTGCGCCGCCTCCGCATCTTTTTGCTGGATGCTGTTGATTTCAAATCCAACATTCTCGATTCGCCGACTCTGGTGACGAGGTTTCTCTAGCGACTGTGGATTTGGTTTAGACAACAAGCGACAGATCTACTGAAATCGGCACTCGATGGCGAAATGCTCACGTCTAGGTTTCGTTTTTAGTTGATGTTGTTTTCTCCTCCTCCCTTTGAGTCTGGTATTTTAGCCTAGAATCTCACATCTAGGTGTAAGCGGTTCTTGTTTTTTTGATATTGTTGCGATGAAACCTATTTGTAAGGGTTGTTTGGCGTTATGAATCAATTTTTGATGTTTCACGAAAAGTGGATATGCCCTTCCCATTGTGCAAGATTTTTTATATCCCTATCATCTCCACGGATAAGTCATTATAAAAAAAGATAATGAAAATGCCAATAAAAAGAAGGGAAGAAAACGTGAATGGGCGGCAAGAGGAATCATACTTTTTTTTGATGTTTTCTAAAGAGGCTTTAGTTGGGCTTGTCTTTTCCAATTATGTAGGGTAACGGATAGATCCTAAAGTAAAGTTGAACAAAAAGTTTGCTTTCCTACATATGCGCAGATGAAGACTTCCGAGTCTTGCAAGACTAGCCTGTGTGACAATTGGATATGTAATTACCAAGAAGACATTGTTACCATGTTTTTACTTTTGAACAACAGCAATTTCATTTTGTAATCCAGAGATATTACAAAGATTCATCACAAATAGGATCGGCTCTGACATTTGTTAGGTTAAAAGCGAACATTTTCAAACGATGTCCTCAATCTACTTTGCATAGTTAAAAATACTAGGGGAAAAATACCTTCATATGGAAGTTATTACACTCATTTGAGAGCATAAGTATCTGTGGGCTACCAGAGCCTGGGACGGGCCATTTCGGAGGCCATCCCCCTGTCGTGCGCTCGTTTGAAAAATTTGAAGAGTCGGCACCTGGGTTTTTTTGGTAAAATGGTTTGCTACCCGAGAAAACCTGGAACATGAGAATGATATTTGAATTTGAAAATGAACTAGAGTTTGGGTTCGGGAGCCAGGTTAAGAGGGGGGAAGGTTTTGTTTAGAAAAGCACCCTCCTCGCCTGATAAAATTGGTCTTTACTAATATTCGTGGGATTTTGAAATTCATTTTATTGCTTTGACTTTTAAACAGTTACATAAACACATTCATTTGCAACATAAACATTTAACAGGCATGCTTTTGAACAAAACCATCAGTAACATGTAGCTAAATAAACGTGCTTATACATACATAATTGCAAGTAATAACTAAGAGAGAGGAATATCAACATTGTAATTGCAAAAAATATCAATCTGTACCACGTGAAATCTACCGTACGGTACATGTTCTGTGATTTCCAGTTTCAAAACAGAAGTTTTCATTATTCAATGTTTCAACAGGAGTATATGCTTCATGTATCAAATAAGCAATTTCTATATTAAATCATGCTACATGACTGATACAAATTTCACAAACCTAACTAATGACATCTATTATTTAAGACGGAGCCTGAATCAGCATGGTATCTTATATCAGGTATGGCATGTCGTATGAAATTATAAAAAGAGAATTAATAGCGTACGAGAGACTGTTCCCCCAAAAATCGCTGCCGTACAGTAATAATGTGTACCGTACGGTAGAAGTGTGAGGGATTCCAACTTTCATTTCACGTAATGTTCGAACTGTCTAGGTCCAGGGGTGGTATTGTTAACCAGTCCAGATCCATTGGTTCCCCTCAAAATAAAAGAACAGAAGATTATACCTTTATTTGGAATGGATCCTTCTTTAAAAATTTGTAGTGATTGCAAAAGGTTTCTGGCGTGTGAGCTCGGGCTATGACGTACTGCCCTCCAGGAGAGTGAGTGGTGCCTCTTTTCAAACCGTTGATGGTATTTGAAAATCAGATTTGGGACTTTTTCTAAAGAAAGGAGATGTTTTGGATGTTTTTGAAATGAAAGGAAAAGAACAGAGAATTTTCAGAACAGTTTTCAATGTTTCATCAATTTTTTTTTCAATGTATTTTTCTTTGTAATTTTTTGTGTGTTTTTTCTATAAAACCCTAGGGTATTTATAGAAGAATTTTTAGGGGACTTAGCTTAGTCTTCAAGCTCCCACTGGCCTGCTGCAAACTTACGCCGGCCATGGAGGGCTACGGGCCGGGCCATGATGGCCTGAGATGCCTTGGCTGAAATTCTGGTAAAGGTAGTGCAAGTTTCGATGTACCGTACAGTACACATTTCTACCGTACGGTAGAGTTGTTTATATCGTGCGGCGGAAATCACAACCGCCCTAACTGTAAGGCGGTTAGGATGACGTAACTGTACCGTACGGTAGAGTTGACTTTTTGACTTTTGAAGGATTCATTACAAAATGGTATTAGTTTAAATTAAAATCCTTTTATCATCATCGGGGACTTAAAAGATATCAAAGCATCCAAATTGGGGTGTCTACAGTATCCAAAATTGATAACCATTACAATATATGGAAAACTTGTTATTTAAAGATTTTGTTTTGAAACGGCAACATGTTTATTAAGAAACATGATAAGGGTACATCAAGTTAGGGGGAGAGGGGAGGGGAATGCAACCAAATGTTGAATGAAAAAAAAGACACCTGATGGGACAAGCCTAACACATAGTGGCCCGTTTGGATGGAGAATTTAATTTTGGGTGAATATAGAATAATGGGAGATTTGAGAGTTGATATAGAATGATAGTGGATATGTAAGAAGGGTGAGCCCTGCTCCTAAGAAGAGTGAATTTGTATATTCGGTGTTTGGATAATTTTTTGAAAAGAGGATTTAAAGGGTGGATATGATGGATTTAGATGTCAAATGACTTGTAATGCCCCGAATTTTTGGGAACGTTAAATAGACAATTTTTATTGAAAATCTAAATAGAGTCTGGCTCATTATTATATCATAATCCCCCATAAAAGTACTTTCATTACATAAAGGGAGGGGAAACAAAGGTTCCTAACTACAGCTCCGCCTGTTTCTCTATCTTAGCCAACTCTTCGGCTCCGAAAGCCTCCAAGGTGTACAGCTCACCCAGGTCATCTACAAAGTCTGACACATTATACCAGCGTCGCCACCAGTATAATATGTCAGGGTCACCAAAGGTAACACCATGAGCTACGAGAGCTCAACAGAATAATCTCATACCCGCTAACCCATAAATTACAAACAATAGGTCATAGAAATAATATGGCACTCAGGAATTTCAAATAGCACATGCATATTCAATAAAGGACTTAATAAACATGATAAGGGTACATCAAGTTAGGAGGAGAAGGGAGGGGAAGCAACCAAATGTTGAATGAAAAAAAAAAAATCACCTAATGGGACAAGCCTAACACATAGTGGCCCGTTTGGATGGAGAATTTAATTTTTGGTGGATATAGAAGAATGATGGATTTGAGAGTTGATATAAAATAATGGTGGATATGTAAGAAAGGTGGGCCCTACTCCTAAGAAGAGTGAATTTGTATATCCGATGTTGGATAATTTTTTGAAAAGAGGATTTAAAGGGTAGATATGATGAGATTATATATCAAATGACTGAATTGTCCCCACTTTGATTTTCTAATGCTCAAAATTGGTTTATTTCATATTCATTACAATAAATTGATATTTATCATTAATTTTAGGATAACATACTTTCATTTTAGAATACAACTGTTGTAAACATGTTTTTTATTAGTAAAAAATATTATTTTCCAAAAAAAAAATTAAAAAACATAATTGGAAAGTGAAAGAATGGCAAGCTGGATATGTAAAATGGCAAATGATAAATGTAATTAAGTGTAATTATTTTTTCTAATTAGGTAAACACCATTTCCTCTTCCACTTCACTCCTCCCCACCCCCACTACCTCTTCCACCCTTCCCATTTCGAAAATCCCCACCCATAGTCCACAGATCCCCTCCCCCCCATAAATGTTCCATATCCGCCTCCGGTCATCTTCATCTACCGATCATCTTCTCCGTTCGATCTTGTTTTTCCACAAGTCGATCAAGTAGGTGATGGAAGAGAGATTTCAATTAAGGGCAACTAAAACGTCTTGAGGCGATTCCTGCTCGTGGGGGGTTGGATGCCCTCTTCCTCCTCCCAGGGCCATCTTTTCTTCCTATTCCTCTCTTTTTCCCTAACCTTTTTTCCCTTCTCCTTTCCCTTTACTACCTCCTTTCCATTCATCTTCCATTTGCGTGGGTTCAGTGCCGTCGCTACTTCTAGGTGCATCGAGTTTCTGCCTAATGGCATGCCATTCCGTTTCTATCCGGTCAGGCCCCTCCGGTTACTCTTCACTGGTTGGTACGGGGTCTTTTGCTTAACAACGAAGTTGGGCCGCGGCGGAAAGCGTTGGGACTCTGGGCCAATTACTATTACTGTTGTTGAGCTCAACGATGGCGGTTGTGGCGGTGGTCTGGTTGTTTGGTGGTTGAGGGAGTGGTTAAGGATTTGTGTTGTTTGTTTTTCTTTTTTAGGCGGTGGTTTAACGGAGATGCTGGTGGTAGAGGCTCGGGTTTGTGGTGTGTGTTAGGAAACGAATCCCCAAGACCCAGTAATGAAGCGTACAGATTAGACAACAAAAATTGTAAAACCCTACAAGACGGAATTAGGGTTCTACCTCAACTCCCTGCGACATAAACGCTGGTTGAACTTGTTATAGCACGCCGTGCTATAAACCACAAATACTGCTCGACCGTACCTTACGATCTTCTATCGTATTCCCTGCACGTCTAGAACACGAACCAAGTGTGGACTCTTTCGTGATCTATTTACTCTCTCTAAGCCTGCCTCTATTTTATGAATAAAAAAAAACATCAATCTGACCTAGAGAGCATAACGTATATATATAGGGCTACGATAGGAACCTAAGGAGTAATAAGCCTGGGCTCCCAGTGTAAATAAGAAAACATAATCCCACCAGAATTTTATTTCTTATTTCACTAATTATAATTCACTCCACTACAGAATTATAATTGCACTCCCGTCCTATCTCAATTATATTACGAGCTCCGTGATATTAAATATTTATTAATATCCCCACGTTAAGATTACAGATACCCGTTGATTAAAATAAATTACTTACAGTGTGGTGGCTATACACTTTGGAGGTTGAGGGAGGAGACAACTTTAGATCCACGTGGTGGCTGTAGCGGAGAAGAAGGTGTGTGGAGACTTGGATCTATGGTGTCTGAATGGCGTGGTGGTAGCAAGGCTATGGATGGCAGAGGATGGGATGACAACAAGGCTGAGGATGGCTCCGGGTTTTGCCAGTAGGCGGCGGCTAAACAGAGGTGGATGGGATTTGAGGCTAACGAAAGTTTTTGCGGCGGAGGCTTTCCGATCGTTTTTGGGACCGGCAACATATGGCAGGTTCACGGCGGTCTTTATTTCGCAGGGACGGCAGCTTGGAGCTTCGGATACCATATTTGCATTTAGGATTTTGGATGTTTTTGGGCTTTGTTGTTGGCCTTGTATTTAGGGCTTTTAGGCCTTTTCTGATGTTTGCCTTTTATTGTGTTATCTCGGCTTTGTGGCCATATAGGTGTTAGGCTTTGGCCTGTGGGCACGCGCTCCAAAATTTTCAATTTTGTTATTTTAAAATCGGGTGCGGCCCTCTTTGAAAAGCGCGGCGAAACGCTTCGATTCAGAGTCGCCACTCGGGTTTTAGCGGTGAGAAAAAAAAAACACCCAAGGAACCGAACTCGAAAACGTTTGCTACGTTCGTTTGATTTTGAAAAAGGCTTGTAGACTGGACCGTCATCATCTTCGATATCTGATGTTCGGGAGCCAGGTTACGAGAGGGGAAGGGTTTTATGGCACCCCTCTCGCCCAATCCAGAGATCGGTCTCTACTCGGGCATTTTTATAAAACTTTTACATTTTTCTCTCATTGATCATTTTTTAGCCAGTTAGGGTGTAACGACCCGGATTTTTGACCCAAATTTTTTTTAATACAAATTTATATTGTTAAATTTCTAATTCAATAATTAATTAGATTGAATAATTAAAAAATATTATTTTGTGTATAATTGATATTATTTGCACTATTGAATAAGATATGTATTTAAACTTTAGATATTCAGGGAATCAGTGATTCATATTCATCTCTTATCCTTCCTATCTAAACCCTAAGTAGAACTCTATTCAAACTAACTCTCCACTTCTCTATCTCTCATCATATACATAAAAGCGTCCAGATACATTCTCACCATGTACATACATGCGTCCACATACATTAGAATTGAAAACCCCCAAAATGTGGCACTTGTCTCCTATCCTTTTATCATTATCAGTATCCCTCTCTTTCCTCATTCCACCACTTCTACACTTATCCTCTCACCTTCTTACTATCTTGTTCTCTCTCATTATACATACCCACACAATCCGAAAATTGAACACCAGTATATTATTTTACTCCCAATTCTATTGTTGAGTCTAGAATAGAGAGAGAGAGAGGGAGAGAGAGTTGTGGCCGTAGGTGTGTGCACACCGTGAGTTTCGTGGGCACACCGCTGCTGCGAGCCCTGTCGGAGTGCCGCCGGACGCTGCCCCGAGATTTCAAAACCACCATGGCGATCTACGGACACCGTACAACACTTATCCGAACTTAGAATCGCGTTTGAGGTAGTTTTCCGAAAACCCAAAACCTTTATCTGCATTTTAATGGAGTTACTTAGATTTAAAGTTTATTGAAGATGATGAGCTGCTGTTAAATTGTTAATTTATTTTTAGTCCTGTTTATATTAAAATTTTGTCTGGTTGTGCTGGAATGATTAGTGTTATACCCTGTGAAAATTTATGATCGTTTAACAAATGTTTGATTGTGAAATTATTATTGATGTTGCATTGTTAATTTGTATTTGAGTGGACGTTTACGTGTTTAATAAATTATTGGAGTAGATAAATATTTATGAAATATTAACAAGAATATTTTATTAGTAAAAATTTATTTAGATTGTAAACAAGAAATATTTTAGATTATATATTAGTTAATCTTTAACTCTAATAAATATTGACTAGAATAGCCTCGCATAATTTTGTTGTTATAAAAATCTCATATTAATATTTAATATAGTTAGTAAATACTAAATTTAGCAATAAGTATTTTCCAATAAAAATTTGTTTGTAAAATCTATGAATAATATGATAGTTAAAGAAAAATGTATAAATAGTAGAAATGTTTTATAAAACTTCTAAATGAGAGAAATAGATTTAATTTTAAGTGTAGTAATTAATTGTTTGACTGAATATTATTTTGTTACTCGCATGATAAATTCTATGACATGATTAATTTTATCGCATGGTTATGTGTTGTTAGTACTTTTAGTTGAAATGTTGAACCGTGCGATATTTTGTTGTGGCTGTAGATTGGACAAATAGGTTCCCTGGGTGGTTACGAGTAGTGACTCATGTAGACGATGTTAAGTAAATGAAAATTGATAAAGTGTTGAAAGTGTGATTGTGTGGATTGTGATTTGAGCCATGGTGATGGCAAGGGTAACCTATGGCGCCCTGTGTTGAAATGGGTTACCTGAGGGGCCCGGTGTTGTGACACTAACGTATGATACGTCATGGGAAGTTTCTCTTCGAGGAAGAGAATGGGTCCATGAGACGATTATAGTTAGTGAGACGCTAACGTATGATACGTCATGGGAAGTTTCGCTTTGAAGAAGAGAATGGGTCCCATGAGACGGTTATAGTTAGTGAGACGTTAATGTATGATACGTCATGTGAAGTTTCTCTTGGAGAAAGAGAATGGGTCCCATGAGACGGTTATAGTTAGCGTGGGGTAGTGGATGTCCGACCCTAATGTACGATACGTCATGGGATGACTCAATCCTCCTGTTATGGTCTTAAGTGAGAACATACTTGGTACATAACTTAGATGCACTCACCTAGGACCCTGGTGCAGGATAAGCAAGAGGAAGGGTGGACCCATGAGACGATTGTAGTTAGCGGATGTGGGAGGAAAGGATCTCGCGGAGAGAATCCTTAGATTACATGTAAGATGATGGATAGTAAAGAAAAAGACGATGTGTTATTATTTTGTACCTTCAGTGTATTATGAATTATTATATTGTTGATCTGTAAATTGTGATATTGGGTTTTAGGATTTCTACTTAGTGAATTATCACTCAGGATACGTTTGTATCCTGGCAAATCGTTTGCTTCGGCGTTCAATTTGCCAGAGTGTGCAGGATTCCACAGTGGAGCAGTTGATACAGGTGGGACCCCTGGAACGGAGTCTGGGCCAACGTTGCTTGGAATTCGTGTCAAAATTAGAGTCGCTCTGGAGTTGCTTTTATTAAGTAAATGTACATAGATTTTTGTATTATTTTGAAATTGTAATTTTTGTATAAGGATAAATAAGGGCTTAATAGTTTGTAAAATTCAGTGTATTTTAGGGTTAATGTTTCCGAAATCCCTTGAGAAATCGAGGCGTTACATAGGGCGGGGAACAGTTAATGTGGATTAAAACTGTGATAAGTTGCAGTTATGTGACAAAAATGCTTATGGAGATGATTTGCTTGCAATGATGAATATAGATTGAGAACAAGCACACCACTACATAACTGGCGTACTTCACTTATCTGGTCTCACAGTCTTTGTTTGCAACCCTCTGGGCTCTAGAAAGGACCAACGCACACCCAGGACAAACCACGCAGTTAATATCAGCATATATACAAATTACAGATAGCAGGAATGGCTTGAAGCCATGAGAAGAAACAGAATACCCCATAAACAGTGTGGGGACATGAAAAGAGACCAAGACTAAGCTAAATGCAAGGGCCAGCCACTGAACCATGATGTCACTATCGTACGCCGGTCATAAAACCCCGTACGCCAGTTACACCATGCGGTCAATGCTTGGCTTTGCATTAACTGGGCTCTGGAACACCATCAGAGGGATCCCAGAGGCCCTCTAAAGCAAGCAGGAAGCAAATATTGAATGTTATAGCTAAACAATTCTAGGATACAGAAAGCTATAAAACTGGTTATTAGCATGCTAAGGCGGTGACATAAGTATAAGCAAGAAAAATGGATGATCAATGATCCCCTGCACATACTGCCATGACCGGCGTACGGCATGATGGTACTGGCGTGCGCCATTGTTTGTCTCACACAATTGTTATATTTTACCAGTTTGAGACCAAGACTAGTATTGATTACTAGCCTGGACCTCACTGATTCCCCTCAGGGGTCGAAAACAGAAAGAACCACAAAGGTGGTATACCTTTGGTTTGGATGAATGGATGACTTGAGCTTTGGTTTGGGGAGGTAGAGATTGGATGATGACAATGTGGGGTGTATAGCAGTGGAGTGTGTGAGTGAAAACTCATTTCCTTTCTCTTTCAATGGAGGAGAAGAGAGAGCAAAAGGAGGAAAAGGGCTTTAGGCTTTTAAATGTTGTTAACCCCTTGCAAATGAATGCAAGAGGTGGTATTTATAGAGCAAGAGTGGACTGAGAGAGAGTAATCAGCTGGGGTTAAGGGTTGGTTAGGTTAGGGAGAAGAGTCTCCCATGCATTTAATGCATGGGACTAGGTGATGGGGGATGTAGGAGAGAGAGGGGAACGTCTCTGCAGAGTATAATCATCAGGGGAACTGTAGCCTACATCAAGGTGGCCACCAAAGTCCCGAGCACGTGGTTGAATAATGATGTTTGACAGGGTTTGACTAGCGAACGCCGAATATTTACTTGCGTGCGCCGGTTAGAGCTGAGTCAACGGTCGATGACTGACACATGGCAGTTTACCGGCGCACGCCAAAAAGTACTAGTGTAAGCAAGTATGGTTTTGCTGAGGCCATTTGGTTCTGGCTTGAAGGGTCTGGGTATGGCTTGACAAAGGTTTTGAACGAGGTTCTGGACGCTCAAAGCTCAAACACACCACCAACTTCAGAATGTTCTTGACCGTAATCATCATTAGGGAGACAAAAACCATAAGCAAGCTGGTCTGGACAGTCCAAAATAGGGTGTCTACAGTAGCCCCCCTTTGACGGCACTTGAAACACCATTGACTTCGTACAAGTAACGTCAAAGGTTTTCTAGGCACCCTATTCTAGGCTATCCAGAACAGGACATACATGAACTTTAAAGAACCTGCTTGGTTGAATTTGGAATGAGCGGATCATTGAGGAAAATTGCCGCTGCTGGGGATAATATGGATGGGTGGACTGCCGCTTAATTATTTTGGAAGGGTTGCACAGGGCTCCGTAAAAAACTGAGATTCCTGGAGAATAACCCTCTGCAAGAGCATCGACTCTGTTGGGGAAAGAAGATACTTGGACGGATAGATCGTCGTTGATTTGAAATTGGACGGATGGATCGTCGTTGATTTGAAATTGGACGGACGGATCGTTGTTGATTTGAAATTGGACGGATGGATCGTCGTTGATTCGAAATTGGACGGATGGATCGTCGTTGATTCGAAATTGGACGGATGGATCGTCGTTGATTCGAAATTGGACGGATGGATCGTCGTTGATTCGAAATTGGACGGATGGATCGTCGTTGATTCGAAATTGGACGGATGGATCGTCGTTGATTCGAGATTGGACAGATGGATCGTCGTTGATTTGAAATTGGACGGATGGATCTTCGTTGATTCGAGATTGGACGGATGGATCGTCGTTGATTTGAAATTGGACGGATCTCTGCTTGGAAAAATTTTGCTCCGGGCTTTGGTGTGACGTGGGGTCATCTGGGCCTCCAGTTTACGAATCGATTTTGACTTAAGGAGTGATTTAGGCCTAAGGCCCAAATATTACTGGCGTACGGCACCTTATAACTGGCGTACGCCCATAAATTCAAAAGATTCGAGCCCAGACCCGACCCAATGCTGCTCCACATTGTATAAACTCCTGCAGGCGACGTGAAACCGCCAATCCTTCGATGTCGAACTCCAAATACTCGAAAACTCTTTCAAATCCTTCAATCTCACTCTCTTTCTTCCATCTTCTCCCAGTGCCTACTCAACCCATTCATCCATGTCTGAACCCGGTGGTGGAGGCGGCTATGGCGGTGATAGAGGTGGCGGTGACGAGGTTCGGCTGAGGGGCGAGCCCGAGAGCCCTCAAATCGACGATCAGTCGATAGGCGAAGCTCCGTCGGCGACTGGTGCAGGGGTTTCTGGTGGCTCAGGCGGCGGCGATGGCCATGCAACGGAGGTAGGTGGTGGCGACGAACAGCGTACGCCAGCTGCCGTCGGCATAGGGGGCCCACGAATCCAACGGTTGGATTCCCGGAGCGGTGTAGAAGGCTTGATCATCACTGGGATGGGTTCGGTTGAGGTTGGAGACAGCGGCACTGGTGGGGGCAGCGGTGATGGTGAACGGCCGGGGACACCGAGGAGGGATCCAGCAAGGGGTAAGGATCCAATGGTTGCAGAGGGGATATCTGAGGAGGTACCTGCAGCAGAGGTTGAGTTTAGGCCTGCAGTGGGGTTTTCGGCACACATTCCTATTACGCGCGGGGACTTTGCTGAGTTTGTGACAGAGGAACAGCTTGGCCGTTTGTTCCAAGAGAACCCGGGGGTGGTGGCTGCAGTGCTAGCAACGCGAGAGGATCAGCTCCGGCAGGTTGAGAGAGCTCAGGAGGAGAAGCGCTTGAGAGCACAGACTGAGAGAGCCAGGGTCGAGGAAGAGGCTTTTGCGCATGAGACCGAGGTAGCCGAGGAGGCTCAGGGGGAGGTATGGTCCTTTGAGCGTGCAGTGACACTTGCTGAGTCCTTAAGGCAGGCACCCCGTGCTAGGTTTGTAGCGGACACGTATGTTTTGCCAGAGCCGCACTTGTTCATACCGTCTGGGGTTGAGAGCCTCGCACCTTTTGCGGGATAACTACGACGCAGAGCTCATACTGAGAGACCCACAGAGACACCTATCCGTGGATTGGGCGCAGGTATATGTTTGGACTTACTTCGATATTCATGTTTTGTCATTGTAATAGTACGTAGCTTGAAATGGCATAGCATAGCTTGCAATGCACGTAGGTTAAAACCTTGAACTGTAGCTCGACTTAGAAAGTAGAATTTGGATAGTATGCCTCGACTTTGAAACTTGATTTGACTTATAAAATACTCGACATAGCTGAATTGACTTGTAGAGCACCAACAACTTCGATGAAAACTGCTAAGGCCAAGCTTGAATAAATCATAAGCTGCCTGGATTGATAACATAGTCCTTTGAACTTGACTTTGACTAGGCAGACCGTCATGACAAGATAAGTGCCAGGATAACGTGCCCAATAGTTTGAATCGGCCGGTTTATAAATAGAATGCCTTCGAAACCGACCAAGAAGTGTACCCTGATGAAAGTAACGCCTCATAGTCCGGGGCTTGACTGAAAATGCCTTTGATTTGATTCAACCGGTAGCAGAATTGGATAAAGCAACACGAGCACCGAGTGGCTTTGACCGACCTCTGTAATGCTTGTTTCGACCGTAGAGTTACTTTTGAGATTCTGAATTCGACTGACTATTGGACTTGAGTTGCATTTGCTAACGAATCTCTTTTTGTTGTCTGTCTTTGTATGTAGAGAGGAGTAGCCAGTACTCGGGTCACGGCGGTCCTGCGAGCTCGCTTGAGTTGTATAGAGGGCTGCCGGAGCGAGTCAGGGCTTTGGTAGACGCTGCAGGGTTCCGGCCGTTCATCCTCACGTTAACGGCAGTGAAGAGTGACTATGCCCTGCTTACTGCACTGGCTGAGAGGTGGTGGGATTCCTCAAATACCTTCCACTTTCCGATCGGGGAGATGACAGTGACTCCGTCAGACTTTGCAGCTCTAACTGGCTTGAGGGTAGGAGGAGAGCCTATCCCGTTTGACTCAGAGATTTACAGAGATACCAGGGCAGTGGAGTGGTTCTTAGGGCAGGCACCGGCAGGCGAAGCGGAGACCATCCATTACGACCAGTTCAAGCGGTATTTGCAAGGGAGGGCATCAGACTCAGAGCAGGAGGCGGAGCAGATGGCGAGGGCCTACTTGTTGTACTTGTTCGGGGCTACGCTGTACCCGAACAAGCGATCCACAGTGCACCTGTCTTACTTGCCGGCCCTCCGCGACTTACGCACAGCTTCGCGCTTTGACTGGGGAGGAGCAGCTTTGGGAACGTGCTATGGTTTTATGGGGGAGTTCTCGTGGGGGAAGAAGGCGACTACCGGTTACTAGAAAGTGTGGGAGGTAAGAAACGAAGCTTACAATTCATTTCCTATTTTCCTTTCTTGCACTTGTCTTTGACTTGCATATGAACTGTATCTTGATGCTTTGATTGTCTGAACATTTGCAGCTATGGGCTTACGAAGTGCTGAAGATGTACCCATCGGAGAATAAGTGTCCAAACTTAAGGATGCTCCCACGTGCTATGATCTGGGGGCCTTTGTACAGTGGTAAGAAGAAATCGAGAGGGAGCCTCTTAGCCTTCAGGTCATACCTTGACAAGCTGTCAGGTACTTAGGTAAGCAACACGTCAACTTGACCATTCTGCCTTTAGAATTGCTTTAATGCTATCGCTGATGCCCGTCTGACTCTGAATCCTTGCACTTGCCTCGCAGGTGGAGTGGGACCCATGGAGTAATGCAGAGCCTGAGCCTGAGTACTTGGCGAGGAGTAGAATGGTGACAGCGAGTCGGGTGCTATTGGAGTCAGCCTTTGGGTGGCGGTGGTACTTAGGTGACCGGGTGACACGACAGTCACTGGGCTTTCTTGAGTACTAGGTTCCTGGGCCACTTCCAACTCACGCTTCACATACGGACAGGTACACTCTGGTTGAGCTGAGACGCTTCACTGTTTCGGCTGGTCTTGCTACTTTTTTGAGGCCTGAGCGTGACTATGCCGTTTACCGGAGACAATGCCTGGCAAGGCCACTTGGGGTTTTGGATCACGTTGTCGTGCAGGGCGAGGCGCTGGAGGCCGGCGAGGAGAGGCGGAGCCAGGGGAGCTGGGCAGCTCGCTCGAGAGAGAGGAGCAACTACACCACAGCGACGGGCCTTCCCCAACTTACTTGGACTTTAGCGGTGCGGGATGCACAAGGAGAAGAGGCTATAGTTCGGTTTGAGCCTGCCAGGACAGAGCCAACAGAGATCACAGGACCGGTATGATACTCTTCATCCTTTGTACTTTCCTTACTTCACTTTTGGCATATATATCTGGCTTGCACTCTGATTTTGCCAAAACTGTAACACAGGCCCCGATGGAGTGGGTGCGAGAGACGGTGCGCTTGATGAAGGCCATGGAGAAAGAGTTTCACAAGATAGCTGGCGGCGCCTCTTTGCAGTTACACTACCCACCGCCAGCTCTAGCTCCTGCTGTGCAACCTCAGGTATAATTTCTCATTCTGCTCTTAGATAGGATTGCTTTCAAAATTTCCTGCACTTAGCATTTCAATATATACAATATGCACAACGTATGCTAAATGATTTGAATGAACATGCAGGGACGCGCTAGGGCAGCTCCTAGGAGGAAGAGCGTGCGGCCTCCTCCACAAAAGAAGATAGCATCGAGCTCCTCTCGGCCAGCGACGAGCGTACAGAGGGGAGTGCAGATCACTCCAGCTAGCGAGGAGCTCCAGTTCCGCTAAGAATTGAGGAAAAGGCCCGCGGAGAAGAAGCCTGCCGAGGGACCTTCACAAAAGAAGAGAAGAGAGGAGGAAGAAGAAGAAGAAGAGCAAACATCCATCAGCAGCAGCTCTGACTCCGCGGACGATCCTAGGTTCCGGATGGACCCGCGAGAGATGGAGGAGAGCGAGGAGGACGACGACGATGAGGACCTTTTTGATGACTGAGGGCTATCACCGAGCCTCGATTTACTTTGTTGTCCTTTTGACATTTTGAGATAGTAGATACTTGACTTTTGGTATAGGGCCTGTGTGCCTTGGTACTTTTTGGTTCTGCTTGGGCCGTTGCGCCGCTTTGAAGCCTTTGCTTTTTGAATATAGTAGTATATAATTTTCTGCATTTTCTGTTTATCGATTTCCCTTGCTTTGATGAGATTTGGTTAAGGAAAAGAACAAACCATCCACTAATATCTAACATGCATTAATGAATGTTCTGAATCGACAAAAGACACTTGCATATGTACACAATTGACTTAGCTCGACGAAAGAGGGATAGAGAAATCCTAGGATACGACATATGTCCCGGACACGCGGAGGATACGGAAAATTTGGGCGTTAGTAGGCCAAAATCCGACATTCTTCTAAGCCAAGGAAACTGACCCTTTGAAAAGACAACATAGGTGTATAACGACTTGTATGAACCACCAAAACTGGTACAATCGTCCCGGTATGAAGAAAATACCGAAGAAAAGCTAAAAATGCCACAAAAACGGACAAAAGACGCAAACGATGACTCGATATGGTCCCGGACTGAAACCAACACCCCCGCATAGTCACATAAGTCCTATGTAACATGTACGGCATGATAAGACTTGGCGAAAGCCCTTGAAACGAGATTTGACCTCCCGTATCCTTGATTTGAGCTTGAAACGGGCCGCCGAGGGTCCGAAATCTTCATCGGGCGTGGCTTTTGAAATCCAACGCCTTGCTATAGTCCCAAATGTCATTCATGACCTGTAGGAATCATCAATTGGCCAAAGCGAGCCCCGGAACTGAAAACGACCATGCGGAGGCAGTAGCTGCTGCTGACTGGTTTCTGGTGAACCTTACTAGCGTATGCCATAAATTTGGCCCCGTACGCCAGTAAGTGGGGGACACGTATACACCAGTTAGAAATTGGCGTACGCCAGGTTTTTGGGAGCCAGACCCACTTGACTGACCGACTGTCCTTTTTCAAGGGGCTTCTTGTTTTTATCTTCACACGGTTTGAATACGGTTTCTGAGCTCCCAGAAGGCAGAGTCCTTTGCTGTGGTGTAGTTTGGAGGCTAGTATGTTGTCCAAATGAATCATAGGAAATGGGAAAGAATGGCCAAGGCCTATAAAGCTGGGATGCATGCATTGTGGCTTTCACGGCTCCATTGCTTCCCATTTTCTTCAGCATATTCTGGCATTTTCCATGGATAACCCCCTCCCAACTTTACTTAGGCCCTGGTTGGTGCAATTTCTAAGCGTTGACTGGCTCAATTTCCAATATCACGGTCTTGCTTCGTTCCGTTTTCTTCGACACGTGCCGCTCCGCCCAGCGCTTCTACGAGCTGCCCTCAGATTTTGGGACCCTGACGTCCATGTCTTTTGCTTTGGCAATAACGAGATGGGCCCAACCGTTGAGGAATTCCAGGCATACCTCCGAACCTACTTGTCCCCTACACTTGTTGTTCCACCTTATCAAGTGAGCATGTCCAAACTACTAGCCAGCTCGCTCAACATTTCCCGGGGTTTGGCAAACACTATTCTTGAGGGTGGCCAAATGAACATCATGCGGCTGATTAAGATGTACAATCCAGACGGCGATTTGGATAGCGACTAAGCTCAAGCGCGCCATCGCTTTGCCTTGGTACGAATTCATGCAGCAAATGCAGCCTGACGAGATCGTCTGGAGGTGCTCCTGGTTGGACCTCCCGGATATGGCTATTCACTCCGATGGATTCGATAGGATGGTGATTGCAGGACTGTCAAGCTTTACTTTCTATATTCCCGACCGTATCCTTCGCCAACTGGGCGCTTCTCAGGAGAATCACCGCATCAGTATTGGGGACTTTCGTGTCCCGAATTTCAATGCCTAAACACTTAACGGTTACCAGAGGTGCTGGGGCCTTAGAGCCCTTCAGGCTGAGATGCCAGATTTTGGCAGAAGGCTAAGGAATCGCTACAGACAGTGGTTGAGAGCGGATGTGAACGCAAGGGAAAACAATAACTGACTCCGGGCCACTTTGCTATGCTTAGAATAAACTGTGAGCCGTTAGGCTTCTTAAGCATTTTGTTCTGTTTTTCATGCTTTAACTGTTTTAAGGCTTTTATGCTCAGCTCATGTATCAAAAGTAGTAATTTGTAATAAAGTCGAGAGACGATGGGTTTCCCCTTTTCTGGTTTTCTTCAATGCGGCTTTGACTTGTGCTCGACCTTCTCAAACTGCGACGCGGACTCGAAAATGTCAACCCTGGATCAAGATTTTGATAGAATATGACTGAATCTTAAGGTGAGATTGCCTACGTATCCCTTTTCAAGGAATTAGGTCAGAACGTAGTTCAGGCAAAGGTTCACTCGTGTATTTTTCCTCTCCTTTTACGGTCTAACTTTTGCCTAGAATCATCCTTTTCAGGTTTTCGGCCTAGCGAGCTTTTGACTTTCGCCTATTTATTTTTGCCTAGAACCGCCTCCTTAGGTTTTCGGTCTAGCAGGCTGCTCTAACTTTTGCTTGGAATCGCCCACCCTTGTGGTTTTCGACCGAACGAGCATCTCTCAGGGATAGTAACGCTTGAGTTGATCCAGGTTGACCAGGGTGTTGAATTCGTTACCGTCGAGGTCGATGAGCTTAGCAACACCCCCGGATAGGATGGTCTTGATGATGTAAGGCCTGGATCGCTTCAGCCTGAACTTCCCGCGGGGATCAAACACTGGGGCGCAGATTTCCTTTATGACCATGTCTCCTTCGATTAAGCCCCTGGATTTCACCTTTTTGTTGAACGCGTGAGCGATTCGACGTTGATACCCTTGAACATGATACAAGGCTCGGAGCCTTCTTTCATCAAACAATATCAGTTCGACAAACCTCCCGCTTAACCATTCAGATTCCTTGAGACCACTTTCAACCATGATTCTCAGTGATTGGACCTCAAGCTCAATAGGAAGCACTGCCTCCATCCCATAGACCAAGGAGAAAGGAGTCGCACCAGTTGAAGTGTGGATAGATGTTCGATACCCCCAAAGGGCGAGAGGCAGCTGCTCATGCCAATCCCTTGTGGACTCGGTAGTTTTCTTGATGATCATCTTAACATTCTTGTTTGCGGCCTCGACCGCTCCATTTGTTTGTGGGCGATAGGTCGTCGAATGATGGATCTCAATGCCGAATTCCTCAAAGAGCTCTAGAACCCTTCCTTTGAAATGACTTCCGTTATCCGACACAAATGCCTAAGGAACACCGTACTGATAGATGATGTTCTTTCGAATGAATTGAGCGACCTGAACCGTTGTCAGGGTTTTGTAGGATTCAGCCTCGACCCATTTGGTGAAATAGTCTATCGCCACCAGTATGAACTTATGGCCATTTGAAGCAGACGGCCTGATCATCCCAATAACATCGATGCCCTAGACAGAGAAAGGCCACGGTGAAGTCATGCCATACAATTTAGACGGAGGGATATGTTGCAAGTTCGCGTGGATTTGACATTTGTAACAGCGCCGTACGTAGTCGATGCATTGCGATTCCATCGTAGACCAGTAATAACCTTGCCTGAGGATCTTCCTAGCGAGCATGACGCCGCTCATATAAGGCCCGCAGACTCCCTCGTGAACCTCTTCCATTATCCTATTGCTTCGACATCGTTGACACAGAGCTTGTGCATCCCACAGTGAGACCTTCGATACAATTTCCCTCCACAGATGATGTACTGAGAAGCTAACCTTTGTAAAGCAATCTGATCCTTCTTCGTGGCCCCGACAGGAAATTCCCCGTGCTCCACAAAGTTCCAAATGTCATGGTACCAGGGTAGGCCATCATCGACATCATCAATGGCGTTGACGTACTCATAAGCAGACAAATCCCTCTGCTCAATCACAATCGGCCGCAGCTTAACGCCTATTGGAAGTTCGATCATTGAAGCCAAAGTCAACAAAGCATCGGCGAACTGATTCTTCAAGCGTGGGACATGGGTGAAGTCACCTTATTGAAGCGAGGAATCAGTTCTTCCAAATCTTGGTGATAAGGCTTCAGCTTTTCCTCACGAACCTTCCAATCTCTATTGGCTTGGGAGACCATCAAGTTTGAATCTCCAATTACTTCGAGCTTCTCGACCCCTAAAGCCATAGCAGGTTCCATTCCGACAATGCAAGCCTCGTACTCAGCTTGATTATTGGTAACATTGAAATTCAATTTGAAAGCGAGTGGAATGTGAGCGCCGGTGGGCGTGATCAACAACACTCCGATCCCAAACCCCTTTTGGTTAGCAGCTCCATCAAAATAGAGCGTCCATACTTCCTCGACCACCGTTAGCACCTCCTCGTCAGGGAAAGTGAAATCCGCGTCTTCTGGGCCGTCGATCGGGTGATCGGCCAAAAATTCGGCCACGGCACGCCCCTTTACAAACTTTCTCGTGACGTGTTGGAGTTCGAACTCAGCCAGCAGAAGCAACCACCGTGCTAGCTTATGGGTGAGCGCGGGCTTCTCGAACAAATACTTGATAGGATCCATCCGAGAAATCAGTCTCACCGAGTAGGCTAGCATGTAGTGTCTAAGCTTTTTGGTAGCCCAAACCAGCGCCCAACATGTCTTCTCCAGAGGGGTATAGCGCTCCTCAGACCCCACCATTTTCTTGCTCAGATAGTAAACAGCTTTCTCGACCCCATTGCTCCCTTCCTGCGCTAGTAGACATCCCATGGCTGTTGGAGAGACCGACAGATAAAGAATCAATGGTCGGGCTGGCACAGGTGGCATTAGTACTGGCGGGCTCTGCAAATACCTCTGAATAGATTCGAAGGCGACCTGGCATTTCTCTGTCCATTCGAACGGGACCCCTTTTTTGAGCAAACGGAATAACGGCTCGCAGGTTAGAGTTAGCTTGGAGATGAATCTACTGATAAACTGGACTTTTCCTAGAAAGCTTCGTACGCCTTTCTCGGACTTTGGTGGCTCAATTTCGAGAATCGCCTTGATTTTGGAAGGATCCACTTCGATTCCCCTTGCGGTGATCAGAAATCCTAACATCTTGCCTGCCGTGACTCCAAATGTGCACTTTTGCGGGTTTAATCGTACGTTGTACCTGCGAAGCCTTTCAAGAAACTGCTTGAGTGAAGGAAGATAGTCCTTTTCCTCCTTTGCCTTCACAATCATGTCGTCGATGTAGATCTCAACGGTCTTATGGATAAAGTCATGAAACAAGGTCGTCTGGGCCCTTTGGAAAGTACATCCGGCGTTCTTCAACCCAAATGGCATCTTCACATAGCAATAAGTGCCCCACTCTGTGACAAATGTAGTTTTCTCTTGGTCCTCGGGTGCCACAGAGATCTGGTTGTACCCTGAGAATCCGTCAACAAAAGAGAGCAAGGCATGCCCCGCTGTGTTATCCACAAGCACGTCAATGTGTGGCAAGAGAAAACTGTCTTTGGGGCTTATCTTGCTTAAGTCCCTGAAGTCGACGCAGACTCGGATTCTCCCATCCTTCTTGGGGACAGGCACGATGTTGGCGACCCATTTGGGGTACTCTGCGACCCTTATGAATCCCGCGTCAATCTGCTTGGTAACCTCCTCTTTGATTTTCTGAAGCCAATCCGGCCTCATCCTGCGGAGTTTCTGTTTGACAGGGACAACCCCGGGCTCTAACGAGATTTGATGCTATACTATTTCAGGATCGATGCAGGGCATATCCTTATGGGACCATGTGAAAACCTCGGAGAATTCTTTAAGAAGCTCTATTGTTCCAGCGTGATTTTTCGGGGACAGATTTGCACCAATTTGCATCATGCGGGGGTCATCCTCGTCTTTCAAGTTTATAAAAATTACTTCTTCTTTTAGAGGCTGAGCACGTCTTTCGTCTTCCTTTTCGATGAGGGAACGCAACTCAGCCGGGATGTTCCCGTCGAAGTTTGTTCCTTCATTGTCAGGGTCGACACAATTGATATAGAAGCTAGCAAAGTAGTCAGAAGCAAGATCATGCATTTCATAAAGCCCAACAGGGTTGCCAAGTACAAACGACTCAAACTCAAAGTAAAAGCTACGACGTGGAAGGCCGAGAGGCACAAACTCTGACTCTGAGCTAGACTTAGACTCGACAGACTCTGTGTCAGATTCAGATACATCATCAATGCATGTCAGGCGTGCAGTGAAAATGCAGTTATTAATACTTCCTTTCGCCTCCACAATGAGAGAGGTAGGATCCTCGAGAATATCTGATGAGTCGGGCCCAAGCATCAGCACCTCAGCTTCTTCATCCTTGCCAACCAAACCTACTTAGGAGAACAACATCTCCAGATTTCCTTGATCAAAAGGCCTCAACCAGTCAAACTTCTCCTTCGTCCGACCCAGCTGTTTCTTGAATTCCCCCTTAGCGAGCTCTTCTTCGGCTATCTCCTCTTCATCATCAGAACAGGTGTCTGCAGCAAAGATTTCGAAACCTGGCAGCCAAGTGCAAGTCTCTGGATCCCAAAATGGCTCTATCTGTCCCGAGTAAGCAGAGCCTCCTCCTTCCCGAACAAAATAGCTATCGGGGTTACCAAAAAGGGTTCGAGGTTTTCCCGTGTCTTTCCTCTTTTTGGCGTCTTTAGCCGGCAGAGTGTAACCCAAACCAAAGCGGCCTTCGGTTAAAGGAAAGACAGGGAACTCAGCGATCCCTCGCTGGTTGATCCCAAGCCCTAGGCCCGGCATGAATGACATTTTCCTCATCATCTCGAGGACAGTTGAACTTATGGTAAAATCATCATCCATGGCGATGGCGAGAACTGAGCCCGACGTGTCAAAAGAGAAACCTCCAAAGTCTGAGTCTTCTGCCCCGTGCATAATTCCCAAAACAAGCGTTTCATCATCCGCGAGCGGGCGGATCCCCGAATCTCCACAGATCGTTAAAGTCTCGGTAGGGAGCCCCAGCATGACCTTTTGATGCAGAGTTGAAGGCACCGCCATGATGTCGGCCTTATGAAGCCATGGCCTGCCCAGCAGCAGGTTAAAGGTAGCAGGGACATTGACGACGTGGAATTCCACATCCATTTCAAAGCCCTCAGCATCGAGTTTCAGAATCAGAGTCCCTTCCACCGCACGGCGAGTGCTGTCATATGCTTTGACGGCCAGATTGGAGGGTGTTAAGTCATTCTTTGTAAGCCCTAAGTGGTAGGCAACCCTCATTGGGCAAACATTGATGGCAGAACCATTGTCGATTAGCACAGTTGGCACCCAATGTCCTCGGCACTTGACGGTGATGTGAAGCGGGCAGTTACGAGCGGTTCCTTCGACGGGCAGATCCCTTTCGGTAAACGTGACGGAGTTCTTAGAGAGGAGCGGTAGTGCAAGGGCAATCATGGCCTCGGGGGTAATGTCAGTTGGTACCGTGAGTCGGGCCAAAGTCGAGGACAGCTTTTCGCAATGCTTCTTTGACGATGATATCAAACCCCAGATAGACACAGCGGCCGGGATTCGTTCGAGCTGTTTCAGAATAGCATCTTCTTTGGGAACCCCACTTGGAAAGACCGGATCATTCCTCTGAGCGGCGGGAACGATGGTCTTTTGAGCAAGCGAATTGGACGAGCTTCCAGCCTGAAGATTAGACGGCCGGAATACTCGGCCGCTCCTTGTGACGTTGGCAACATCCCACCAGGAAGACGAGTCAACAAAATCCCACAGATCGGCTGGCACCTCTTCCAACTTGCGCTTTCCTTTGTCTGTTGACGCAACTGTTGGGGTCGAGTCTGGCCCCAGAGCCGAGTCCCATTCCAAATCTTCCATCATTAATCCCTCCCAAAAAGTAGGATCCTCTGTAGCATCTTCCTCAAAGGGTGCCCCCGGGTTGGTGACAAACAGAACGTCCTAGAATCCTCCGTCAACAAGGGCAGTGTTGACAGTCCACACTTCGCTTCCCATGTTCAGATCAACAATATTGTCCACATCCCAAATATCGGCAGGCGGTGGAGTTTTGATGGTTTCCTCTGCATCCCAAAGGTCAGCAGGAAGTTCATCCAGGACCATGATCGAGCAGTCATCACCGGGAGCAGAAATAATAGGGCGAGGCTGTTCCACAGAGACAATGTCGAGAGTAGGGTCAAACTCATGGATGCGGCGGTCGACCGTGCCAGCAATCGAATTCACCAAAGGTAACATGGCGCCGAGTGGGCGACAGACATCGGACATGATCTCCCTTTCTTGATAGTAACCCCAGTATTCCTCACTGATATCATTTTGGTCCAAATCAGCCTTAAGACCTTAATCTATTTGCCACCCATCAGGTTGTGGATCCCATACGTATTCTTCAGCTTCTACCTCAACTTGGTCTAGCTCAGGCTGGTAGAAGGGTGCGAACAAAGAGAAACCATCCAGAGGGTTAGCCTGTGCCGCATTCCATTCTCCTTCCCACTGGTTTAGCCACATCTGATTGACTTGAGGGTGTGCGGGAAACCCCATGTTATACTGCTCGATCCAATCGGTACAAAGCTCCTCCCATTCCCTAGCTTTGTCTTCCATGGCCCATCCGGCTGCCATCATGTTAACACTTGGCTCAGAAGGAAAGGGTACGATTGGTCTAGGGTTGCTAGCTGAGGTAATATGGTTGGTGGGGTTGAATATGGTGGAGCTGAGAGTTATCTGGTTTACTTGAGGGTTGGGGTTGTGTTTAGGCAAGGAATTGGTAATGACATTGGGCTTAGTAGGTGGAGTTGGAAGGGTACCATTGTCCACCAAATCTTGTATCGCATGACGAAGGCGATAATAAGAGTCAGTGTAATGGTCGGGCATCTGGTGATATGCATAGAAAGCATTGGGGTTATGACTTGGGGTGGATTTTGAGGAAGCGGAGTTGGGGCTAGAGGCCTAAGGTGTCCGGTTTTGACTAGCTTCTCCAATATTGAGGAAAGTGGTGCCTCAAAATTGGCAAAGTTACGGGGTTGGTTGCGGTTTCAGGGTCTCTGAGGGGTTTAAACTTGGTTGACATCGGCGATGTGATTGGAGCTTTGGGCAGAGGCATTGTTAGCAGAAGTTGTGTTGGCATAGTTGTTACCACCAAACAAAGTAGTGTTGTTTCCAGTGTACGCACGGGGTTTTGACTTTGAAGCTGAGGTAGAAGAGGAAACGTCACTTCTGGGTTGAACACCGGTTTGGAGAGCTTCTTCGATGGCCAGCCCGAAGTCGTAGAAAGTCTCGAAGTTCGCTCCTTGAACCAACACGAGGTTTTTAGCAAAGTCCGGCCGCAGATTGCGGGAAATGATGCGGATTTGGTCCTTCTCGCTCGAGCAATCGGGCATGAGAGCCGCCTTGGCCCTCCACCTCTGGATAAAGTCTGCGAAAGACTCTTTGCACTCATCTTAGTTGATTCCAACTCCCGAGTAGTCATCTTGAGCTGGGCATTGTAGCTGTACTGAGCGTTAAAGGCAGTGCCGATGTCTTCCCATGTCCGTCTTTTGGAAATGTCGAGTGACAAGAACCACTGGAAGGCGGGGCCGGCAAGGGTTTGTGGAAACAACTGAGCCATTGCGTCTTCCTCGACACCATGTAGCTTCATTGCACCATGATAAGCCAATAGGTGAGTTTTCGGATCTCCTGTCCCGTCGAACTTTGCGAAGTCGGGCATCTTGAATCAGTCGGGCAACCAGGCGTTCGGGAATGGGCAAAGGCGATCCATGTCTAGCACTTATGCCCCTTTCCTTTCGGACTTAGCGACTACTTCTTCCAATTTTGCCATTTTGGTGATCAAATCTGCCATTTACAGGCTTGGAGCAGGATTTTCGATCAGAGGGACTTCTTCGGCAGCGATTTTCAGCTCTCGCCTTTCACTGCCTTCCCCTCCTGCTGCAAGAGGAAGTCGTTCTTCGATTAGGGTGCGAAGATTGGCCATAGAGGCGTCGGCCCGGTCGGCCCTTTGCTTCATGATGGCTAGGTTGTGTTGGAGATCCGCCAATACAGTAGCGAGATTCGGGGGTGGGACATCTGCCATGGCTAGAGCCTCTTTCTTAACAAGCTTTGGCGATGCAGGCGGAGATGGGGTAGACGGAGGGGACTCGTGCGGAGTAGTTGGTGGCGAATCCTCCCTTGACAAGGCGCAAACCAAAGCTTCCGTTGTGATCAACTAAGAGACAAACCCCAAATCAAATCTTCAGACTGACCCGACGGACGACCCCAAGTAGGGTTGGCTCTTGATTTCGGACCCCTGCTTTGACATCGGCATGACTAGACAGCAAAGTACAAGAACTCAGTGATAGCGTGCAATCATTTTATTTGAAAGAATCGAAAAGAATGGAAAATGAGCATGCCAACGTCGTCGGTGTCCTCCTAGACTTTAGAGCTAGAGAGAGCCTGCTTTACGACACTCGGACATTTGCCATAGAATCCTCGGATTTTCTTTTCGACGGTGTATCCTTGATTAAATCGATTGTCGCTAAGAGATGCCAAAACAGCCTAAGCCTTTGACTTTTCCATTCTCGAAGTTTCAAAGTTTGAGCTCGGAACAACTCGGTGTAGATGGCGTGATACCGTAACCGAAGTGGCGTAAGCAGCACTGTGCCGGAGCCTGAGCGGTGTAAGTGATTAGCACTTTTAACCTGAGTGGTGTAAGCATCACGACATTCTCTCCGTTGTTCCTAGTTTTTCAGCTTGAAACCTCGATCGGGCGTTAGATAAAGACTTAGAAAGTATTGATTTCCCGAAGCCTCATTGATTAAGGACTTGAAAACTTTTGGTAACGTGCAACGTCGAGATGCACGACTCGTCATCGGTCCAAGGCAACGTCGAACGGGCGCAAGACAGACTTAACAAAAGACATCCTAAAAGCCGTCCTAACATGCTCCTACGCAAAACGGTCATGAATGTATGTACAGGCATGCGATAAGGAAAGCAGTAACACGTAGACAGAATATGGGGGTTAGATGCAAATAATCCTACCCTGCGGGTTCTTGTCCTAGGTTGAAAAGTTCTAGTGCTTTGTAAGCGTCTAGAGGCCGGTTTTGGCTCAAAGGGTTCCTCTGACTAGAGCCGCGATATACCTCCCATTGCGACGCGTAGAGCAAAGCAATGGTCGAACGTTAGTACGACTCATCATCACCCAAGGTTGTTAGGCGTTCAAGGACCCCGGGCTCCAATAAATTGTGCCGGTTACCTAAAACACCTCAACGGGGCTGACCAAACAGAGATGCGAACGGAGAATGCCGAAGAATAATTTGAATGAGAGAGAAACGCAATGTTTTGAAAACAAAACGCCTTTTGAAGTTTTGCTCACTTTTATTGATTCAATACTTGGGAAAAGACTACATAAGTGAACAATAGTAAAAGCCCCAGTTCGGATTGGTCGGACGCTGAGATCCCGTTACGTTACCATTTCGTTCTTCAGCAGCGCGGGGCGTACTATTTTGACAGGCTTTTAAAAAATTGTTTACTTATGTATTAATTATCAAATATTTAACCAATGCAATGAGTCCCCAGCAGAGTCGCCACTGTGGGCACGCGCCCCAAAATTTTCAATTTTGTTATTTTAAAATCGGGTGCGGCCCTCGTTGAAAAGCGCAACGAAACGCTTCGATTCAGAGCCGCCACTCGAGTTTTAGCGGTGAGAAAAAAAAACACCCAAGGAACCGAACTCGAAAACGTTTGCTACGTTCGTTTGATTTTGAAAAAGGCTTGTAGACTGGACCGTCGTCACCTTCGATATCTGAGATTCGGGAGCTAGGTTACGAGAGGGGAAGGGTTTTATGGCACCCTCTCGCCCAATCCGGAGATCGGTCTCTTCTCAGGCATTTTTATAAAACTTTTGCATTTTTCTCTCATTGATCATTTTTTAGCCAGTTAGGGCGGGGAACAGTTAATGTGGATTAAAACTGTGACAATTTGCAGTTATGTGACAAAAATGCTTATGGAGATGATTTGCTTGCAATGATGAATATAGATTGAGAACAAGCACCGAGAGCAGTCTGAATAAGTTGGAGTACACTGCTCTGAAGGGACGTGAGCAGATATCACACCAGTATGCACTAGCCGAGCCACTGCATGCTGATACGACCTGTGCACGCCACTACATAACTGGCGTACTTCACTTATCTGGTCTCACAGTCTTTGTTTGCAACCCTCTGAGCTCTGGAAAGGACCAGCGCACACCCAGGACAAACCACGCAGTTAATATCAGCATATGTACAAATTACAGATAGCAGGAATGGCTTGAAGCCATGAGAAGAAACAGAATACCCCATAAACAGTGTGGGAACATGAAAAGAGACCAAGACTAAGCTAAATGCAAGGGCCAGCCACTGGACCATGATGTCACTGTCGTACGCCGGTCACAAAACCCCGTACGCCAGTTACACCATGCGGTCAATGCTTGGTTTTGCATTAACTGGGCTCTGGAACACGATCAGATGGATCCCAGAGGCCCTCTAAAGCAAGCAGGAAGCAAATATTGAATGCTATAGCTAAACAATTCTAGGATATAGAAAGCTATAAAACTGGTTATTAGCATGCTAATGTGATGACAGAAGTATAAGCAAGAAAAATGGATGATCAATGATCCCCACGCTAGTAGTGCACATACTGCCATGACCGGCGTACGGCATGATGATACTAGCGTGCGCCATTGTTCATCTCACACGATTGTTATATTTTACCAGTTTGAGACCAGGACTAGTATTGATTACTAGCCTGGACCTCACTGATTCCCCTCAAGGGTCGAAAACAGAAAAAACCACAAAGGTGGTATACCTTTGGTTGGGATGAATGGATGACTTGAGGTTTGGTTTGGGGAGGTAGAGATTGGATGATGACAATGTGGGGTGTATAGCAGTGGAGTGTGTGAGTGAAAACTCCTTTCCTTTCTCTTTCAATGGAGGAGAAGAGAGAGCAAAAGGAGGAAAAGGGCTTTGGGCTCTTAAATGTTGTTAACCCCTTGCAAATGAATGCAAGGGGTGGTATTTATAGAGCAAGAGTGGACTGAGAGAGAGCAGTCAGCTGAGGTTAAAGGTTGGTTAGGTTAGGGAGAGGAGTCTCCCATGCATTTAATGCCTGAGACTAGGTGATGGGGGATGTAGGAGAGAGAGGGGAACGTCTCTGCAGAGTATAATCATCAGGGGAACTGTAGCCTACGTCAGGGTGGCCACCAAAGTCCCGAGCACGTGGTTGAATAGTGATGTTTGACCGGGTTTGACTGGCGTACGCCGAATGTTTACTTGCGTGCGCCGGTTAGAGCTGAGTCAACGGTCGATGACTGACACGTGGCAGTTTATTGACGCACGCGAAAAAGTACTGGCGTAAGCAAGTATGGTTTTGCTGAGGCCATTTGGTTCTGGCTTGACGGGTCTGGGTAAGGCTTGACAAAGGTTTTGAACGAGGTTCTGGACGCTCAAAGCTCAAACACACCACCAACTTCGAAATGTTCTTGATCGTAATCATCATTGGGGAGATAAAAACCATAAGCAAGCTGGTGTAGACAGTCCAAAATATGGTGTCTACATGGCCCTTGGGGTTTTATCCTTAGTTGGCATCTTGCCAATCAAAGATTTGGGTCTCGAATAAGCATTTGTTTCCTTTCTCCTTGTCCTTTTAGTCTTTGTAATTTTTCAAAAATTAATAAAACTTTTTGCCGTTCAAAAAAAATAAAATTAAGGGCAACACAGTCTTTCCCCTTCACCCCTCTTCACTAATGATGAGGGTACCTCTTGTCGTTGGCAAAATCCACTCGCAGGTGGATTAGAAATCAAATTTGCTTCACCTTTTGCACACCCAATTAACATCGGAGATGAGGAGAATGGGGAGATTTAATCCCCCTGTTCAGCATATCAAGGGCCTTCTCTCCCTACCAAACAACCTAATAGGGGCCAAGCTCGAAAAACCTGAAAAATATCAAAAACCATACAAAATTGGCCAAGCCCAATCCAAGAAACCCCAACTCTAGGGCTGCTAATGAGCCGAGCTTTGTCGAACTCGATCTCGGCTCGTTTCAAAACACTTGAGATCAAGCTCAACTCGAGTCTTAACGGGTTAAGCTTAGAGCACCCGCAATGGGAATAATCAGAACCAATAACCAAAATGTGCCACATTAACATTTGATTATTCATTTAGTTCATAATCAAATTTAACAATCTCTACTTTCACATTGGTTATTTTTGCATGCATCACTAATCAAAAAAAACCCCCACAATACACAATGCACATATGTCCAATCGCAAACGAGTTCCAATCATGCACCCGATCATACCAAATTATTCATCTCGATGAGACAATTCCAATGTGGGGTATTTTTGAGTTTGGTTATTGAGTTTTGGTTATTGGTAAAAGTTGTTAAGTTTGGTTATGGAATGGGTGAAATTTGGTTATTTGCTAAAAGACTTATAACTTTACTTATTACAATGTAGGGTATTTTTTGAGCATTGTTGTCAAGTTTGCTTATCCACACTTATTTGCTTATTACAATAGGGATGCTCTTGGTCATTTACTAAACGAGCCTCTTTAATCGAGCCAAGTCTCCCTTAACGAGTTGAGCTTTTTTCGAACAAGCTAGCGGAGCTCCACTCAGCTCCTTTATGACAACTCGAGTTCGAGAGCCGAGCTCATGAGCTGCTTGGTCTATTTAGAGCCCTACGGCCAAACCTAACCTAAACATCTGAAAAATCTTCGGCCACCATCGTCCACCATCGCCCCAATACCACCAACCTCTGCAACGAGGCAACCAGCACCACCTTGTCGCGAAGACGGTGACAGAGAAAGACGGTGAGAAGAAGATGTTAGAATGGCTTGGGGGGGGGAGGGACCGGCCCCACCTCACTACCGTAGATCTCACAAACACCCGGAACCCCACAAGCAGCTGCCGAGAAGCGACAAACTCTTCTCACGTTTTTAGCTGCAAATGTACTAATTAAAATTGCATGATCAAGTTTCTCCACCATAGCATTTTTAATAGACAATATAGCCAATCCATTCCATCTCTCTAGTGACATTGTCAACCTAAGGTAGGTTTTGATCAACTTTAACTCCAAAAAAATTCTTTCCCCATATGCAACTCTTACCCAAATTAGCACCAAATTATCTCATGTTTGGGCGTTCACTTAAGCTTTATTTTAAATTGGGCCCTTAAAATTTTTAGACAAGTTAATTGTAATTTTTTGTCGGCCTAATTATTATATAAAATTGGGAGCCCTCAAAATTGGTAAAAAATTAGAGGCCTAAAGCGTCTTCTGTACGAGCTTTAGCCCTAAGTCGGCAAGAATGAACAAAAACTACCATAGTCTAGACACAAACACATGCATTAGCAAGCTCTATGACACATATTGCAAAAGCAGACCAACAAAAAATATTGGGCATAGGGCCAGTCAACGATTTAACAGTAGAATACATCCAATCAACATGAATTTTGGTATGACTAATTTTCTTGATATGGCCTAAAATTTAATGTGGACGATTCCACTCATCTTTTCGTGCTCGAGAAGAGCCCGAAAATGGGGACAACCTGAGTTTAAAACACGAAAGCCAGGTCCAAATTATGTTTAAGACTGTGTTTTCTTTGGGTAAATTAAATTTTGCCAACACCAACCAAAACATGGTTACAGCTGAAAAGAAAAGGCCGAGGCATGCTCTCCCTAAGGACCCTAACCACACCTTACATCACAGACACAACCCAACCAACATATAGGCAGACTTAGGAAAGCAAAGCAGAGAAAGACACAAAGACGTTGTTGTTAATCATTGCCGCATTTGTCTTATACTCCCTCCATCCGGATTTAATTGTCTCTAATTCTATTCTAACCGGCTAAAAAATGGGTTATATCTTTGAATCCGTAATAAATTTCATATCGAATATGGATCTTGTTTGATAGATCTCGAATAGTTCTATAATACAATGTTTTCGAAATCATATAAAACATTTTAAATTGGAAGATATAATCGATTGAAAAATGGCACGAACTCCAAAAAAAAGACTATTAAATCCAGACGGATGGAGTACTATCAAGAGAAAGACGCACACTAACACACCCCTACCGCTCTGAGGGAAAAATACATAGCTACTACATTCAAATTGGAACAGAAGTTGGCTCCGCAATTATACTCGCTCACTGACTGAACATGCTTTGGCTGTTGGGAGCCTCTCTTTCCTGAGGGGTTGCAACTCTGGTCTCCCCCTCCTAATCTCTTGAGCTGTTATTTGACGTTTAGACAAGTTAACCTTAAATTACGCAAGAGTGGTTAGGCCATGCATTTTATGACTTCGTTTTGGTAATTGGAAGTATTTTTGTACACTTCGAGTTCTAAAGCTACTAGAATTTGTATTTGTACTCCTTTTGGTTAGGTCGGGCAACATTAATTCAAATTGTGTCCTTTTTTGGGTAAGCTTGGCGATGAGGTTTCTCCTTTGATTTTGGAGTCTATTTAGAGTGTAAAACGACAGGTCTACCGAGACCAGCGCTCTTTTGCAAAGACCAAATAAGGGGGCTTCTTCTTTCTGTTGTTATTTCTTTCTTCTCCTCACTTTGTGGATTATTTCTCTCATTTTATGGAGCTTTTGTACCCCTCTGAAGTTAAAGTTTGTTCCGAATTTTGAGGATTTAACTTGTGTTCATATTTGTTGGGTTGGCCTACTCATTTGTTGGGGTCTCTACCTCTTCTTCCTTGCCTGACCCTATTCTCCAGTTGTATTTTTTTTTTACTAGCAAAGAAAGGATTTTGGCGATCTTTGTGTTTGGGGTTTTGCTTGCAAGTTTGCAGTATGTGTTATTTGGGTCTTTATTCTATTTTAGCCTGAAATGCTTATGTCTAGATGTAGGTGGTTGTAGTTCGTTTGTGTTGTGATCGATGCAAACTTGCCGTTTGGCGTTATGAATAAAATTTCCGTTGTTTAATAAAAAAACGTAGTCTATAGTTGGGATATGAGCTTCTCATAATGCTAGATTTTTCTATATCGCTATCATCAATCCGCATATCCCAATGTAAAAAGATGGTGAACATGTGAATGGGATGGTGAAAATGTGAATGGGCGACAAGAGTAATCAAACTTTTTAATGATTTCCAGAAATGAAGTAAAGTTGGGTTGTCGTTTCCCATTATATATGTAGGGTAATCGATAGGTCCTAAAGCCATGTTTAACGAATTGAAAACTTTGCTTTCCTCATTGGCTATATCGTAAATGTGCCGAGACGACGACTTCCGAGTCTTTGTGCAAAACTGGCTTTAGTGGCAGTGTCTCCTCGTTGGTTATTGAATGTACAGTGTATTGTCATTTATGTATAATGTATATATCTGATTTATTTAATTTTTTACAAAAGCCTTACGTAAAAGGAACAATTCAGATCATCTCCTTGAGATTTGAAATGAGTCCCCAGAGAATCTATACGTGGAGATACAGATTAATTTGGGATATGTAGCCACAGCATGGCAGTTAAAATAAAGCATAATGGTACAAAAGTAATTAAATACTATTTTTCCTGGGTAAAAGCTACTATGTGAAAAACCATACCATTTATTTAGCTTAAATAATCAAGAGTTACCTGGACGATGTCTCATGCCTGTTGAATTTCTGGTGGAAATAACATATCGGAATATGAACTTATGAAAGCGTCATGCAATAATAGATTATATATTTATATAGTATAAATTAAGGTGCGATTAGAACAACTTTTGGCCTCACTCAAAATTCTACCTAAATTTGAGTAAAATTTAATTAAAGACTTCATTTGGTATGATCGAGGCACTCCAATGGGCAAATCTAATTAAATCCAAGCACAAATTTGAGTAAAAGTTCATTAATGACATGATTGTAAATTTGAGAGACAGAAAATAGCTTTGCAAAATTTGAGTCTCTCTTGATTGAGTAAAATATTAATTAAATTAAATTTGGTATGATTTTGAGTCAAGGCTAGGAATGGAGTGGATTTAAGACGTTTTTATTCAAATTTTGAGTATATATATAAGTAAAAATGAGAGAGTAAAGATTGAAGATGGTCTCAATATCCCCAAGTACGTAGCTTAGATGCGTTGAGGTAATTAACCAGACAACAATGAGTTCAGATAGAAATCATTGTGAATAATACAAGGTGTGCCTCTTACTTTCGACGTTCTACTAGTCAAAATTTTGTTGAGTAAATTACTAAAATGTACTAATATTTCAGGGTATAAGACTCACTTCGTCCCAATTTGTTTTAGTCTTTTTTTTGAACCTTGTGCCTCTTCTAACTTAATTAACTCTTTTGATTTGTATTTTTCTGTGACATCAAACTTATGTAAGTTAGAGCATCCACAATAGAATAATCAAAAGTTACCAAATTATCTTTTGGTTATGCATTTAAGAGGTTATTAAGGTTAGCAATATAGATGTCTATAATGACATAATCAAAATTAAATAATTAAAACTTGCCATATCACTTTTTCAACCTATAAAAAATTTTAAAATTGTCACCATATAAAAGAATTTTTTTTAAAATAGTTTTCAAACTAATAAAAATAGGTTATTGAAAATAGAAAATAATTTTTTGAAAATTTTTATTTAGAAAAAAATACTTTTCGGAAAAAGTTTTAAGAAACTGTTTTTGAAAAAAAAAAGATAATTTTAAAAAATAGTTTTACTGTTTTTGCAAAAAAAAAAAACAAAAACTTCTTTTAAAAATGTGTGTGTGTGTGTGTGTGTGTGAGAGAGAGAGAGAGAGAGAGAGAGAGAGAGAGAGAGAGAGAGAGAGAGAGAAGGTTTTTGTGTAAGAATTGGTGTATTTGATTGACAAAATATGTGAACCACTAAATTTAATTTAGTTATTGACAAAAAGTTGCTAGTTCTGATTATCCAATGGTCAAAAAAATGAGTTGCTAAGAGGTTGTTAAATTTAGTTATGCCACTGTGAACATTTTTTTGAGAAATTATTGCTAACTTTAACAACCCTATGATTTTGATTATTTCCATTGTAGATGCTCTTAGTAGAACTACGTGTGTTATCAAATTTGAATAAAGCTCATTAATATTGCTTGTAAAAGTTTTATATCAATTAGCAAGATGTAATCAATTTTTCAACTAATGGGGTCGAAAAACTTGTGAAAGTAGAGACATACACGTAAAATCAAGAACCCACTACAATGATATGTTAGGATCTAGATATGCACGTCGAAGAAAGCGAGCTAACCTAAACATGTGACCGAGCGGAATTAACAAGAGAACAGTTTCCGTACTATTTCAAATGAGATAAACACTCGAATCCACGAGTAATCTTGCGCACAAGGGAAATAAAAGAGAAACTCTGAATATTATTGATAAAAAAGTTGAATAATTGAATAGGAGCCCTTTTTATAAGACCCTAACGCTAAAAATCTTACAAAAAAAAAATCCTAAATCATGTCAAAACAAGCGGCATTAAAGAAAAGATGTTTCCTAATTAATTAAAATAAAATTCTAATTACTGTAGACCAAGAATCCTAATAAGGTAGAAATCAAAATCAAACTGAATATGGAGAGTTAATAATTTTAACCTAAATGAAAATATTCATAGACAAAATCTTATTCTAAAGAAATAAAAATAAAATATAGAAACTCCTCACTTTTGTCCAGCTTTCTTCAAGAGAACTCGCCCTTGAGTTCTCATTTATGGGATATATTTGCCACCTTTCAATGCAAAGAAATAGATATTTGGAATATTTCAACCTCTCGTTCGTCTTCCAAAAATCATTCCAAGAAAAGTGTTCATGCAATCATCTTTTCTCTTCATTCTTCAACTTGTTAACAAGATGTACTAGACAAATGTTGGGAATCCATTCAAAAGGTTCCACCCCAAGAAAATCTATGAAATCAACATGAACCCCGCCGAACATGCAATTTTGCAATGAATTTGTTCTCTTGATGTATACTTCGAATTGATGGTTGGCCAATCCTATTGAAGGAAAGAATAATTCTTTCAGCACCAACTTACCTTCACAGGTATCGCTAGCCAGACTATCCTCTTTGACACTAATATTAGTATCAATCAAATCCAATGAACAATTATTTTGGTCCTCAACAACTTGATCACCAACATCGATATTAATTTTTTTATTACCAACTTCAATTATACCTTCCTCTTTTTCTCTAGTACCAATGTCAACGTTCTCTTTATCGTCAGCTTCAATGTTTCCACAATGACTGCATTCTACATCGACTTCCACTATTTCTTCGATGTTAGGCTCAACAAATATCACCTCCTTTAGCTCAACTCGATCTCCTTCCTCTTCTACGATCTCATATCCATCATAATATAATTGGAACGTGATGAATGTAAGATTGAAAGATCTTTATTGGTTTGGTGACGTTCAAGGTTTGATCGACTTGAACCCAATAGTCTCAGTGATATTGTAATGACCCGCTCCATCTTTGTACAATATTATCCATTTTGGACGCCCAAAGTCCATAGACTTCCCAGTGGGGTCACCCATCCTTGGATTGCTTCAGGATGAGCACGCTTAACTGTGAAGCTCCTATGCGCTTTGGCTCGCCCTCACGGCTTTAAAAGGCCTTGTACAAGTAGGATGTATCTTTTCTTATAAAATATGACTTGCCCCCTCCCGTCCGGACGAAGCCTGCCATCCTGCAGTACCGCTGGCCACCGGAAAAGCGGGGTGTCACAATCTACCCTACTTAGGGATGCAACGTCCTCGTTGCACAGGCCCAGCAACCTTCCCCAGGTGGCCATGGTGTAGCACTTAGTTCTGTACAACACAATCAGTGCACTCGTACCAGATTCTAGAGGTGGCCCCTACCATGTAAACTAGGGTTGTGCTTTGATGCTATTTGTAATGACCAGCTCCATCTTTATACAATATTGTCCGCTTTGGACACCCAAAGCCCATAGACTTTCCAATGGGGTCACCCATCCTTAAATTGCTCTAGGATGAGCACGCTTAACTGTGAAGTTCCTATGCGCTTTGGCCCGCCCTCACGGCTTTAAAAGGCCTTGTACAAGTAGGAGGAATCTTTTTTTTTAAAACATAACTTCCCTCCTCCCGTCCGGACGATGCCTACCATCCTGCAGTATCGCCGGCCACCGGAAAGCAGGGTGTCACAGATGTGTCCCTCGAATTTTCAATAGCCGCAATCGTATAATTTTATTACTTGGAAAAGGATAATTAAGGCAAATCAAGATTATCTTGGGACAATCGCTTGGACTCAAGATTTCTTCGGTATTCTTCATATAACATCTGATTATGATGCGATTGAAGAAATCTATCACTCATCAATAGTATCATCTTCTGCCAAGCCCTCACTGGTTGTTTATACCGGCGCCTTAATTCGATTAGATTGCAAGTGTTCCTAGCATCTAGAAGTATACCCTTATAATTTACGAGCCACATATTTGACCTCCTTCACTTTTGGAATACCCGTGTAGAACTCAAAAAATTTATCAACTTTGCGAAACAAACAAATAAAATTCTAAGGATGGCAATACCCATGAAAACTAGAAATTATCGATTCTACTTGAAAAGTTGAAAAGTCGTCATCTGTGCAATAAAACCCTTCAAACCTTGAATGTTGCTTCTTCAACAGATATCCATAATATATAATTCTCAAATAACTCGTCTTCATATTCATCCTTACTATCAAGTTGATAATAAGAATATCTTCCGGTGACGTTTTGGTCAATAGGTTGGTTGCGGGCAAATCCCTTAACGCGGTTCCTATCAACCCTGTTTTGAACAGATTGACCATGGACAAATCCCTTGGTGCGATTCCTGTTAAATCCTTCCTTACGATCATCGTCAATAGGGTTTGTGCATCTTCCACGGACGAATGACATCATACAAGGGAAAGCCTTACTCTGATACCACTTAACGCAGCGGAATTAACAAGAGAATAGTTTGCATACTATTCCAAATAAGATAAATACTTGAATCCTCGAGCAACCTTTTTTTTTTTTTTTTGATCCGAATCCTCGAGCAACCTTGCGCACAAGGAAAATAAGAGAGAAACTCTGACTATTGTTGATGAAAAAATTGAATAATTGAATAGGTTACCGCCATTTTTATAAGACTCTAACCCTAGAAATCCTATTGAAAATGAAATCATAAATCATGTCAAAACAAGTGGCATTAAAGCAAAGATATTTTCTAAGTAATTAAAATAAAATCATAATTTTTGTAGACCAAGAATCCTAATTGTGGGCTCTTCGACCGGTGCACCCAAAAGAGTCAGCCACCCGAATTTTTGAGATGGATGATCCAAGAAACCGAAGGTTTGATTTGACAAAGGAAGGCTTTTGGCCTAACGAAAACGTTAAGACTTTGGGTTCAAGAGCCACGTTACGAATGTGGAAGATTTTGTTGAAAAAGCACCCCATCCACCCGATAAGAACCGATCTCTACTTAACATTTTCAAAGGGAAAACTTTAAATGCATTTTGGAAGATTAAACTCTTAATAAACAAGTAGGGGAAAGGGACATGGGATTAAATATATCACATTGGCGTGCCTGTGGTGCTTACTGTACAATGGGTGATAATGATTGATGTGCAGAAATGAAAATAACAAATTAACATCAAACTGTCTCAATCACAAATAACACCGCACGACGTACCTGAGTACCTCGCACGATCTACACCACACAGTATACTACCTTACTATCAGTCCACTATTATAACTCAGAATCTCGTACGACGTTCCATAAAATATTGTATAGTGTGGCTCCCTACTCATTTCAGAATGTCTTTGTGTTTTCAGATTGAAAATAAGCCAAGGACCCAGGCATCTTTTTTGTTGTCTTTATTGAAAAACAGTTTACAAATCCCTTTTTGATGCACTTGATCATCATGGATGATCATAAAAATCTATTTCAATAAGCCAAAGACATGGTTTTTAGATAAGGCTACATTCTGGAACGCATCAGTAACAATCCCTGAGCAATATTAGTGTGGCCAATTGTAGATAAATGTGATCAGAACAGACAGAATGAATAGTTGATGAACAAAGTAAGATCGTACGGCGGACCTCACTACATCGTGCAGTGTATTATAACACCGCACGGTGTAGTGTTTCCAGTACAGTTTCTGGTGTTGTTTTGTTTCTTGAAAATAGTTTTTGAGTCAATATTTAACAAAACAGGTTAAATGTGACTGCAGAAAGTCCTCTTAGGGCCAAGGCTAAGCTTGGCCCGAGGAAACTTGCTTTTATACCTTCGGTTTGAGCTTGGATGAGTATGGATGAGCGTGGGTTTAGAACTTTCGGGTGGAGGAGTTCCAAATTAAAGCTAGTTGTGTACTAAGCTTTGGAAGTGAGGGAGGATGAAATTTTAGTCGAGAGAGAGAGAATGTATAGTCAGGGAATGTGGAGTGTAAAGGTGGAATTCAAAAATTGTTGTGCTAGCAAAAAATTAAACTTGTTCAAATAAATTTCAGACACTATAAGTGTACAAAAAGTTGAAATGCCATAATTTATGTTGAAGAATCTAATTTGGAGAGGTAAAAGAGATGCTAAAATGTACAGTAATATATATAAAAAAAGTTCACGAATTTACTCAAAAGTGCAATGTTGTGCGGTTGATAGGTGTTACTTGACTTGTACAAGGGAACCAAGGTTCAAGTGTTGGGAACGGTAGACAATGCGGGGAGGTTGCTTTCTTTTTGGATTTCAATTTGTTTTTTTCCTCGCCAATTATTGTTGGTAATAGTAAATTCGTAGCTTTTAGTGACGAAAAAATTCCTCGCAATTGTGTCAGAATAGGCGAGAGAATATATTTTTTCCTCGCTAATACATTTTGTGACGATATTTAAACGAGGAAAATTAGCTACGTTTTGCGAGGTGCTTTGGCGAGGAAACTAAATCCTCGCTATAGACCTTTCGTGTTGCAGTGGGTGATCAGAGAGAGAGATGGTCTGAGATCGAAAGAGAGAGGAGGGTTTTGTCTACTCTATGTGTTCGGAGAGAGATGGTCTGAGATCAATCAAGAGCGAGGAGGGTTTCGTCGGCTCTATGTGTTCAGAGAGAGATGGTCTGAGACCGATCAAGAGAGAGGAGGGTTTTCGTCTGCTCTATGTGTCTTCTGTAAGAGAGAGAGAGAGAGAGTAAAGTTGGGAATTGCCATTGTAAATTTTTTTTTATTACCGTTGAAAATTTATCCACTGTGGACAATGCCGGTGAGAGATAGTTACTCCATATTTTCCATCTCTTTAGTTCTATTAGAATTCAGCAATGGATAAAAATGAGTCCTATTTTTCATCCAACTAACTTTTAACTATTTTTTCATACTAAAATAATTATTCATCCCCTCATTTTCCATCCAACCATTAGACTTGTTAAGAGGAGCCCTTTGAGAAAGAAAAAGAAAACACTTGCAAGCGGAACCAGAATCACCAGTTCTTGCAAAGATAAAGTTACACGTGGTGTTAACATACCCATTCAGTCCAGCAGGCGTGGTTGCACTAAAGATTGAGCGGTTCAAGCAGATAGCAGGTTCGAAAAATGTGTTAAAATTTTGTATTTTTTATATGTAATTAATTTCTTTTAATATTGTCGACACTGAATTATTCATACGTAGCTAAAATAAGTGAAATTCATTTGAATGTGTGAGGAAGTAATTAATTTAGACAAACAAAACAAATAATCTCGGCCCAATAAATTTTAAACCAAAATAGATAGGAGTACTATTATTTCATTAATAAAGTGATTAAAAATTTCTTTATGTTTGAAAACCAAAATAGCATGAATATATTGGATAAGGAAATGGATGATGCCTCCTGGAAAACACCTGCTAGTATTTAGTTCTCTCTCGCTTAGTCTCTCTCCCTCGACTGTTGTTCTTGGTTGGGTTCAAGATAATTAATTGGCTCATTTGCAATCAGTTTCCTTGCCCATCTCTTTCTCTCTCTCAATCAGTTTCCTTGCCCCTCTCTCTCACTCCCAATCATTTTCCTTGCCTAGCTCTCTCTCTCTCTCTCTCTCTCTCTCTCTCTCTCTCTCTGTATTCCTGCGTTCAATTGTAGCTAGGCTTGAAATGCTTCGCATTCATTTTCAGCTTGCACTGCTATTTGCTTTCGTAATTCTTGCTGTCTTTTAAAGAAAACAAAGAAAAAAGTGAGAAATATATCGAAAGAAGTGAGAGATGGCTGAAGCTTTTACTCTTCCCTGTTTGGGGAAAATTGGGGACATTCTTTTGGAGGAAATCAGGTCTTGTGTGGTTTACGTGTGTTGCTTCAATAGCTACATCAAAGAACTCGAGAAAAACTTGGAAGAGCTTCAAACGACCCAACAAGGGGTTCAACAAAGAGTCGACGATGACTTGATCAAAGTGAGAGCTATAGCTTCAAATGTTGAGGCTTGGCAGGAAAGTGCAAGGGAGGTCTCAAATGAGGTTAAAGGAATTCTCCAAGAGAAGCCAAAAGTCAAGGAAGGTTGTTTGAATGGGTGGTGCCCCAATCTCAAAATGCGCTATTCACTCAGCAGGAAAGCAGTGAAGAAGACTAAGGCTATTGATGAACTCCTGGTTAAAGCCATCCAGCATACTAAGTTTTCCTGCAGCCCGCCTCCTGCATGCATGCGGACCATAGCCAATGGAGATTTTACGGAGTTTGAGTCTCGAGAGCCTAAGATGAAAGAGATCATTGAGGCTCTAATGGATGATGAGATCAACTTGATTGGGATTTCTGGGTTGCCTGGAGTGGGCAAGACAAAAATGGCGAAAGAAGTGGGAAGAAGAATGAAAGAGGAGAAACTCTTCGATGAAGTTGCTTTAGTAGTTGTTCGCCAAAACCCAGACCTAAGAATGGTTCAAAATTCTATTGCTAACTGCTTTGGGCTAGCAGACCCGAAAATTCATGATGACGCAACAACAATAGCAAGTCTGTTACGCGAGAGACTTTTGCAAAAGAAAAAGAGAATTCTTCTTATACTGGATGATGTCTGGAAAGAATTTGATTTAGAGGAACAAGGAATTCCTGTGAAGAGTGCCAATGGGACTTTCAAATTTCTTTATAGCTCACGATCACGAGATCTTTGGCATGATGTGCCAACTAAAAAGGAGATCACTTTGGAACTCTTGTCGAAAGAAGAGGCAGGGCAACTCTTTAGGGACAAAGTACGTTATTTGGATGATGCACCGGAATTGGAAGGAATAGCCAACAAGATTGTGAATAAATGTGGATGTTTACCACTCATGCTGGAAATTATCGGTGGCATACTTTCGAGAAAAAGCAGTAAAACTGCCATTATGCATAGATGGGCAGACATGCTTGATAGTCTGACTCATATAAACCGCACTCCTCCGGATGAGGATTTGTCTAAATGTCTAGAGCTGAGTTACAAATATTTAGAAGGGGAAGGTAAGAGACTATTTTTGCTTTGTTGCATATTTGAGGAGGATAAATCCATTGCCATTGAAGATTTGGCCAGATACGCACTGGGGTTATCACTTTTTGATAAAATGTATGAGATGAGTAGAGTGAGGCATCGAGTGTTTACTCTGGTTGATGACCTAAAGAGGTGTAATTTATTATCAGATGGCGATGGTCCTCAGAGTGTGAAAGTGCATGACGTAGTGCGCGAAATGGGCCAATCTATTGCATTTAGAGATAAAGTTGCTCTAGTAATACACACTGTAGAATCTTACCGGCTGAAGCAGAACATGTATGAGGATTATACTTACATCTCGGTGATCTTGGGGACAATTACAGAGCTTCATGAAGGATTCAAATGCCGAGATCCAGAGCTTTTACTGTTGCAATGCAGGAAACTTGAGAAACTACAGGGCAAATCTTTTGAGGGGATGGAAAAACTCAAAGTTTTGGAAATTAAATATTTTCATGGCAACCTGACACTTCAATATTTGGGGAACCTTACAATGTTGTCTCTTGAAGGATTTGGTGGCGTGTTGGATAATATATCGGTAATAGGAGAGCTAGTGAATCTAGAAATTCTCAGCTTTCGCGGTTCGTCGATCAAGGAGGTACCAGAAGAAGTACAAAATTTGGTTAACTTAAGGTTGTTAGATTTGAGCAGAGCACGGATGTGGATACCGCCAGATGTCATATCACACCTGACTGGTTTAGAAGAACTATACATCGGGGACAGCTACATTAACGCAAAAGAGCTTAAGTTGTTGTCCAATTTAAAAATTTTACAGATCGTCGAGTCAAAAGCGAGTGGTCCTTCGGAGGTAACAGAGAACATTTCTCCCGGGTTAACAACTTCTTCAAGTGTAATGAGCGAGTCAGAGTTTACTAAGGCTCAGGATGATGCCAATCACTTGCACCGTGCTTTTCAGGGTAACACTAACGGTATATCCCTCCTTTGCTTTGCTTTTTTCCTTCTCTTTGTTTTCTGTTGGTCTCTTGCAAAGTTCCACATAGTCATCTCCTCATTTACTTGTTTCACCATGCATACAGGACCGACACTGGGCTAATGCCCAAGTGGTTAATTCCTTTGATCCAAAAAGCACTTAGAAATTATGGTTCTTATTAATTCCAGTAACCAGCATATAATAAGCTCAAAAGAATCTGGTTTAGTGGGCAGCATATAAGTGCAAAACAGAGATATTAGGATGGGAATTGATTTCGCCACTCTCTTTTTTCTAACGGCACTCTCCTTTTCTCACAATACAAATCACCTAATAGAGACACAAAGGAGAGTGTCGTTAGAGAAAAGAGGAGTGACAAAATCACTCTCTATTAGGACTTCCTCTTCAAAGTACGACGTTAATTATATGCCCATCATGGTTGTCCTTGCATACATATATGTCTTTTCACACTAAGCCTATACATACCGGAGGGCAAGTCTCACGCAAATGATCGGAGTTGTTCAATTTATTTAAAACATGTTTTAAGAATTTCCACACAAAAATCAACTGATTCGGATATCAGGAAGAGCTTGATCAATTCATTTATTTTTAACCGTCAAATATAAGGACAAATATTAAATGAATTGATCAAACGATTACCGATATTCGAATTAGTTGATTTTTAATAGAAACTCTTAAAACATGTTTTAAACAAATTGTACAAGGCCTTTTAATTCTCAATTTAGGTTTAACCACCACTTTATTAAGGCTAAGTTCCACTAAGATTTTTGGGCTTTTCTTTGAGATGAATCAATAATTCATTAAAGTTTGGGGCAAAACAAACAAACACCAAAAATTAAATTAAATTAAATTAAATAAGAACAAAATATGAAAAAACCACAAAAAACTTAGCCAAACTTAGCCTAACAGAAAAAACAGATCGAATGTAATAACCATCTCTTACTGAACAACCATCTCTTATTCGACTGACGTTGCATTACTTTTGAGCTAATTAGAGTAGTTTAACAAGTATATATAGACGGTGTTATTAGTCGGAATGTCAGAAAAGGTCCCCCAAAAAAAGTGTTTATATACTGTGGATGTATTATTGTTTTTCTCTAATTTCTATTATATATTTTCCCCTTGTTTTTATCTAATTATTTCAAGGGAGCTAACTTTCATATTATCTTTTGGGATAATTCCGAGCGGGTCCTATTTTTTAAATTCATGGCTGGAGCTGATCCTCCCTCAGTATTTCTCATCAAATTCTCCCCAAATAACTGCATCTCTCTCTCTCTCTCTCTACCATGTGCCCATTTAATGTGCTCTCTCTCTCTCTCTCTCTCTCTCTCTCTCTCTCTCTCTCTCTCTCTCTCTCTCTCCCTCCCCAACCCCCCCCCCCCCCCCCCCCCCCCCCCCCCCCCCCCCCCTTTCTTTTTTATTTTAAAGTTTAAATGTTGGAATGTTTATAACTTGTATTGCACATATCCCTTCTTTTTTTCTTTTTTTCTTTTTTTATAAAGTTACGTTTTTGAAATCTACTTGTAAAGATCCACATAATAAGATCAATATTGAATATAAAGTTATGTAAAAATAAAATTTCTATTTTTCAATGCCTTTTTTATTGTTTTGTGACAAAGTTTTATATTGTGCATGTTTCAACTTTTGATTTTCTATGTCCAAATGTTTATTGTTTATTCTAAACACTGTTAATTATTTATAAGGCTGAGCAATGTTATCTTTTGTCTTAATTCACAAAAACCACAATTAAATTCACTAATTACCACTGTTAAATTAACTATATAAATTCACCATTTAGAATTATTAAATTAACAATATAAATTCACTATTTATCAGTGTAAAAAATAATAAATTAATACTATTTATTCAATAATTAATTGTGTTGAAATTAGCAATTAACGTGTTAATTTAACAACTAATAGTATTAAAATTAAAAATTATGAGTCTAAATTTCCAACTAGCAACATTCTTTTAACAATTAACTGTGTTAAAATTAATAATTAACAATCTAAATTCACAATTACCAGTTTTAAAATTAACAATCTAAATTTACAATCAACAGTGTTCCTGTAATGGCTCAATTTTTTGAGAACATTAATTTAAATAAAATTAAACTAAGTTTAATATGTATTTAAATAAAATCATAATTTAGTTTTACAATAAATAAATCTTGAATCAAATTACATTCGGTTTTGCTAATCCCCGCTCACTAGGCGGAGGATAATACACAAATAACTCTAAACAAGTTTAGATATCAATACATATATATTTCACGGATATTAATACACTTTCACAAATATCAATACTTTTTTCACGGATATCAATACACTTTTTATGTATTATCCTCCACCCTAAGGGCAGAAGTTAGCATTTTGCAATTACATTTACTTCATTTAAAAGGGAAGGAGCACTATGGTAAATCTACTCATCTTGGTGTCCGTCTTCTTCAACAAGGTTTGGGTTAGCTCCGTACTCTTCCAACTGATAACGTTGTCCCTGTTCGTCTTCAAATTCTGGCATAAATTATAATGCCAGGGTCACTATCACCATGAATTTGATACTTAGATTTACATACACAATTCATTCACAACACTGTTACATAGAGGTCAAGATTTTAAAAATATGATTTTTTTTTTTTTTGGGAATCAATGAATTTGATACTTAGATGTACAGCCGCATATGACACGAGCAGGAGTTAGTGGTATCATGGGCTAATACTCTAGTGAAAATAATTGGAATCCAAATGTATCAAGATTTCTTATGCTTTTCACAACTATTGTTGATTTATTATTCAGGAAGAGGTTGCAACAAATCAACAATTTTACAGATTCTTGTCCATCGAAACGCAACACAGCGTTCTCTTATAAGGTTGGAGTATGAAACTAAGTTTTCTGAAGAACTTGACAATCGCTTGTCTGAGGAGCTTGGTGGTGATCTTAAGGTACAAAGAGGCTATAGTATTCTTTCATCACTCATTTATACGATCATGTTAGTTTTTTTTTTTTCTTGGCAAATACGATCATGTTAGTTATAAATAAGGATAAAAAAAATTATGGTACAAAGTAGAATTCCCAATTAAGTTTCATCCAAGGTTTGAGTATTACGCATAATTTAATCCTATAATTGTTGGACTTATGTATTTTATCCTTCCTATTACTTACATATGCATTCATGTTTATATTATAGTATATATTAAGCATAATGGTGGATTAATGAGTAGACTTGACATGAGCACAAGTGGCAATGCTCGGTTGGTTAAGTTTTCCTATAATAATTGGAGAAAATATAAAATAATAAAAAAATAATATAAAGATAAAATGATCAAAAAATATTAAGCTTAATAGTGATCTTAAGGTACGTACAAGAGGCTAGCACATTGTTTCGTCACTTCATTTGTGCAATAATATTTATTATAAGAATAAATAAAATCATGGTCTAAAGTAGAGTCCCCAACTAAGTTTTCATTCCGGCCACTATTATTGGTGATGATTTAGTCCTCTAACTGTATGATTTACTTGTTTTATTCTTCTTATTAACTAATATATGTCTAATGAGCTTCCATTAAGGGATTCTTTAACTTGCTAAGTTAAGGATCTTATGAGTTTGACATTGTTTCAGATCAAATTTTGATAGTCCAAACCGTTCAATGTGTTTAAAATGTAATTTTAAGGCTACGCACCTGAAATCGGCAAAAAATACGACCGGAAATGGCTTGATCAGAGCAATTTTTCGCAAAAACGCTATAAATGCATTTTTATGAAAAACTATTCGGATCAAGCCCTTAGAGATCATATTTTTTGGTGGTTTCTCGCGAGGATCCTTAAAATCACGTTCTGATCACATTGAACGGTTCGGATCATCAAAATTCGATTGGAAGGGGAGGTCCTTAACTTAACTCAATAAGGGATCCCTTATTGGAAGATGACTAATTCTTTTGATAACCTAATGATACGTATATGCTACATTTAGTATGCTTTATTATGATAAGTTTTTTTTTATTTTTGCTGAGCAAAAAGATTTTATTAATTTTTGAAGAAGATAATAAAGATTAAATGGATCTCAGGCACACTTGCAAAAACGCCACCTAAAAACCAATACCAGAAAATGGCAAGAAACCAATCGAACCAAAAAAAAAAACCTAAAACCATAAAAACACCACAAGGAAGCCCACACACTAAAACACCAAACCCAAAACACCACAAAGGACTACGAGCAAAGACAGCCCAAAATGATTTAGTTTATTACCGATTTAAACTGGTGATTTATAATTTTTTTCGCAAATTATCATACACTCAGTGTAGAGAATTAAATTTTCTAAAAAATTATGATAGATATGTGATAACTGATAATAAACGTGTTATGATGATACATTCCAATAAGCGACTTATTAGACCAGTTGGATTATTTTGTTTGATCGGCAAAAATAACATTTATTAAGAGAAGGGATTGGGGAAATCCAAGAAAGGTTGGAAAATACATCTAGATAGGTTAAAATCCAATCACAGCCCATTACACATGTTGGCTTATATGCCCAGATCTTACGATTAAAAAATCAAAACATCAGATGGCCAGCCAAAAGTCCAGATCTTACGATTAAGTAAAAAATGGAAAATATAGCCCCCAAAGTGGGCTAAGCCCAACCGGTGAAAACCCTAAACCTTAATTAACTGCAAATCTGAGCCGTTGGAAGCCCAAAGTCCGGCCACACCATCGTAATGCCACCTCCAAAACCACCAGGCCACCATCAGCAAACCCCAAGGAGAGACGAAAACAACGGCCAAGACCCCGATCTGTCGTAGATGCTCACCCTAGCCTTTCGGCAAGAACCGTGCCACCCAGCACTGAGCAAGACGGAAGACCACGCCGATCCACCGTGCACCACTGCAAGAACCACCTCGCAATTAGGCCGAGATCCGGTTAACCCAACAGAAACGAGGAGGAAGAAGATCGAGAGTAGGGATTGAAAGGAAAGACGGTGGAGAGACAAAGATGCAGAGAAGCAGAGAAGTGGGTCGGAAAAAAGAGGGGAGAAGGAAAGAGAAACAGAGGAACCGAGAACCCTTACCGTTGTTGATCCTGTCGCCGCCCAGAGACCCCGTCGAAGAACGCCGAGAAACTACCATTTCGGCTCCCATAAATGCTCAGGAGAACCCCACTCGTCGAGATCCATAATCCTGGCACCAACCGCAGCCCCACCACCTCCGACCTACTCGAAATTTTGCCGATCATTTTTGAAATAGGAAAAGGAAAACAAAACGGAAAGGGGGGTGGAGGAAGAGGCGAGGCAGCAGTGCCTCCCCCGCCAAGAGAAAACATAATCGAGAGCTAGAATGGAAGGAGGAGATGGATCGATTTTCTAGGGAGAGAGAGGCTGAGAGGTGCTTTACTATGGTTGGATTATGGTTGATTTCAACAACGATCGTTAAATCAACTCGTTCAAGAACCAATTGGACTGTGATCAATTTTATTATGATCAATTTGAAGCCACCCCAAGAGAGATTGCTTGTGTTTGCTTAAGCACTCTAGCCATGAAAAACTACTACCGCCTAAATCTTCTTATTTGCTTAGGCTTTTTCGATCTCTTTGAGATGGAAGAAGGAGATACGGTTTGTGGTTCCTTTTAACTAAATCCCGTGTTTATCGCAAATAATTAATTGACCCGAAAATAATCCAACACTCCTTAATCAGAAAGTTCTAAAGGATGTTGTACAGCTTAAACCTCTTATTTCGGTTTATTCTGCAATTGGCTTTTATAGGCTTTATTATAATTTGTTATTTGTGAACGAGAAAATCAGGACAGCGGATAGCGATATTTTGCTCCCAAGTGTACTCTTGTGTTTGTTGAGATTACGAGACTAAAAGATAAGTTGATCACTCAATTACGAGACTATCCGGGTTTTTAGACCCATAGGGGAGTTGGACTTCGGTCTTTTTAGGTGGGTTTTGTCCCAAATGGTGTTCTAATTGGCTTCTTGCCAATTTAGGTTTGGGTCGCGGATTGGACAAAAGATTGCTATTAGCATGATGTTGTTTTCTTACTTTTTTTTGATCAGATGTTGTTTCTTTACTCCTATTAGTATTGTAACAACTTCAAGATTAATGAAACTTTTTTGCTGTTCAAAAAAAAAATTAGGACTTACTTCTAAGATACCTTAGAAAAGAGGACTCATACTTATGTAGCCCTTTCTATAATTGGATAGTTATTCATTTCCAACTTATAGAAAAACAATCAGTAACTAAGAATTTAAAATCTGGATGAAATAGAAGGATATTTTGTACCCATTTCTGAGTACTGAAATTGTTGTTTCATGAATCAGCTAAGGCTCTGTTTGAAAAAGTTTTTATTTCAAATTTTTTGTTTTCGTTTCTGATATTTTTTGAAACAGGCACCATAGACATGTGTTCGTGTTACTGGTTTTATTTACAAAATACATAATCAATTCCCCTGCGTTACAGAAATTCTAAAAACACAAAAATTACGTTTTTCTTATTTTGAAAACACTTTCGGCAACCCAAAAAACAAATAAACAAAAACAATTATGGTCATCAAACATTTTTTTCTGTTATTGTTTAATAAATAAACAAAAAACTGGCAACTTTACCAAACAAAGCATAAATGAACTTGTTACATATTTTTCTTCTGTTCATGCTATTTTCCCAACAGGCTGAAAATTTTAAAACATTTGTTGTGTTTATGTAATTTACGTCTTAAACTAAAACTAAATTTTTTACTTTCAGAGAGCACTCTTACTTTGGATGGATGATCCGACAAGTTGTGATGCAAAATTAGTGAAACATGGTTTAAGCAAAAACCTCAATGTTGCAATTGAAGTAATATGTTCTCATACTTCATCCCAAATTAAACAGCTGAAAAAGACTTATCATACAATGTTTGGTTCTAACCTTGAGGAGGATATAGAATCTCAGGCATCAGGCGAAACTAAAAAGGTACCCCCTATCTCTCTCCTCTTCTAGCGAACTCATGATGCACAACAGTAATTTTGTAGATATCCTCACACTAAGTAATGTGCATAGGTATATCCAATTCGTTCACCCCAAGTCAAAATATTCATTATTGTGACCTATAGCTTAATAATTTTCAATTGAGCATCATTATACTATTCATTTTTATCACATAAGATGCCAATTGCCAATGCCGCATCCAGCATGTATACTCATCCCATTTGAACTCCGAGGGGTTTGCCAGACTCCAATAGTGGTCGTGACAACTGACCGATCGTCCATCCATGACCTGCCACGTGGTGTTAACCTTTCGTAGTTAGGATCTGGTTTTAGCCCATATACAAATTCCTGATGAGCCGATAGGCCCAGGCTATTGGGTCACGGCACCCAACACTCAGACCAGCCCAATCATCCTCGGCCCGTCCATTCATCCCTCCACATAAATTTTCTGCATTCTAACGTCAAAGTATTTGTATCACAGTTACTTTTTTTTTTTGGACAGAAACTTGCTCATCCCATTAAAAACAAACAGAACATGACAATTTACAAACATTGCAATGCTGCTCGAGCAACATCGTGAGCAGCCTTAACTTCGAGTCTAGGAACTGTAACTTTTACACACTTAAAGAAATTACATAGGTAGAGGAAATCAAAAACAGCATGTCAAACACTAATACCAGCATCATCAGGCCTTGCTAAAGCTTTGATGAACACCAAGCAATCAGTGTTGATTGTCACAGCTTCCAATCCACTCTTTACAGCTATGTCCAAGGCTTGCAATCCTGCCAAAATCTCCACCTCCACTGCTAAACTCGCCGTAAATGCCATGGTCCCATGTCTGGAACCAACACCTTGATTTCCTTCTTGAACCCAAGATGCCAGTATTATTGACTTGTTTTTTGGATTGGTCATAATTAATTGCTACTAACGTGGGAAATAATATGCTTTCTCACATCTGGCAATCCTCTTTTACTTTTTGCACGAAAATGCATGTTTGATAACACAAGGACTCAAATTGCTTTTTTTCTTTTGCTAGTTGTTGCTTAGATATGTAGGTACAACACGCTCAGAAGACCTGAAAGTAGATGCAAAGATGGTAGATGAAGATGCTACAGATCTCTTTAAAGATGGGGAGTTGAGACACGGAACTATTAATGAGGAGACTTTTATTCGCATATTCAGTGAAAGAAGCAGTGCTCATTTGGCTGCGATTAATACTTGTTATCGCGAAATGTATGTGCATTCATTGAAAAAGGTACGTGCATGTCTTCAATTTTTAACCATACCTTCATTGAATGGTTCTCACATTTCCGATGCATTGGTTATGCGGCCCAATGTATGCTATATATGGGCTAGTGTGTTATGTGGCCCAAAATGAGGCCCATGTTGTGGAGCCTTTGGCAACTAGAATATTCGGCTTTTATAGGCCTTCATCGATGGGCTAATTAAGTTGTACGTCTAATGATTATTAAGTCAGCTTTGGTTTTGCTTTAACATGCATTTATTAATTGCAGGCTGTAAAGAGGAAAACATCTTCGAACTTCAAGTGTGCGCTTTTGACAATTTTAAAATGTGCTGAGAATCCTGGAAAATACTTTGCCAAGGTACTTTTTTAATATCATAAACGTACATATATACTACATTCATAAGGGTAATTATTTTTTACTTATCTATTGCACATGTTCTTCATGGCAGTCACGACACTAATTTATATTCCTATTCCTTCATGAGAAATGCTTTATCGTTGGCTTGATATCGCATTTTTATTACCGCTTCCTTGTATGGTCATAATTGATTCTAAATTAAGATACATTTACATAAATATTAGAGCATTTGATAGATCTTTCTAATTATCATGTGAGTTGTAAAATAAACCTCCGCAATACATAATAAACCTCATGGTTTATACTTTATGAACTATGTCTAGCAATGGGATTGTATATTATTTGACCATAACAATTGAGACGAACAGTTATGAACACTTTACCGAGAAATACCCTGCATAGTGCTCAATTCTTGTTTTTAGCAAGTGAAAAGGATTGATTCAATCACATGAAACCATGATAAAATCCAACGCTTGATTTTATAAATGTTCCTCTTAAATTTATTTCTTCCAAAATGATCACAAGAAAATATTATTTCTCTTTGTCTGATTTTCTTTCCTCTCCATTTTCATGTTATCTTACAGGAAACTACATTTTCTAGTAAAAACAATAATAAACACCTATATAACGGTTGAATTCGAATAAAAAAAATTACGGTGCATACTCTTTTATAGGAATCTATTGAAATTCATCGTAATTTTGTTATAGCAAATGATGGAAGCAATATGCGATTATAACCCTTTGCAGGCATTACATAAGGCGATGAAGAGTGGCGTTGGAATTCATGATGAAACACTTAGTAGGATTATTGTGTCAAGGGCTGAAGTTGATATTGAGAAAATAAAGGCAGAGTACCTCAAGAGATATGAAAAATCATTGACTGATGTGGTTCATTCAGATACTTCTGGACATTACAGAGCATTTCTTCGCTCTCTTTTGGGGGTACCCCCATCAATAGTTAGTGGCTCTTTAGAGTTAACTATACTGTCAGCCGGTAGTGTTCCTCCGGAGGCAACTACCCTGCCACTAGAGGGTACTATTCCTCCAAATGTAATTACTGGGTCCACAGTGAGTGTTCCTCTGGAGGTATCTGCTACATCTACAGAGATTGTCCCTTTGAACAAAGTCGAGTCAATTAAGAGTGTGCCTCTGAAGATAATTTCCGAGTCAATAGAAAGTGTTACTGATTCGAATGCAACAACCTTGTCATTGACAAGTATTCCTCCTGAGTCAAGTGGCGAGTCAACCGAGAGTGTCCATCTAGAGGTGACCTCTGAGGCAATAGAGAACGTTCCTACAACGTTTATTGTCGAGTCAACAGAGAGTGATCCTTCGGAGTTAACTGCTAAGCCAAAAGAGAGCGTCATGATGGCATCAACTTTAACGAGCGGTACTCCTGATGATCAAGAGCTAATTACTAAGGCTCGGGATGATGCAACCAACTTGAACCAAGCTTTTGCGGGTAAGACCACTGATATATCCCTCTCTTTGCTTTGCTTTTTTCATTTTCTTTGTTTTCTGTTGGTCTCTTTCTTCATTAATTTGTTACACCCTGCATATATATAGGGCCTTGGACATTACAGGCCCAATTATTTTCAGTACCTAGTGCATACTCCCAAAAGAAATTGTTTTACTACGCTGCAGCATATATATAATTAAGCGCAACAAAAAAAGAAAAATATTAGGACCAAGGGCATAACTATGAGAGTATAGAAGGGTGGGCTATAGCCTTGGTCAACTTTGAAAAAAAAAAAAAATTTAACATGAGCAGATGGCCTTTTAACTCTCAATTCTGTTCTGGCCGACCACTTCTTATTGAACTCAGGTGGCATATCTTTTGGGCTATGGTTAGTTTAACATGAGCAAATGTTATTAGTGAGAGTATCCAAAAAAAAAAACACACAAAAAAAAAGTGTTTATGTTTTGTGTGACGTACTATTGTTTTTTTTTTTTTTTTCCAATTTCTATTATATATTTTCCCCTTTGTTTTAATTTACTTACTGAGCTATCCTTAATAATATTTTTCGCTTTAAATAAAGATCTCACCTTTTAACCGTGATTAATAACTCCCTTTGCGAGTTTAATATAGTTTTCAAATTTGTATCTAGAACGTGAATCATTGTTTCCTCCTATTATAAAAGAAGTGGCAAACCACAAAGATATTTCAATTCAATCAAAAACATACACTAGCTAAAAAGCAAAATTTATATAACCTTGAAATTCTATTACACAAATAATTCCGGCACCAAGAATAATTCGATCTTGATGTATTGCAACTGGGCATGCATGAAACCAAAATTACAGACCAAATTTGGCCATGCCCTGATCCCATAAAGAAACAGGAAAAAATGTCTAAGCATTCCAAACTCGTAACAATTCACACAATCCCTATCCCGGACAACCTGAGTTCTGATCGTTCCAATCTCAGCATACACTGCATTACACAAATTACAAGGCAAAAATAATACTCCCTCCGTCCCTTTTTTTGTGTCCAGTATTCCATTTTGGGCTGTCCCTTAAAAAGTGTCCATTTTGTAAAGTTAGGAGAGTAAAAGTTGGTGTATTGTCTATTTTGTCCCTAAAAGTAGATTTTATTTTGAAAAGTTAGTGAGTAAAAGTGTAATGATGATGGGTAAGTAGAGAAAGTGGAGGAAAAAGTTGATGTGAAAGGTGTAATGATGATATTTTTTTAATAAGTTGGAGTTACGAAGCAGGACACTTAAAAAGGGACGGAGGGAGTAGTAGATATCTTAACTTCTGAGTATCTGCTGCATCCACAGAGAATGCCCCATTGAACACTGGCGAGTCAATTGAGAGTGCGCATCTGGAGGTAACTTCTGAGTCAATAGAGAGCGTTCCTCCGGAGGTAACTATCCTGCCATCAGTGGGTGTTCCCCCCAAGGTAACCCCCAGGTCCACCGTGAGTGTTCCTTTGGAGGTACATGCTACATCCACAGAGAGTGCCCCTTTGAACACTGGCGAATCAATTGGGAAATCAATTGGGAGTGTGCCTCTGGAGGTAATTTCTGAGTCAATAGAGAGCATTCCTATGGAGGTAAGTACCCTGCCACCAGTGGGTACTGTTCTTTCTAAGGTAACTACCGGGTCCATAGTGGATGTTCTTCTGGAGTTATCAGTTGTATCTACGGAGAGTGTCCCTTTGAACACTGTTGAGTCAACTGGGAGCGCAGTAACTACTGAGGCAACAGAGAACGTTCCTCCGAATGCAACAACCATGTCATTGACAAGTGTTCCTCGTGAGCCAATTGTTGAGTCAACCGGGATTGTCCATCCAGAGGTGACCTCCAAGTCAACAAAGAGCAATCCTACGATGTTAGTCGTCCCGTCAACAGAGAGTGCTCCTTCGGAGGTCACTACTAAGCCAACAGAGGGCGTCGTTCCTGATCCAGAGTTAATTACTAAGGCTCGGGATGATGCGATCAACTTGAACCGTGCTTTTGCGGGTAATACCACTGATATGCCCTTCTCTTTGCTTTGCTTTTTTCATTCTCTTTGTTTTCTGTTGGTCTCTTTCTTCATTAACTTGTTACACCCTGCATGTATATAGGGCCTTGGACATTACAGCCCCAATTATTTTCCAGTACCCAGTGCATACTCCCAAAAGAAATTGTTTTACTACGCTGCAGCATATATATATAAGTGCAAGGGAAAAAGAAAAATATTAGGACCATGGGCATAACTATGAGAGCATAGAAGGGTGGATTATAGCCTAGGTCAGCTTTGAAAAAGACAAAAAAATTATATGTAAATTTAGCCCAAATAATTTTAGCTCAACCCATTCCACCTATCAACGCGTTTTAGACCAGGTAGGGCAGATTACATGCCATTGATTAGGACTCACTCCTCGAATTTCGACATAGGCTTCACAAATAGATCAGGTCTAACCCTGCATGCATGCATATATGTCTCTTCATATATATGATATGATCGATATGATGCATATATGTTTGTAGATGGCCCTTTAACTCTCAATTCTGTTCTGGCCGACCACTTCTTATTGGACTCAAGTGGCATATCTTTTGGGCTACGGTTAGTTTAACATGAGCAGATGTTATTAGTGAGAGTATCCAAAAAAAGACAAAAAAAAAAAAAAAAAGTGTTTTTGTTGTGTGACACACTATTGTTTTTTTTTTTTTTTTCTAATTTCTATTATATATTTTCCCCTTTGTTTTTAATTTACTTACTGAGCTACCCTTAATAATATTTTTCGCTTTAATTCAACATTTTCTCTTTTTGTTTCTTCTCCTATCCCTCGAGAAATATCGCAATGTTCCTTTTTTGGCTTCCAGACATGTTGTTGTCGACCACAATTCACAAAACTATTTTCGAGCAACTCACATTTTGCTTAATTAATTTCCTAGAGGGGAATATTTGGTAAATAAGATTTTTTTTCGTGTGTGGGAATCAGATGAATTTGATAGTTAGATGTATATAGTCCCATATGACACAAGCCTGACCCAGCGAACATAATCTACACATATATCAAAATTTTATGCTTTTGACAAATGTTGTTGACTTGTTATTCAGGATGGGGTGCGACCACGCAACAATCTTGAATATTCTTGCTCATAGAAGCGCGAAACATCGTACTCAAATAAGGCTGGAGTATAAAACTAAGTTTTCGGAAGACTTTGACCATCGCTTGTCTAAAGAGCTTATGTTTAGTCCTGATCTTAAGGTACAACGCTAGCGCATCGTTTCATCACTTCACATTTCTGTGATAATATTTGTTATAAGGATATAAATAAAATCATGGTGTAAACTATCTCGATAAAGTTTTCATTCCCCCAACCAGTGTTTTTTTTATAGGCAACAAGATTTTATTAAAAACTCAACAAAGGGTATATCGAGAAGAGACCAAATATAGACCACTGAGAAAGCGGTACTGCATAGGCATGAGAGAAAAAAATAGAAAAGAAGATTACATTCAATGAAAATTGGATATTTTCCAACAGACAGACTAAAACATTAGTCTCATTAGAATGAAACTCAGCAGAAGGATCTTCCATAAGAATTTGGTAAAGCTCATCTCATCCAGCACCATATGCCGCAGAAGCAATCCCATCATATCAAGAAATCCCAACAAACTAGTTTACAGCATAGTGTTGTTTATGATTTAGTCCTCTTAACTCTATAAATTGCCTATTTTACTTAGATATGCCAACAAATTTGATACATACTAGAGTTGTGCTCGTTCGATATATGTAACAAAGAAAAAAGGTATTCACATGGGTGTTATTGTCGTTCTCATGCATAGAATGATAGAACGGCATGACTACATTCTACGCCCCTGTACTTTGAGCAGATTTCAAAGACATCCCCTCAATTCTACTTTTAAACAATTACACCTCTTGACTATATATGGACTAAAGCGTGACCGTTAGTTATTTTTGTTATATTTGATGAAAAAGTAGATTTATTTACGACTTCGAAAATAGTCAAAAACTTTTCTTGTCCGATTTTAAATGCCATTATTTTTTTCCCTATTTGAAATGTTTTTAAACAAAAAACTTAACAAATCAGTTAGTAAAGTGCGAATTTCCCTTACTTTTTAAGTGGAGAAATTTTGGGATTTCTCCGCATGTAAAATCTACATATCATGGAACCACCATCTGCGGAAAATTATTTAGAAAATTGTCATCAAGTGAAAGGAAAAATGTCACACCTTAATTAAAGAGCAATTCATTCCATTTCAAGCTCAATTTCATTACAGATTTTTCATTTGTTTTTGTTATTTTCACAACAAAAATGGCTGAAAACTATAAAACATATGTTGTGTTTATGTAACTTATGCTGTAAACTAAAACTAAATTTTTACTTTCAGAGAGCACTCTTACTTTGGATGGATGATCCGGCAAGCCGTGACGCAAAAATAGTGAAACGTGCTTTAAGTAAAAACCTCATTACTGTTGCAATTGAAGTAATATGTTCTCGTACTCCATCCCAACTTGAAGAGCTGAAAAAGGTTTATCGTACAATGTTCACGACTTACCTTGATGAGGATATAGATCAATCTCATGCAAACGGCGACAATAAAAAGGTGCTCTCTATCTCTCTCATCCTCTAGCGAAGTCATGACTCACACAACCCACCTTACACATGCCATATCTGCGATAAAATAGTTAAATATAACAGTAATTTTGTAGATATCCTCATACATATAGTCATGTGTATAGCTACATCCAGTTATTCGTTCATCCCAAGTCAAAATATTCATTACATGTGACCTATAGCTTATAATTTTCAATTGAGCATCATTATAGGACTCTAACCTAGTTGGTATCTCTTGATCCTCCCCATAGGTCAGGGTTTGAGTCTGATCATGGACATTTGGCATTCAGGGCTATTTGAAAATCTGCTAACTCTCCTTGACGTATGAGATATTGGCCCCAAAAAAAAAACCTATAAGTCACATTCCATCGCCTGCCACGTGGCACAAACTTAACCTTTTGGTGTCAGGATTTGGTTTTAGCCCATATATGCATACATTCCTGATGAGCCGATAGGCCTGAGCTATTGGGCCAGGGCCAACACTCTGACCAGCCCAATCATCCTCGGCCCATCCATCCATCCCTCCACACAAATTATCTGCATTCTAATGTCTTTCTTAGATGGCAATATTATTTGACTTGTTTTTTGGATTGGTCAGCTATTACTCAACATGGGCAATAGGCTTTCTCACGTCTAGCAATCCTCTCTTACTTTATGCATGTACGTGTCGGTAACACAAGGATTCTAATTGGTTTTTTTTTTTTTTCTTTTGGTAGTTGTTGGCCGCATATGCAGGTGCAATACGCTCAGAAAGCTCAAAAGTAGATGCAGTGATGGTAGATAAAGATGCCAAAGACCTCTTTAAAGTTGGGCAGTGGAGATTCGGAACTATTGAGGAGACTTTTATTCGCATATTCAGTGAAAGAAGTGGTGCTCATTTGGTTGCGATTAATTCTGCGTATTGCAAAATGTATGTGAATTCATTGAAAAAGGTACGTGCATGTCTTCAATTTTTAACCATACCTTCATTCAACGGTTTTCACATCATTTTTGGATGCATTTGTTATGCGGCCCAATGTATGCTATGGGCTAGTTTGTTCGTCAATGAGTTAAGTTGTCTAATGATTATTAAGTCAGCTTTTGTTATCCTTTAACATGCATGTATTAAATTGCAGGCTATAAAGAAGGAAACATCTTCGAAATTCAAGTGTGCGCTTTTGACAATTTTAAAATGTGCTGAGAATCCTGGAAAATACTATGCCAAGGTACTTTAAAGATATCATAAAATCGTACATATATACTACTTTCATAAGGTAATTTGTTTTTACTTATCTTTTGCACTTGTTCTTCCTATTCGTTGATGAGAAATGCTTTATCGTTTGGTTGTAAATATTGTTATCACAATTTTAATTCAACGCTTCCTTTTATGGTCGTTATATTTTAAATTTAGATACATTTACATACTACCTCCGTCCTAAAATGTTGTGCATGTTTCCTTTTTTGAACGTATTAAAAAATTATCTATATCTTTTAATGTATAATCTTTTATATATTCAATATTGATCTTATTTGATAAATCTCAATTAATTCTTTTAAACAAAGATTTTGAAATCATAAAAAATATTATAGATTGTAAGATATAGATAATTTTTTGTGCTGTTCCAAAAAGAAAACAAACACAACAAATTGGGACGTAAGGAGTAATTATTAGAGCGTTTGACAGATCTTCCTAATCATGTGAGTGGTAAAATAAAACTCCGCAATACCTAATAATTAAACCTCTTGGTTAATATACTCCATGTGTGAACTATGTCTGGCAATGGGATTGTAATTGATTCGACCATGATAATTGATACGAATAGTTACTAAACGCTTTTTTTCGTCAACGTTATTGAACACTTTACTCTACCTAGAAACACCCTGCTTAGTGCTCAATTCTTGTTTTTAGTAAGTGAAAAAGGATTGCATGGTTTAATCACATGAAACCATGGTAAAATCCAATGCGTGAATTTATTATTGTTCCTCTTAAATTTATTTCTTCCAAAATTATCACAAGAAAATATCATTTCTCCGTGCATGATTTTCTTTCCTCGCCAATTTCATGTCATGTTACAGAAAACTGTATTTTCTAGTAAAGACAATAATAAACACCCCTATAACAGTTGAATCCGAATAGAAAATATTACGCTGCATACTCTTTTATATGATTCTATATATAGAAATTCATCGTGATTTTAATTAGTGAAACACTTTATAACCCTTTTGCAGGCATTGCATAAGGCGATGGTCGGCCTTGGAACTGATGATGAAACACTCACTAGGATTATTGTGTCAAGGGCTGAAGTTGATATTGAGAAAATAAAGACAGAGTACCACAAAAAATATGGGAAATCATTGAGTGACGATGTTCGTTCAGATACTTCTGGACAATACAGAGCATTTCTTCTCTCGCTTTTAAACCCCAATGCCTAGGTAATGGGCCATGGATCATGTATCTCTAAATTCTTTATCAAGATGTCTCAATGCATTTACACCCGCTTGAACTAATGAGAATCTCAAGTATAAGAATTTTCACGAATTGAAATCATGCGGTAGAGATTAATGCATTGAGAAATTGAAAAATAAAGAGTTTTGATCGATGATAAAGCCTCCTGTCCCTAGATAAGGCATCCATTAGGTAAAGTGTGATATAAGGTGTGGATTTGGACTTCTCTCTCCCTCTCTCTCAGTTTTCTTAGTTCCTGTGTGATATAAGGTGTGGATTTGGACTTCTCTGTCCCTCTCTCTCAGTTTTCTTTGTTCTTGTGTGTTTGCGTTTTAGGTTGTATGGTTGGTGATTTCAGATGTAATTCAGTGGCTACATTATAATTATTTGTTGTTATTAATAAACTCATTTTGGTTGTATGAGAAAAATACTTTCATACAAGGATATGACTTTTTAACTCTTGCTCTTATCTTTCTTTGAGATAACCGGGCCATAGAATCATGAGTTGTGCAAAATCGAAACCAATGAGATAAATATCATTTGGTTTACACATAAATGAGAGGACAAATTGTTAGCAATTTTCTGTTCATAGACATATATAGATCATAAAATTAAACATTGTAAATTATCGAATAAGGTTTGAGTTGTGTCGATATTACCCATTAAGTCATGGTCGTTTAATAAATATTATCGGAGAATTGACAAGTTTCAATTAGCATGTGTTCGGGTCATGCCTCTTGTGAGATTATTGAGGAATATATGAACTTTCTTTTTTTTCTTGTTTCTCTGGAAACAAGTCAGTTTTTTTTTTTTTTTTTATCGGCAAAGTACTTCAACACTTGATTACCAATAATCTTTGATTCGGAAACTGATCCAACGTTTCCTTTTACAGGCGACAGAGGAGTAATTTTGATAAACTCCACGAAGAGACAATTATCTACGGTTCTGTGCAATCTCAGTCGTCTAAAAGTGTTTTGGACGATCTGGATTGAAAACAATCTGTTAATGCTAATAGATTGTTTTCAAACCGAATTATCTAAAACGGTTTTGGACAGCCGAGATTGAGTGTCGTAAACCTTATTCGCAGCCCTCAGTAAATTAATATTTTCTCCTCCACGAATGATTTATGTGTCAGCGAACTCTTCATGTTATTTGGGAAACGAGTCAGTGTTAGTCCGATTCTTTTTTTCTTTTTTTATAAGTGGAATTTTGAGTTCGGATTAACACCTTTTATTGGTTTGGATTAGCAAACATGTACTAATCTCAAAACACTATTTCATCTACTAGTCTGCTCGAATTAGCTCTTTTATTCCGTATGTATTTTACGACGATGCGGTTATGCTGATTAAATATCAGACATTACTTGTTTCTATAATTGATTAACTGAAGATTTATATTTCGGGGCATAAAGTATATTTTCTTTTCTTTTTTTTTCTCTTTTTTTTGGTTCTCTCTATGATTCAAGTTTTCCTTGTATCTAGAGGGAATCATCTCGATATACCCTTAGTCGAGTTCAATAAAATTTTGTTGCCGATAAATTAAAAAAAAAACCAACCCAACTCCACTAACTACAAAACAGATCTCAACAAAACAAATCTCATCTCGATATACCCTTTATCAGTTGAACTAGATCAAGCTGTGATTTGCTATGTCCATCTCCTTTACAGCTATGTATTTTCTGAAAAAAAGTTGATGAATATTGTTCGGTAGCGTATTGACTAAAAATTTTCTTTTTGCTAAGCTTTGCTTATTAGAGCAGTAAAAAGATCATCTGACAAAAAAGGTTAATTCAACAGCACCTCTATGAAATTAGGAAGTGCAACTTGGACATTCATGTGGTAATAAATCTGCAGCATATTTAATTGAACAATTTTAAATGTTTATTCGATCTTAGAAAATCAAATATATTTTAAAAAATTTATCCATATAATCTAATTAATTTAAATAGTTAATAAAAAATCAAACTTATAACTGATTACAAACGGGATCAAAATCATTTTCTAACATGTTAATTAAACTTCTAAACAACAACAATGATACACTATCGAGATACAAATTTATTCTATCAAATAATTTATTCTATCAGATCAAAAACTCAAAAGTGTATTCTCAGTACATGGTAAAATTGAACATAGTGTCACATATTTTGTTAATCTCATCATGATAGATTGAGTAATCCGTAGGTGTATGTATATGTACATACATGGAATCATGCTAAATTACATATTTAGCATGATTATCATGATAATTATCATGCTAGATTGAATGTAATTTTATGGGTTTGGTCATTAATATGTAGATCGTAAACTAGTTTGTAACGACTCGGAATTTGTTTTAATAAAAATTTCATTTATTTATCGGAATTTCTTTTAATTACTTAATATTCCTTTTTAATTTCTATAATTCATCATAATTAGATTTTAGTCCTTAAAATTTTATTTCTTGATTAAAAGCCCTACGTGGCTAGTAAAATTAGTTTTCAACCGATTAGTTGGAGGAACCGAGCTACCAATCCACTTAGTTACATTACCCTAACCCTAATTGGACCTTTTTGACCATCTTTGAGCCTTATGAACCCCTCCGAACCCTATTGAACCATTAGACCATAGGAGTAATTATTTTACTCCCATGACAAGTCATCAAACCCTAATTATCACCAATATTCTCTTGTCCATTGGACAATAAATGTTAGGGGAATTATTATTCCTTGGATAATAAACATTTGACTTGCCAAAGTGTGTATAACTTGACTAGACAAGTCATAGCCATCATTTTGCTTCCAAAAGAAGCAAGACTAGCCATGCCATGCATGCATACCTAGTTTTTAGCCTTAAGCCTATTATTCTAGGGTTACTTTCCTAGATGTGTGTGTGTGTGTGTGTGTGTGTGTTTGTACATATTACCAGAGAGAGGAGGCCGAGAGAGAGAGGGGGAGAGAGAAAGGTGTGGGTGTGCATGCTTTTGGATACTTACACAAGTTAACCTTTTAACTACTCTCACACTCTACCTTAGTACACTTTACAACCCATTTCTAGTCTTCCAAAGTACAGTCTTAGCCATCATTTTGTTCTTTCTTCCAAGCAAGCCCTTCCTAGGACAAGACAACCCATGAACCCTTCATAATAACCTAGGATTTGGCCTAGGATGGAAGTAACAAGTCATGGAAGGCATGGCATACTTGATTTGACCTTACAATGGAGCAAAATCCATGGGAAAAGAGAGAGAGAGAGAGAGAGAGAGAGAGAGAGAGAGAGAGAGGGCTGGCCAAGGAGGGGAGGGGGAGTCCAAAATTTTGCTATAAATAGCACCACCCTCATGCCATTCAACTCACACATTCACCTAGCAACTTCTCTCTCTAAGAAATTCTAGCATTCTTGCCTTGTTCTTGTTGTTCTTGCTTGTTCTTGAAGTTCTTCTTGAATTCTTCAAGAAACCCACCCAAAACCCCCTTTTCGATCCAAAAAGTTCAAGTAGTTTAGTCAAGATCAAGTTTCGAGAGAAACCTTTCTCTTTCGAAACTACCGGAAGCCAACCGTAGGAAGTTACTCTGCCCGATCGTCAACTTACCTTCCATAGTCGCCATTACCGCCAAGAAGAAAGGTAGAACCCCTAGTCCAATAACTCTACGTATAGCATAGAATCGTACGTTAGAAGATAGAATGTTCTTAATTCAAAATATCAATATCCTCATCGTTTTCCTTAAGTAGACAAGGTTATCTATTGTTTAGTTTTCAAGTAGATAAGGTTATCTATCGTTTATTATTGCCATGCATGGTAGTCAACAAGTACATCTTAATAATGGAAGAATGAGCATGTTGAATGAGCTACTTTTACTCTAATAAACATGTGTTGTTTTGAATTTTTCATAAAGGAAGAAAGAACGATTTTCAAAAGATAAGACTTTATCGTTGATAGAAGTATTCGTATTTTGATCTTTAGGATGGTTATAAGCATGATTATTGGAGTAATATAGAGTTGGATGATCTTGTAAGTTTAGTTTCAAGATTACAATGAATGATTTATGTGTGTGAAAAGTCCTACTGCGGAATCTATGCATGAAAATGAGATACGGAAATCGAGAAAGTAGAAACATGACACCTAGGGTGTGGTTTGATGAAAAGTCGTGTTTTGAAAAGGTGAAATGTTTTGGAAACCGCAATGTGGCCAGACATGATAGCCCATTGTGTGGTGTGTATTTTGTGTGCCAATGGGAACCCAGTGCGACGGAACCATTGTGAGGATACTCGGGAACTCGGAATCGAGGTTGGGTGTGTGGCTTGGTTATCCGCGGAGAGGAGCCAATGCAAAGTGTGCCAATGGAAACCCGGTGCGGCGGAACCATTGTGAGGATACTCGGGAACCCGGAACGGCAGAACTGAGGTTGGGTGTGTTAAACGGATTTTGAAAATAATGATAAGGTTAATGAAATGTGTAAAAATGATGACACGATCTACGAGAAGTCGCGTAGGAGAAACTCAGAACTCATAGACACTTACGTTAGTTGAATATTGAATGTAGTGTATCATTGTTAATTGTGGTGTTAATCATGTACTTGTTGAAATCGTTAACTTTTGATCAATTTTGTAAGTTAAGGGTTAGTGGGTATGGGTTATTCTATTGAGCCTTCATAGCTTACGGTGTTACCTTTAATGACCCTGACATATTATATTGATGGTAACGTCGGTATAATCTGTCAGATCTCATAGATGAACAGGGTGAATTTTATACCTTGGAAGCTTTTGGAGCCAAAGAGCTGGCCCGAATGGAAGAGGAAGCGGAACAGTAGATAGAAACCCTAGCTACCCCTTCTTTGTTGATTAGAAGTACTCTTTTGAAATTTATGTTGTAATATTGAGCCAGACTCCTTTTAATATTCAATGAAATTGTCCTATTTAACGTTCTCAAAATTGGGGGCGTTACATAGTTATTGGCCGTGCATAAAGGAACGACGCAATACATTCTAAATAAAGTATCATACTCCACATTTTCCTTCTCCCAAACGAACTTTTTTCCAACAATTTTCGTTTTCTAAATAAGTCTCAAACAACCAATTTAAGCAAATGAGTTCAAGAGAAAGAAAACAGTCTAAAACAACTTATGCTACCAAACCTATCTAGTCTCATTAGTTGCATTAAATGAGCTGGTAGCATCTACATGCAATAGTATAGTGAAGTAAAAAGTAGGGGTGGCAAATTGAACCCAGACCCATCAACTAAAAAATAGATCCAATCCAAACCATTTATTAGTTGGGTAAAAATGGGTTCAAACCCAGCTAACCCATTATTAGTTGGGTCATAATTGGGCATCAATTGGGTCAACTTAAATGACCCAATAGGCAATAAAAGTAACCCACCAAATTTCATCTCTTAATTGGTCTCTTTTCCCTCTCTCGCTCTCTCCCCCCCCCCCCCCCCCCCCCCCCCCCCCCCCTCTCTCTCTCTCTCTCTCTCTCTCTCTCTCTTAATTGGCCTCTTTTTCAAACCCAGACCCATCAATTGGTCCCTTTTCCCTCTCTCTCTCTCTCTCCCCCCCCCCCCCCCCCCACCGAACCCCCAGGAGCATGGCCTTCTCTTTCTTTTATTCAATTGTTTTGTCCTAAATCACACGCGTCCAAAAATATTTTGAATGGTCCGAATTAAAAATCAATTGTGACCGGTAACAATTATTTTGACAGTCAAAATTGAAAACACATCTCATCCATTAATTGCGCGAATGGACCCGTGAAATTGTGCTCCGCCGTGAATAAATTTCTCTCATGGTAGTCCCGCAAAGGGTTTGGATTAAAAAATTGACTTATTTTTTTGTCTTTATTCAAAAAAAAAATTATTAAATTTTTTTTTGTTTTGTGTCATTTTTTTGTGACTTATTAATTTGTTTTGATAAGAGGAATCGAAAAAGTAAAAAAATTTGATCGAAACTTATAATTTTTTGAATAAAGACAAAAAAAATCAATAAGACAAAAAAAATTACTTATTCTCGTCTTTTTGAAAAAATTTATGAGTTTCGATCATAATTTTTTTTTACTTTTCTAATTTTTCGATCATAATTTTTAGTATATATGTAATTGGGTTAATGGGCAGGTCGGGTTTGCTTTAAAATAAATGGGTCGGGTTGGGTATGGGTAATTAGACTCTTAGTTAATGGGTTTAAATGGGTCAATGACCCATTAAAGACCCAACCCACTAACAACTTACCCAATTTGACCCAAACCCGCCCGTTTACCACCCCTAGTAAAAAGTGTAGAGCCACAAATAAAATACACAAGCACGTGCATTAATATGTGGGCCTCACACATACTATGCCACCGCACCAGTGTGTGTGGTGTCATACATTTATGTGTGTTTGTGTATTTTGCTTGTCGTTCTAGACTTGTTGATAATTAAACGGGATTCCTACTCAAATTTCACTTTTTTGGGCGCACAATCACTCCTTTCCCACCCATTATGAAGCCAACAACCAAAAGTACTACTCCCTCCGTCCCTTTTTAAGTGTCCTGCTTCGTAACTCCAACTTATTAAAAAGACATCATCATTACACCTTTCACATCAACTTTTTCCTCCACTTTCCCTACTTACCCATCATCATTACACTTTTACTCACTAACTTTTCAAAATAAAATCTACTTTTAGGGACAAAATAGACAATACACCAACTTTTACCCCCCTAACTTTACAAAATAGACACTTATTAAGGGACAGCCCAAAATAGAATACTGGATACAAAAAAAGGGACGGAGGGAGTATACGAATTTCGATATCTCTCATTATTGCCTACTTATGAACGTTTAAAGGAATTTACATTTTCTGTACGTATAGATAAAGGAATCGTTATGCATAATCATAAACTTAAATGATCTAAAGTTAGCAGAGTAGAATTCATTTACTGAGTTTTTTTTCTTTTTTGATCGGCAATTTATCCTAGTTTCAATTATCCTTCTTTTCTCCCTAGTGGCTGGAGGCCATGGACGGAAGATGGTTTACTCAAGTTCAAACATAGTTTAGATAAACAACACCAGCATTGACATCATTTGAGACTCTCACTCTCTCTAAACTTTTTCCCAAACAAGGTTTTTGCCGGGCGAGGGGGCTGCGCCACCCCACATCTTTTTCTTTGATGCCGTTGATTTCAGATCCGGCATCCTCAATCCGCCAACTCTGGGGATGAGGTTTTTCCGGCGACTTTGGTGTCGGTTTAGACGGCAAAGTGATTGGTTTACCGAAATCGGCGCTTGATGGTGAAATGCTCACATCTAGGTTTCTTTTCTAGTTTTTTTTTTTTTTAATCGGCAAAAGAATATATTTGTTACTCCACGAAGGGTACATCAAGGGAAACAAAAATAAAAAGAAGAAGATAAATACCTACCTCATGGGATCCGGGGGCTCTGCTGCCTTCTGGGCAGCAGCCCCTACCCACACCCTCAAAACGACGTCGTTTTGAGGGTAAATTGCTGAGCAAGGGACAAAACGTTGCCGTTTTGGTGGGAAAAAAATTCCTTATTCTCCGTTTGCAATCCTATGAAGCAGAAACTTGATTATGAGAGCTTTAAAGACAAAATTTGATTATGTCTCTTTAGAATAATATGATCAAAATAATAAGATTTTCACACCCGTTCAAACGGATTAAAAATTGGAGTACTTAATTTTTTAACCATGTTTTTTAATACTCCCTCCGTCCCCTTTTAAATGTCCTACTTCGTAACTCCAACTTATTAAAAAAACATCATCATTATTCCTTTCACATCAACTTTTTTCTCTACTTTCCCTACTTACCCATCATCATTACACTTTTTACTCACTAACTTTTCAAAATGGAATCTACTTTTAGGGACAAAATAGACAATGTACCAACTTTTATCCACTAACTTTACCAAATGGACACTTATTAAGGGACAGCCCAAAATGAAATACTAGACTATAATAAAGGGACGGAGGGAGTATATAAATGGTCTTAAAAAATTAAGTACTCAAATTTTCACTCCGTATAAATCGGTGCAAAAATCTTATTACTCTGATCATATTATTCTAAAGGGTCATAATTAATTTTTTATCTTTAGGGCTCTCATATTAAGTATATGCTCTTTATTTAGGATCCTGTAGAGTAGAAATTTGATTATGAGAGCACTATAGACAAAAATTAATTATGACATTTTAGAATAACAAGATCTTTGCACCGATTTAAACGGAGTAAAAATTTGAGCACTTAATTTTTTGAGACCGTTTATATATTAAAAAATATGGTTAAAAAATTAAGTGCTCCAATTTTTAATCCGTTTGAACGGGTGTGTAGATCTTATTATTCTGATCATATTATTCTAAAGAGATATAATCAAATTTTGTCTTTAAAGCTCTCATAATCAAGTTTCTGCTTCATATGATTGCAAACGGAGAATAAAGAATTTTTTTCCCACCAAAACGGCAACATTTTGTCCCATCTCTGCAGTTTACCATCAAAACGACGTCGTTTTGAGAGTGTGGGTAGGGGCTGCTGTCCCCTCTGGGCAGCAGAGCCCCCGGATCCTACCTCATGATGTTGATACATGAGGCAACGAGAAAACCCAAAGCACACCATCCAACAAAAAGTTAAATGATTAGAGATGAGAGTCCTCAAAACTGAGTACACGACAAACTGTAACAAAAAAACAATGCATCAAATGTATCCTCCTCCGCTGCTAATATTGTTTTCTTCTCCTCCCTTTGAGTTTGTGCTATTTTAGCCTAAAATTTCCGCATCAGGATGTAGGCAGTTCAAATTTTTTCAATATTGTTACGATGAAATCTATTTGTAAGTTAGGGTAGTTTGGCGTACGTTATGAATAATTTTTTGATTTTTCATAAATAAATAAAAGAAAGAAAAAGAAAGGGGGAACATGCCCTTCCCATTATGCAAGATTTTTCTATATTGTTATCGTCTCCGCGTATAAGTCATTGTAAAAAAAAAAAAGGATGAAAGTGCTGATAAAAAGAGAGAGATAAGGATGAAAACAATGAATGGGACGACAAGGGGAATCGTACTTTTTTATGATATGTTTTCTGAAAAGGCTTTAGTTGGGCTTGTCTTTTCCAATTATATATGTAGGGTAACCACGAAAGTAATTCCCACGTATGTGCAGACCATAATATGATCCGAACGGTTCATTAATTTTAAAATATTTTTTTAATTGACCCTATTGAAAATTAGCTTAATAGGATACATGTAAGTGTTTGATCCAATCTTACAACTTTTCATTCAGAATTTTGGATTGAAATTTTGAATGAAAAGTTGTAAGATTGGATCAAGCATTTACAGAGTTGAGTTTTGTTCACTCTCTACTTAAAAAGGTGAAAATTATCCTCCTTCCTATTGGTTGAAATGATGTGAACCCTAGCATAAAGTGATGTCATGCTTACCAAAAAGTATATTGCATAGTAAGCATGATATCACTTTGTGGTGGGGTCTACACTATTTCAACCAATGAGAGAGAGAGTAATATTCACCCTCTTTTAAATAGAGTGAACAAAACTACACTCAGCATTTACATGTATCTTTTTTTTTTAATAGTGAAAAAATCTAGTAATCAAATGTAAAGAATTACAATGATTAAACAGCACAAGAGGAAGACATCACAGCACGAAGATGACATCTCAACTAAGTTGACACCCCAGCCCATGACAATCATATGCCACTCGAGGCCCAAGAGCGATTACAAATTGGCAAGATACCAACAGAAATCAAAGCAGAAAGAAAAAAAAAAAGCTCAAAACATGAGCAACCCCAGTTCAGTTAATTAAACAGAAATGAAAGAGAACTCCTGTTTCATAAAGAGAACTCCTGTTCCATATATAGTAGCAGTTGTTTCCAATAAAATCAATGACGAGCAGCTCCATGTACTTCAGTGCTTTACCCGGCCTATGGATTAACAATACCACAGTGGAGATAGTATTTCATTAACAATATGCATTTACATGTATCTTATTGATCTGATTTTTTACAAGATATCTTTTAAAAAATATTTTCAAATTAATGAACAACTCGAATTATTTTGTGGGACCCCCCCCACAGGCCCCCCCCCCCCCCAATCTGTGGAATGTCTATTTAAAAACCATATGTGAGGATAGAACGGTTTGTTACCATGTTCTTTTTAATTGAACAACGGCAATTTCATTTTATTGTCTAGAGGCATTATAAAGATTTCATTAATAAATATAGGAACGAACTAAACCTACTATTTAAAGTCTAAATATATACGAGCACATGCACTAGCAGGCTCTATGACGCACACTGCAAAAGCAGACCAACAAAAATATTGGACACTGGGTAGTAAAAGATTTATAGTAGAGGATCCCTAAGGGAAACCCAGCTCAGACCATACGAATAAGCATAGATTGAAGAAAGAGTTGTGCTATAGGTACAGCAACCCACGTATAGCAGCCGCGTACAGATTCATTTTGTGCCCGTTTCGGGTCCCACAAAAATGATCGGAGCCGCTCATTTTGTTCAAAATATATTATTTAGGATCTCTGTAAAAAATCATCTGAATCCGATACCGGTTAGGGTATTTACGAATCATCCAACTTTGCGTCAGAAATTCAGGCCAAATTCTGAAGCAAAATTGTATGATTCATAAATGCCCTAACCGATATCGGATTGAGTTAATTTTTTACAAAGACCCTAAACAATATATTTTGAACAAATGAGCGACTCTAATCATTTTTATGGAACCCAAGATGGGTGCAAATAGATCTGTGCGCGGCTACTGTACGAGTTTGTTGTACCCCTAGCTAGCATTTCTGTTGGGCTCTGTTCAGCTGCCAGGAATATTGTACGGGAAAGTTATTCTCAGGAAAAGTCAAGTAAAGTGAAGTAAAAGAAAAAGAAAATTATTTTCTTGTGAGTGTTCATTTGACAAAAGAATTTTGCAAGAATAATTAAGGTTTAGTTGTTCATTTGTCAGGAAAAATAAACTTTCGGGAAAATTTTGTGAGTGTTCACTCATTTTCCTTTTCCCGCGACGCAAAATCCTGTGTTTTTTGCAGGATCACTTTTGCAGGAAAGTAATTCCTGCAGGAAAACTTAAAAACATGTTTCCCATTACTTTCCTGCCAACTGAACCCTACAAAAATCATGGGAAATTTGATTTTCCCATCCTTTCTTGTACTTTCCTGGCAACTGAACGGAGCCTTGAAGAAATCAGCTAAGAAGCCCAATGAACTAGGGCTGCACAAAAAATTCGGTGAACTGTGAAACCGGTCCAGACCAAATCGATCATTGCTTTTTGGATTTTGTCCATGGATTAATGGTTCGGACACGGATTCGAAAATTAAAATACCGTGAGATACGGATTAGGATTTAATTTTTATTTGAAAATTAACCACGGATTATCCGAACCGGACTGTGAGATATTTAAAAATAATAATAAAATTAAAAATATAATATATATGTGACATATAAGTAAATAATTATAATTTTACACCTGTTTTTACAATTATAAATATATATGGAACTTTTATTTTATTTTATTGAAGTGCTTTGCTGTGTTTTGTTTTATTGAAGTTGTTTGTTGGAACTGTTTTGGACCTTTGGTATTCAAATACTATGCTAGTTTGCTGGAACCTGGAACCATGTACTTTGGCGACTTTGCTGGAACCTGGAACGGTGTCTTAGTTGACTGGAACTGTTTTTTTTTTTATTGAACTATTTTTTATCGTTGGTTGATGCAATCCATGGACAAAACTGGGACCGAACCGAGAGTCACGGTTCGGATTAGAACCGAACCGTGAGACTTTTGGTCAAAACATGAATTTTATTTTCAAAAAACCGTGACTCGTAGATTAAAATTGAATTCATAAGAATTCGATTTGATCCGAACCGTGCGCAACCCTACGATGAACTGCTATCCAAAAGCCAGCCAGCTCATGACGAGAGAGAAACAAATTAAAGCCGACGAAAAAACGCCAGCTAGCCTTCTACTCCTATTATGCACTTTTTTTTTTTTTTTTGCTCGGCCTATTATGCACTTTATTGTTGTGTTTTTTTTAGACTTTCGCTTTTGCAAAAGGATAAAGAAAGTCTTTGGTCATTAAAATGCGTCATTTATGAATAGTGAATAAAGATAAAGAGAATTAGTGTAAATTGATTTCGCGATTTTTAAGAAGCCAACAACATTCTTTAATCAATTATGTTAGTCTACAATAGTTTTATAAGCTAGTGGGGCTCGAGCCCTGGCCTCCTACATATATAGAAAGAACCCAAGAGATGTCAACTGGACTAGAGCCCATTAGCTCTAAGACACTTTGAAAGTATATAATCTAGCCCTTTTGGAACTTTTTTTTTTATGTTTAATTTCAAGGAGATGTACTGTATGTATATCAACATAATTTTATCCCAATTTGGCCAATAAGAACCGTCTTATACTTGTACATGAGTTTTGAGTTTCTAAAGCCTAATGTTTGTATTTCGCGAGGCCAACATGGTACTAGCTGATGTATTTTTGGCAAAGAAGGCCATGGAGGAGCAAAACACTTTTTGTAGCTTATTTTTTGACTATTGAAATTTTAACTGTTGGGTGTTCTAGTTGTATATCTTAGTTTTAGTATCAATAAAGTGTGTTGTTTCTAATGATGGACCGATAGACAAATAATCACAGGAGACCATCTTACCTATAAGGTTTGAAATTTTCTTTAGAATCAGTAGTTTTTCGTCATACAGTATATCTCAAAATTGTTGATGTTAACCCGCCATCATTTTGGAAGAAAATTGCACACCTGCCCATCCACATTTATTGAAGAAAACCTCAAAATTGCACACCAAAGTTTCTTACTACATATTGTGATTTCTATTGTATGGTATGAAGAAATCTCGAAATTGCACACCAAAGTTTTTTACTGCACATTGTGATTTTAATTGTATGGTAATTTTTTGGGAAATTTACATAAGTTAGTTAATACGCTCTACATGGAACGAAAATGAGGGAAATCTACTTTTGTAAAATAAGGGGCGGCTCCACTATTTACGTGGAGGGTTCTAGTGAATCTCCTGAGATAAAAAAAAATGTCCTAACATTTTATTACTTTTTACGTACAAATCTTTTTAATATTGCTAGCACTGAATTAATTATTCTTCCATAGTCAAAAATATAGATAAAGCATCACTTTAATTTGTGAGCAAGTAGAAAATATAGCTCACTAAAGCAAAACAAAATAAACTAGATCCATTAAGAGGGGAACTTAATTATCTATCATTTTTACCCTACTTATTTAGGTGTTCATCCTAATGTGTTTAAATATTTATCTTTCCATCCTCAAATTCAATTCAATCCTAAACTACCATTTCTTTCTCCTAATTTTTCAAATTTTTCTCTCTTTTTTTTTTTTTTTTTATCTTTTCTAATTATCTCAATTCTCTCTCATCTTTCAAACATTTCTCTCACCTAATCTTTTGAATTTTTTCTCTCTCCTATTCTTCTCTCTCATATTTTCATTCCCCTAAAATCTAAAAAAAAAAAACACACAACTTTTACAAAAACGAATGTGTAAGCCGGAAAACATGGAAAAATCTGATCGCGGTAGATGAACAAAACAAGATTAATTAAAAAACATGACAGAAAACATGGCAAGTTTCGAGAAGTGTAGGTTTTGATCGAGGTAGATTAACAAAACATGATCAAATAAAAAATATGACAAAAATTAGAAAACAAGATAAGTTTTGAGAAGTGTAGGTTTCAATCGAGGTAGATGAACAAAATATTATCAAAATCATGACAAAATTGTCCCTACGAAACTATAGTAAACCAAAATAATGACAATATTTGGAGAAATTGAAACACTCCTATTGAAATCATGACAAATTTATGAAATCATCATGAAATAAAAACCATCACTATTACGTATCGTAAAATATTGCCGACGAAACTACACTAGACGGAAATAATGACAAAATTCGGAGAAACCGAAACACACGTATCAAAATCACGACAAAGTTTGTGAAATCACCATAAAACATAAAAAAATCGTGAATACGTATTGTAAAATCGTCCCGATGAAACTACAATAAACAAAAATCATAACAAAATTTGAAGAAATTGAAATATGTACACCGAAATCATGACAAAAAGCAGTGACTTATCTGCCAATCTTTTAAATGGTGGGCGTGATGCAGCAACTAATTCAATACATGGACAGTGAGTTGGATGTTGGCTTTGGTCGATCTCGATGGAGGGAGAGAGAGAGAGAGAGAGAGAAAGAGTACCATTACAGGTGTGAGCTTGATGTCGATGACATCTTCAATTGGACGGATACTGCCTATCCCCACATTATTCAGCAGATGATCCGCTGTAATACATTATTGAGCCTTTTTAAAGTACTAGGTGGGAAGAACGAAAATTCAAAGGTACAAAAGTTAAACAGGGTGGCGTTGGTAGGTTATACTCCGTACTAGTATTGACCCAAAAAATTGGAACAGAATCCCTTTCAACGAGGGATTAGCCTAATCCCCGTACAATCATTCTACCATCATACATATTTACACACTTATTTACACATTCATATTCATAATAAAGGTGGAGTTCGCACACATTACACACCCAGTGTGTGTGGGCTCTACCCTTATTGTGAGTGTGGGTGTGTGAATGGGTGTAGTGGTAGAATTTTCCATCCGAGTAATGTTGGGGGATGGAAACATTTCTAGGCTTGATTACGGATCATGTAATTATTCTAGAGGAATTTAATTTAATATATAGACAGGGTATAATGGGACAACAATATATTTTCAAGATGAGAACATAAGTATTCAAACTCAGTAGAATGAACACCTAAATAAGTTGAGTAAAGAAGATGGCTAATTAATTTTAATTTTCCACCGAAATATATATGTTTATCTTATAAAAAGCATTGTATACCAAGAAAAAAAAAAACCATTCCTTTACAATTTTGTCAATGCTAAACTAAAATCTTGAAGTCGCCGTGACCGATCGAATGTCTTCTGTTAAAAGGCAGTTGAGTCGGGCCGTGGGCCTTGCCGTATTATATAGGGTAACCGATAGATAGATACCAAAGAAGTAAAGTTGGTGGTTCCCAAAGAGAGAGACGAGGACTTCCAAGTCTTTGTCCGATTCCTATTTTCGAAAAGATAATAAAGAAACGAAGACTTGAAAGTCTTTGGTCTTCTTCTGGTTTTTGAAAAAAATAGTAAGTAGTGTATGGTCTTTCCATTGCATATCCCTGAGGAATACGCAAACGTTGAGAACTCATCAGGTTAGTAAGTAGTGTATGGTTTTTGTTTAAGTTATTTTCTTAAACAAAAGTGATGAATATTAATCGGTAGTAATAAGTATGGTAGACCTAAGGAGGTCAGCGCTACGAGAATTACAGACCTAGAGAGTATAAATCAGTCTCATCTGAACCTCTGTGGAAATCTACCTGGAATAAAGTCTGGACGTGCCAGCTCCGCTCTTTAGGCGAAGCTGTCATTAGGCCCAAGGACCAACTCTGGCCCCCTAGTTATGGCAGGAAAGATAATATTCGTAATATTATCCATAGAACCACACACTGAAAAACCGAAAAAACCGAAATCTTAAGGGATAAAGGAATGCCTTCGACAGGATAAGCATAAGGCGCTAGTGATATGCATAATCAAAGACGGATAAGGATCCCTAGCTAAGGCGGGATGCACATTCAATTCTAGCTAAGGCAGGACTCAACATTACTCAAAAAATCAATCCGAAATCTACGAGATACAGTCCCACAAGAACTCAACCTTCTATCAAAATGCCGATAAATATAACGGTAGAACTCCAACAAAATGTGGGCAATCCATAATCGAGAATCTCCATTCTCTCATCATATAGCAAATACTCTACTGACTTAGGCATCTGAGAGTGGTTGGTAGGCCACCACACCGGTGACTCGAGCTCTTGCTTTGTTTTGCAGGATAAGGTCGGAGCTGACGACAAAGCTGATTCATCAGGTAGCATTTTATGAATAATCACTGATATTGACTTTTGTAGCTTTTGTAAATGAAAATACTATTAAACTTCAATTTGTAATTTCTATAAAAAAAAAATTGCTTATTAGAGTAGAAAAAAGCTCCTCTGACAAAAAAGCTTAATTCAATAGCGTCTCTATGGAATTGGTAAGTGCAACTTCGACATTAATGTGGTTATAAAATCTGCAGCGTATTTAATTGGACAACTCTAAATGGTTATTTGATCTTAGAAAATCAAACATATTTAAAAATTTACTTATGTAATTTAATTAGTTAATAAAAAAAATTTAACTTATAACTGATTACAAACGGGGCCAATGTTAAAGTTCCAAACAATAACAATGATACACTCTCGGTTCAAATTTATTTTGTCAAATAATTTTTCTATCAGATAAAAAACTCAAAAGTGTATTCTCAGTATGTGGTAAAATTGAATATATATAGTGTCAATTATTTTATTATTGTAATACATTGAGTAATCTGTATGTGTATATGTATATACAAAATCATGCTAAATTACATACGTAGCATGATTATATATCATGATAAATATCACGGTAGCTTGTATATAATTTTATGGGTTTGGACTTTAATACGTGCATACTGCATACTATTTCGTAACCTAGTTATATGCCTGTGCATAAAGGAACAATGCAAATCATTCTAAACATAGTCCAAAAAATGTATCATACCCCACTTTTTCCTTCTCCCAAACAAACTCTTCTTCACCAAAAGTTTCCGTTTTCTGAATAAGCCTCAAACAGCTAATTTAAGCAAATGAGTTCAAGAGAAAGAAAACAGTCTCTACAACTTATGTCACATAACCTATCTAATTCTATTAGTTGCATTCAATGTGCTGGTAGCATCTACAATAGTATAGTTATTAAAAAAAATATAAAAGCACATACGCTAAATAAGTGAGGCTAGCTCACACATACTACGCCCACCGCACCAGTGTGTGCATGGTCTCATATATTTATATATGTGTGTGTTTGTTTATTTTGCTATTGATTCTAGACTTGTTGATAATGAAACAGGATATTCCTACTCAAATTTTGCGTTTTTGGGCGCACACTTACTCCTTTCCCTCCCATTTTGAAGCCAACCACCAAAGCAATAAACTTTTAGCGTTAATAAGTAATTAAAAATCTGATAGTTTTGCTTTACAAAAGTACTATATGAATTTTGTTATTTCTCATTATTTCCTTCATATCTTTCCGAATTTCTAAAAAAATCATATCAATCTTCAAATTGCAGTCCAACTTAATTAATTTTAAAATTATGAACATTTAATGAAATTTATACTTTATGTACAAAGGATTTGTTAAGTAGATTATATAATCGTAAACTTAAATGATCTAATTAAAGTGAGCAGAGTAGAAATTTATTTACAAAGTTTTTTTCGATCGGCCTCGTGGGTTTTCTCTTCTCTAGCTTGATGTTGTTTAGCGTCCTTTTAATCTTTGTAATTTGTTTTCAAAGATTAATAAAAAAAATTCACCGTTCAAAAAAAATTATCCATCTTTTATCCTTTGGCTGCTGGCCATGGACGGAAGATGGTATACTTAAGTTCGAACATAGTTGGGATAAGCAACAAAGGCATTCACAACATTTGAGACTCTCACTCTCTTTAAGCTTTTTCACAAACAGGTTTTTGCCTGGCGAGGGGGCTGTGCCTCCTCCACGTCTTTTTGTTTGATGCGGTTGGTTCAGATTGGGCATCCTCGATCCGCCTGTACTGGTGACAGGTTTCTTCTGTGACTTTGGTGTTGGTTAAGACGGGAAGCGACAGATCTACCGAACTACCAAATTGCTCTCGTCTAGGTTTCTTTTCTAGTTTATGTTGTTTTCTTCTCCTCCCTTTGAGTCTGCTATTTTAGCCAAAAATTCTCACGTCTAGGTGTAGGCAGTTCTAGTCACTACGCCATTTTTTTCCATTAGCGGCATTAAAAAACTGCCGGTAATAGTCTCAAAACCGCCGGTAAAAGTACATTACCGCCGGTAAAAACAAATTACCGCCGGTAAAAGTTTCGTCGGCAAAACAATTGTCGGGAATACAAAAACGGCGGTAAATTACCGCCGGTAATGGTTTCGGACTATTAACGGCGGTTTTTGTACCGCCGGTAATAGTTTCGGAAAAAAAATTGACATTGCCGAGATTCGAACCCGCGACCCGTTGATTAATACCCGAGCACTTACCCACTGAGCTACATAAAATTATGTGTTTTATTAGAAAAATAATAATATTTATATTATAATGTATTATTACCGGCAGTTTTTGCTTACCGCCGTTAATAGTTACTTTTACCGGCGGTTTTACATTACCGCCGGTAATAGTTACTTTTACCGGCGGTTTTACTAATGCCGTTAATAAACGGCGTTTATAATTACCTTTTGCGGCGGTTTGTCATTACCGCCGGTAATAAGACTCTTTTCCGATGGTTTTATTACCGCCGGTAAAAAAACCGCCGGCAAAGGCAATTTTTGGCGTAGTGAGTTTTTTCGATACAATTGCGATGAAATCTATTTGCAAGGGTTGTTTGGCAGTATGATTAAATTTTTGATGTTTCCAAAAAAAAAATGATATGCCCTTCCTATTATGCAAGATTTTTGATAGGCACGCGATATCGTAGATATGAGCGTCTAAGTAGGGCGAATTAGCGCATTAGAAGCGCGTTTTATTTCATTTTCTACTTGATACCGTGTTTTGTCTTGGTTTTGTGTTTTTTTATTATTTCACAGGTAATTAGGTGGACTTAGCGCCAAGGTTGGAATGAGTGTTTTCGAAGTCGGTACATACGTTGCTGGGATGCCAAGGCTAAGTCATGAACGTCGGGTGACGTCGGGAGGCCAAACCCCATGCAAAGCTCGGAGGATGATTTTAACACGCACGGTATCGATACCGAAAATACATGTATCGATACAATGAATTGCAAAATTGATCCAGAGGCTCAACAGAACTATGGGTATCGATACCCCAATTGCCAGTATCGATACCGAAGGTCGCAACGGGAAATTTTGGTTTTCGTCGTTTCATTCTTTTATTTTATTATTTCCAAATAGTTGGGGTTTTATATAAATACCCCTCCGTACTCTGTTTTTAGGGTTCAGACTTTGATTAGCAGCTTTCTTTTCACGTTCTTTCTTTCTAGAGCTCTTTACTTTTGAAGTTTTCAAGTTTTGTTCAAGAACACATCTTCCGGTAACTTATTTTATGTTTCATTCTTAATTTAAGTTGCTCGTGGATCTTAACTTAGTTTTAATCTCTTGTTTAAATTAGATTTCAAGCATGATGCAAGTTAAGGTTTATTTTTCTTTCCTTTTATTTTTTAATAATGAGTGAGTAATTTTTCTGAGATATGGTCGTTGGGTAAAGGTGCATCACGACCCAATTAGGATTCGTCTCGCAATTTTTCTGTACATTAATTTAATTAAAAATTTTAGTTGGTGAAAACTACGTCCGTTGGACGAATCCAAGGCATTGCCAAGGCTCATGTGAGTGGAAACGGGGGACCAAAACCTGTTCGCCGCTGTGTACAGGACCGGCAACCTTAGGATTCGCATTCTTCGGGTTTTTCAATTCTCCCTAAATTTAATCATTTTTTTAGACTATGAAAAGCGAGCGGATTCTGATTGGGTAGCACGAGCCGGATTCCCTACGACCGCGCCTCTCTTTTTAATCTTTCAAGCAATTTATCAGTAGCATTAGTTAATCAATCAACCAAAAAATTAAGGGGTGGCTACCTAAGAGCTACTTTAATACTACAACCCGTTTTTCCACAACACACACTTCACCGTTCTTAGTGGATTCGACTCCGGTCTTACCGGGTATTGTGTTACATCGGTCTCAGCCCTACGCTTGGGGCAACCCAATTTTTAGGTCTAGAAATCGGTCAAGCATTTTTTCTGTAAAAAAGAAAAAGAAAAGAAACTTAAATTGGGGTCATGTCCTACATAAATACTTAAGTCCTCATCTTTGAGTATGTTTACCAGAATACGTATTTACATGATTTTAGGTAAAATAGAGAACAAAAATGAAAAAAGTGCACTACACCAGAATAGGAAAACAAAGTAGGCAAAATAACTTTGTCAGAAAGCTTCGGTATTTCTAGCGAAGCTCTGTAGCATAGGTATGTATTAAACAACTATTATTACTTCTCTCTCTCTTTTTTGTCTTCTTTTTCTACTCTCTCTCCTCTATCATTGAGAATATATAATATTTTATAGTATTTTATAAGGATATAGATGATAAGAGAGATGCGTGTAGGATTGAGAGAAATTTGGGCAGGTAAAATAAAAAAAGTGTACTGTTGAATAGGTGAAATACATTTTCAATGGTGTACATGCTCTCAGTGCGTTAAAAGGTACGAAAATGCCGACAAAAAAAAAGGTATGAGAACGTGAATGGGGGACAAGGGGAATCATACTTTTATTTTTATGATGTTTTTTTTCTGAAAAGGCTTTAGTTGGGCTTGTGTTTTCCAATTATGTAGGGTAACGGATAGAGCCTAAAGTAAAGTTGAATAAAAAGTTTGCTTTCCTACATATGTGCAGACGAAGACTTCCGAGTCTTTGCAAGACTTGCCTATGTGACAATTGAATATGCAACTACCAAGAATTAATTACAAGGTTTTCTCTTTTGAACAACGGCAATTTCATTTCATAGCCCAGAGACATTACAAAGATTTCCATCATAAACAGGGCCGGCTCTGACATTTGTGAGACCTAAAGCGAACTTTTTCAAATGAGGCCATCAATCTACTTTGTAAAAAATACTTAAGGGAAAAAAAACCTTCATATGGAAGTTATTACACTCATTTGAGAGTATTAGGGAGGAGGGTGAAGTAATCTGGGGGGATGAGGAGCCGATGGGATATTTTTGCCTTGGTTTGGCAAACAAAAGCACACCCAGACTAAATCATCCCAAGTCACTTTCGGTACTAAATAATCCAATTTTGGGGTCTTATTTATGGACTCCTTAAAGGGTGTCCATATTTTAGCAAGAGCGGATGAGGCCCTCCACATCCCCCCTTTCCCACCTTATTCTTCCATTTCAAAAAGAATTTTTCAAAAAATTCCCCTAGATTCCCTCTACCTCTAATATTTCTCTATCTATCTCTCTCAACTTATTACCTCTACAATTTTTCAAAAAAAGTTTCAAAAACGAAACCAAACACAGCAAAAATAACTTTATCCTCTCATTTAATCTCTCATCCAAACGAAATACTATATTATTTCATTTTTTTAATATCTCATCCAAACCAATTATTTTTTTATTCACCCTCCACAAAAGTCACATTAATATGGGTCTACCCTCCATAAATAATACTCGTACACCCTACTATCCTATTTCCTTCCATAAATAATATCTCTAAAATTCATCACGCATCCAATCGGAGTACATATTGTTGTGTTTTTTTTAGACTTGCACTTTTACAAAAAGATATTAGAAAGTCTTTGGTCTTTAAAATGCGTCGTTGATGAATAGTGATTTTAGATAAAAGAGACCTCGTGTTGATTTAACGACTTTTAAGAAGCTAACGACATTCTTTAATTAATTAGCGCGTTAAAAGTTTTAAAAAAAAAAAAAGTAATCTGTACTCTATAGGTATAAAGTTTTTCTTAGCTAAAACATCCATTTGTGTTCACGCTTTTGCTGAAAAGGTTGGCTGTAGTGCAACAAGATTGTCATTTGGGTTCTGGGAAACATATATAATGAATATTGTTGGGCGGTGTGGGGAGCCGTATTAATGTTGGATGCTCGCCTCTTGTTATGATATGTCATCATGAATACATCTTTTCTGAGATTAATATAAATTTTTTGAGAAAAACTTATTCACGGACCTCTGTGAATAAGTTTTTACGGAGATGAATTCAGACCGTCCAAAAGTTTTCTGAACGGTCTCGATTTTAATGAAACTTTTCCGGTAAACTTTTTCTTGAAAAAGTTTTATTAAAATCCGGATCGTCAGAAGCCGAAATGGATGGGCGAGATAGCATGGTCCATGAATAAGGGAATCATGGCCCCTCCGTGAATAAGTCAATCTCTAAATTTTTTGTCGTTGTTCAAAGAAAAAAATTAATGCCACAATATTCGAGAGAACTAACTTGGTGAGAAAGTTAGCACAACAAAGGGGTTTGCCGAAAATTGCAGCCATGGATTTAGCAGACAAATGCAAATGCTTTTGCCCAAGATTCGCCAAACAATTTTTGTTCAAGTTGTGTGGAAGCAGAGTTTTTTTTTTTTTTTTGTTCAGCAAAGAAAATAAATTTAATAAATCAAAGATTATCATTGTTGAAGATTACAGGGGAAAAGGCGATAGGCATCACAACCCAGAGGAAGTGTGGAAGCAGAGTTAAGCCTCTGGCATTATCGAGCTCTCACTGAATCTTCCAAGATGAGACCTCTACAGACACTTTGAAAGTATATAATCTAGTCCGACCTTTCGGACCTTTTTTTTTATGTTGAATTTCAAAGAGATGTATAGTACTGTATGTATATCAACATAATTTTATCCAAATTCGGCCAATAAGAACCGTCTTCTACATGAGTTCGATCTGAGTTTCTCAACCCCAATGTTTCTGTCTCGCGAGGCCAACATATTAGCTGATGTATTTCTGGCAAAGAAGGCCAGGCCATGGAGGAGCAAAACACTTTTTGTAGTTTATTTTTTGACTCTTGAAATTTTTACGGTTTTTAATTTGTTGTATAATAATAGCTGGGTGTTTTAGTTGAATATCTTAGTTTTAGTATCAATAAAGTGTGTTGTTTCTAATGATGGACCGATAGACAAATAATCACAGGAGACCATCTTACCTATAAGGTTTAACTGAAATTTTCTTTTGAATCAGTAGTTTTTCCCTGGAAAATCTCAAAATTGTAGACATTTACCCGCCAGCATTTTTTGAAAAAAATTTAACATCCCCCCATCCACATTTTTCTGAAAAGTTGAATAACCGCACACTAGCTATATGCTTCTTTAAAAGCTTTAATAGAAACAATATATTTTGTCTTTTGGAATGGAAAAAATGTACTAGATTAATTGTATGCATATAATTCAATCACGTGATAATGTTTTCGTTTCTGCATAATCGGATTGAAAATTCAGACATTTATTTTTTGGTACTATTTTTTCAGTGTGGATTGGGAATAATTTCTCTTTTGAGCTAATTCTAGGTATGAATATATAGCAGATTGCGAATGTCGTTGTTTGTGTCAGGTTCAATATATGGGTCTAGTGAAAGACAAATATCGACTACCTTATATTTTTCTCGTTTTACAATAGTTAAATGATTAGTTTGACTTTCTCCAAAATATTTGTAATGAACTCCGATATATAAGTGTTGCTAGGCTAATATAATCTTTCTCCACTTTGTGTGTGTGTATATATATCCCCTACTGTACTATCTTCCCTAACCCAGACTAGGGAAAGGTAATTTTTGAATTTAAAAAATTACAATGGTTCAAAAGTATAGTAAATCAGATTCTTTTCTGGCTAACAGTGTTGGTTTAATTTAATTTTTTACATTAATATATTTGATTAGAGTTGTTAACAAACAGTTATGTGAAACATAAACTAATCGGCCTCATGTCATTAAACACCGTTCCCGGCCCCTATATATATACATACATGTTCATGGGAAGGGACAAGCAAGCAAGCTAAGAAAATCAGAGAACGCAAGAGAGAGCGAGACTGAGAGATCTAAATCTCAACAACAATGAGTACTGCTCATCCGGAGGTAAAAGCTGCGCAAGCAGAGAGCGTTCCTCCAGAGATAACCAACGCTTGGAATGATGCCACTAGCTTGCACCGTGCTTTTGAAGGTACGTACGTAACTAACACCACTGATATTAGCCCTTTCATTCCTCTGCCCGTTTTCATTCTCCTTGTTTTCTGTTGGCCCCGTTGCTGGGTTCCACTGATTATATAGTTTCAAAACAATCATCTCTAGACTCAGGTGGCATAACTTTTGCACCGCCATGCATGGCTAGTTTAACGAGGGATTATTCAGTAGTTTTGGATACTGACACGTAGTGTCCCAACATCCTTCCTCACCAAACATTTATTTAGGATCGATACACTTCGTTCTGAGCCCCATAAAATATACGGTAGAGAATGGTATTGAGGCACAACGCGACAGTACCCACAGAAAAAGAGGGGGAGAATAGTGTTTGCATACTGTTTGGCGTATTATTGTTTTTCTGCTGCTCTCTCAATCCAAATATGCACTAGATCTCTTAGACAAATCTGGGATGATTAATTGTAAGCCTTATTCCACTCCATCTTGCTAAGCAAAAGATGATCAACTTCCATTTGATAATCCCACGTTATATCGAAGCCTTGTTGGTGGCCTCGTTTTTATGTACTGATTACAAAGGAGCTGCACCTTTCGTTCCCTTTCTAAAACTTGTTTCCTCTTCTTATTTCATTTCCAATCCCTGGAGAAATATCGCAAATCATTTTGCATAATTAATTTCCTTTAGAAAAATATTCTGTAGATTAGTTTTTTTCTTGTGTGGAATTAGATTATTATGATACTCAGATCAGATGTATAACCACACATGACACAAGCCTTAGTATCATGATCCTTTGCTTCTGACAAACGTTGTTAACTTATCATTCAGGAAAAGGTTGTGACGAAGCAACAATTGTTAATATTCTTGCTAATCGAAGCGCGACAGAGCGTGCTCTCATAAGGAAGGAGTATAATAGTAAATTTTCAGAAGACCTTGACATTGCCTTGTCTAAAGAGCTTGTTACTGGTGATCTTAAGGTACAAGAGGCTAGAGTATTCTTTCATCACTTCATTTATACGATCAAGTTAGTCATAAAGAAAAACAAACATCATGGTCCAAAGAAGAATTCCCAATTAAGTTTCCATCCTACGTTTGAGTATTACGCATAATTTAATCCTATGATTGTTGGAATTATGTATTTTACCCTTCCTATTACATACATATGCAGTCATGTTTATACTATAGAAATATATTAAGCATAATGGTGGATAAGTGAGTAGACTTGACAATTGACATGAGCACAAGTGGCAATCGTCGGTTGGTTAAGTTGTCCTATGATAATTGGAGAAAATATAAAATGATAAAAAAAAAAATTTAGGGTCCTTATTAGATGCAATCATACTTATCTAGTTATCTTTGATTATTGTTTTTCCGGTGAATTTCATGATAAAGAAAAAACAATAGTTAGGAGGCTTGTCTACCTATACATCTCTCCAACATTTTCTCATATAATTTTATCTATCTATTTTTCAATTTAAAAATTAGTACATCTAAAATGTAAATATAACTCCATTTGAAACAAAACAAAGATGATTTAATTTATTATAGTTTTTTCAATTTCATATTTAAATTTACAGATATGATGGATTAAAAATTCATAATTTTTTCCAAATGTTCAGAATGGATATCATCGAGATATAAGGAGGTAAACTTGTCTATGGGCCACAATAAATCTAGATCCTATCCGAATCTCATTTGTAAAATCCAAATCTGATTAGTGAAATTCGATCCAATACATAATCCTTTTCATCCAAATCCAAAAATCAGAAAGCTATCTTATTCAATCTAGTAATAGATCCGATCGGACACCGCACCCTCTCTTTTTTTCTCGGAAAAAGAAAATTTTATTAAATTCGAAGAGGGTACATCGAGAAGAGGGGAATTGTAGCAGGCCGAGCAAAATGGCTTGGGCCATTTCCGAACGTAATCCAATATTCCTTTCAGCTCCAAGTCATCTTTCTCTCAACGTTCGAAACAGCAACCGTAGCCGAGGGTCCCGTAGCCGAAGGCCCCATTAACGTGTACTTCTATAAACGCTCCAGTCCGAGCACCCGCATGGGCGGGGGAATACATTCGTTTGGACGGCTGCCGAGGTCGCATGACATGCTCGGTTCCGAGCATTGCGTGGTCGACGATCCAGCCCGTCTGCGTTGGAACAGTAGCCGTGGCAATGATGTTGGTTGTGACGTCATCCAAACGGTTATGAGGATAATGATGGGGGCACGTGAAGATGCCAGCTCATCTTGAAAACGGCTGAAAAACCCTAAACGTGATGTGAGAGTGACATCAGCCGACGCATGTTGAGCGTTGGTGCGACCTTGGAGACCAAGCTAAGGGTTCCTTATAAAGATCCCATTATGCCTTCTTGAAAGAGGTACGCACAGAAAAAACCCTAGCTCCTAATCTCTAATTCTTCCTTGCAAGAAAACTGACTCTTGCACCGAAGGGCTATCCTGGAGAACCTCCGATGTGGTCTTTAGTCGTGCTTCATTTTGCAGGACAGAGCAGGGAACCAGGAGTTAATCTCGAGCCCACATTTACAGAACATAAACCACATGGAACGGAGCCCCCACAATTTGGTGAACCCGACGTGAATCAATTTTTCTCAGATCCACGGCGGCTCCTCCTCCCCGACCACCTTTTCTGTCCCTAAAAATTCCATTCCTCCAGACCTCCACCAGTCTCCTCCAAAGAAAAATGGGCGGAGCACCTCCACCTCCTCTTTTTCAACCCATCAGTTCCTTTTTACACATCACCTCTGAAACCGGTATCAACGCCCCCTCCCCATCTCACCCTCCTGGATTTACTCCACCAGGCGTGAGCTCCTCCATCCAACGTTCAGTAGGCTTAAGTGAAGACGCTCTAGCATATGTTCAGATGCTAGAACAGCAGCAAGAACAGACCAACGCTGATGTCGCCATCCTAAAGATGGAGATCGCAAAGATTAAGGCCAAGGAATTTCCGACGGCATCCCACCCTGGATCTCAGGGACGGCACCGGAGAGGAAATCTGCCGCCCCCTCCTCCACTGGGTGGTGATGCACAGCCACATAGAATATCAGTCCATGACCGCCTGGACCCACCATTGACAGATCACCGAGCTGGGGATAACGCTCGCTTTAAGCAGCAACTCTCCCTAGTTCATAAACGTCTCGGCAATGGTGCGGGACTTAAAGGAAGAGAAGGAAGACGAGAAGGGAGCCCACATACTGTTTTCTCTAGTTCATCGGCTGGAGACGAATACTCCAAGGGCTCCCAAAGCTACGATACCGTGGAATTTCAGGACAACGATCAGGCTCTCATCCCATACAAATCCGAACAGCAAAGAAGCCGAACGCCAAGAAGAAACGGGAAAGGTCCCCAGAGCCATCGAATGGAACATGATGAAGTCCCTTGGGAAAAAGCCTACGAAGGACGAGCAACAAATTCAGTAAGCGCTCGGACACTTAACCGTGAAAGGAGCGTAAGTGTGGTCGTTCGGCAAGACGATCGTCCTAGCCGACGAAGGGTCTATCATACTGAAAATCTTCCAGAAAAGGACAACAGAAGGGTCCCCATAGAGAAGAGAGAGAGGGGATTTCAACGTCAGCAAGATGAGGAAGAAGGAAAACAAAGGGAACAAGAATACCGAGCATTGAAGAAGTCTCGGAACGCTCGGGAAGGTCTTCCCCCTCGGCCAACCCACGAGTATCAATTGAAAAAGCTAACGGAATCACCCTTCTCGGCAAAGATCCAAGCCACATTGCCGAAGCCCGGTCTCCACCTCCCGAAGTTCCAGAAGTTTGACCCCAGCACAACCGAGGCATACACCCATCTCATCAGTTACAGAAGTACCATCTCATGCGTCACCGACGACGACGCCATCATGTGCAAAGCATTTCTCTCGAGTCTCGGGCGCCTTGGCTTGCTTTGGTTCAACCAATTAGAGGCTGGATCGATCCATAGTTTCAAAGAGCTTGAAAGGGCTTTTAACTATAGGTCCATCACTAGCAACAAGTAAGCCAAGGAAGAAGACGCCTTAGCACAGATGAGGAAAAGGCCCGGCGAAACGCTTCGGAAGTATGCCAAACGTTACTAGCAATTGTTTAACGAAATACCCGGTGTTGATCAATATTGGGCTGCAAGGAACTTCAAAAATGGGTTGGAAATAGGAAGCAAGATCTTAGATGAGCTGGCAATAAGGGCGCCTCATGGAATGAACGAGCTAATGAGGATGGTAGAACAGTTCTATTCCTACGAAGAGTTCCTTGCCGAGCGAGAACTCCAAGGAGGACAAAACTCAATCGCACCCCAAAGCCTTCATATCCCCACGCCCCAAATCGCACCACCAAAGCCTGTGGTCGCGGTCCAGCCGAAGAAGCAGGTCAACACAGTCAAAGTGGCAGACAAAAAGGGTCCGAAAGCTCATGACTATATAGCCGAAACCACCGTTTTCAAAGAGCCAATTTATTTCCTCCTCCGTACGTTAGAGAGGGAACCATTTTTTGTCTGGCCGAACCCTCCCAAGTTGAACACAGAAGAAGGCAACAACAACAGTCGGAAAAGATGCTCGTACCACAATGAGCTCGGTCATTACACCACGGCTTGCGCTCCCTATAAGGCACTTTTGGAAAATCTAGCGGCACAAGGACTTCTTGATGATCATATTGACTGGACAAAAACACCGAGGAGACAGCCGAACGCTGGTGGACCGAACCCCATTCCTCGCCCAGTCGGAGTAATCAACGTTATTCATGGGTCAACAACAAAGGAGGCAGCAAAACAGTTTCGTCAAGAGCTTGTCGAAGCTGAGAAAGTTACCCAAATTTTTTCCATCAATCGTGCTCCTAAAAGAACCAAATTGCTTGAGCGTCCCTGGTCAATCACTTTCACCGAGCAAGATCTTCAACGTGTCCAAACACCCCATAGCGACGCTCTGGTGGTCACAATCCAAATCTCAACTCACTCCGTCAAAAGGGTGCTTATTGATCAAGGAAGCTCGGCAGAAGTAATGTACTTGTCTCTCTTCAAGGAGCTCAAAATCTCAGAATCGTGCCTTTTCCCGGCAGAAGTCCCTTTAATTGGATTCAGTGGCACTCCAGTTTGGCCTCTCGGAAGGATTACCCTCCCTGTTGTTACGGGCTCGGTTGCTTCTAATCTAGAGTTCGTCATTGTAGACGCACCGAGCCCATACAACGCAATCCTTGGTCGAAATTGGCTCCATTCTATAAAAGCCGTCGCCTCAACCTACCACCAGGTGGTCAAGTACATAGGCGCTAACGGCAAACAAGAAGATCTGTTCGGAGACCAATTACAGGCCAGACAATGTTACGTCTCGGCCATCGGAAAGTCATCAAGCTCCAAACGAGTACATTGGGTTGAAGTCCCTGACAAACCAGTCCTCGAAGACGTCGGATCTCTTCCTGAAGAGAAATCCATTGAGGATCTTATCAAATTCCCACTCAACGAGGATGCATCTCGATATTTCATACTCGGTGCCGATTTGCCCAAAGCCGAGAGTGAAGAAACCTTGCAGTTCCTCAAGAGCAACATTGAAGTTTTTGCTTGGACATCGTACGATATGCCAGGCATTGACCCGAAGCTCATCCAACACTCACTCAACGTTTCAAAATTAGCAAAGCCTGTGATTCAAAAGCCTCGGCGGTCGGCCACTATTCATGCCGAAGTAGTAAACGAAGAAGTGGACAAACTCCTCGAGGCTGGTGCCATCAAAGAAGTACAATACCCCACTTGGCTCGCGAACCCTATGGTGGTAAAGAAGAAGAATGGAAAATGGAGAGTCTGCGTGGACTACACCAACTTGAATAATGCTTGTCTTAAAGACTGCCTACCCCTTCCAAAGATTGATCAATTGGTAGATGCAACGGCAGGTCACGCTCGGCTAAGTTTCCTGGACGCTTATAGAGGTTACCACCAGATAGCCATTGATCCCGACGATATGGAAAAGACGGCGTTCATCACCCCCAGGGGCCTTTTCTGCTACCTGGTTATGTCGTTCGGCCTTAAGAATGCGGGGGCCACATTTCAAAGAATGGTATACCTGTTGTTCGGAATTCTCATCGGCGATATCATGGAAGCTTATATTGACGATATGGTCGTCAAAAGTCTCAAGGCCGAGAACCACCTCTCTCATCTTGCCGAGGTCTTTGCAATATTGAAGAAGCACAAGCTATGGCTTAACGCCGACAAATGCGCCTTCGAAATTTGCTCGGGGAAGTTCCTCGGCTACCTGGTTACTCGGCGTGGTATCGAAGCGGATCCGAACCAGATCTCAGCTATTCAGCAATTAAAACCACCATCCACTCCTCGGGAAATTCAGAAGCTAACAGGGATGGCAGTGGCTCTCAAGTCTCAACAGGTTTATTAGCCGCTCATCAGATAAATGCCATGTCTTCTTCCAAACTCTTAAGAAGCAAAGCCGACGAAGTTTCAAGTGGACGGAAGATTGCGATGCAACCCTCACCGAGCTGAAATCCTATCTTTCTTCGGCCCCTCTCCTCGTTAAACCAGTAGCTTTTGAAACTCTCCATCTCTACTTTGCTGTCTCTCCACATGCCGTAAGCTCGGCACTTGTCCGACAGGAAGGCCTTGAGGACCAACCAATCTACTTTTCTAGCCGAACCTTACTCCCAGCACAGACTAGATATCTGCCACTGGAGAAGCTTCTTCTAGCATTGGTTACAGCAGCTCGAAAATTGCTCCCTTATTTTCAAGATCACCCCATCGAAGTTCTCACGGAGTTTCCACTTAAAAATCTCTTGAGGAAGGCTGACCTATCAAGCAGAGTATCTCAATGGGCGGTCGAATTAGCGAATTTTGATATCCACTTTGAGCCTCGAACTGCAATCAAGGCCCAAGTATTGGCAGACTTCATTGCTGAATTCACCCCAGGAAGCCCGGACGAAGAAACATTGGTCAAGCCTAATTATGGGATGCTAGAACAACAAGAGGCTCGGAAAACTTGGAACTTATTCAGCGGAGACGTTTGGAAGTTACACGTTGACGGGGCATCAAACAGCAACGGCGCGGGTGCAGGGGTTGTCCTTGTAAACCCTTGTGGCGTCCTTCATGAAAGTGCTATCACAATCAACTTCCAAGCCACAAACAACGAAGCCGAATATGAAGCTTTGCTTGCTGGTCTCCGAGCCGCGACAAATTTACAAGTTGAAGACTTACAAGTTTTTTGTGACTCTCAGCTGATCGTCAATCAAGTAACAGGTGATTATGAAGCTCGGGACCCAAGAATGATAAAGTATTAGGCTACGGCTCTTGAGCTAATCCGAGGGTTCAAGGGATTCCAAATCAAACAGATCAACAGAGAGAACAACACTCATGCCGACGCTCTTGCAAGTTTGGCCTCGGCAAGCAAAGCATCTGAATACAGACACATCAGCCTCGGCGAGATCCACCAGCCAAGCTTCGAAATCTCGGAAGAAGTGTTCAGCATTTCCCTCGGCCCAAGTTGGATGGACGAAATCATCTCGTTCCTCAAAGCTGATACGCTACCCTCGGACAAAAAGGAGGCCCACTGTGTACGCAGCAAAGCAGCCTACTATTGGATCTCTGAGCACGGCCAACTCTACAGGAAAAGCTTCACTGGGCCATACCTTCGAGTTGTTCACCCAACCAAGGTCCCAATTATTTTGATCGAACTCCACTCTGGAAGTTGCGGTTGTCACTCTAGCGGGCGCTCCCTCTGTCAAAGAGCTCTCAGTCAAGGATACTTCTGGAAAGGAATGAAGAAGGATTGTGAAGAAGTGGTCAAAAAGTGCAAACCTTGCCAACTTTTTTCTCCTATACCAAGGCAGCCCGCTCAATCTCTCAAACCTATCACTAGTCCTTGGCCCTTTGCCCAGTGGGGATTGGATATAGTTGGCAAACTTCCAACTGCCCTTGGGGGCTTCAAGTTTTTGATCACTGCAACGGATTACTTTTCAAAGTGGGTGGAAGCCGAGCCATTAGTCACAACGACTGAAGCAGACGTTCGGCGATTCGTTTGGAGGAACATCGTCACGAGGTTCAGCGTTCCTTATGCAATTGTTTCGGATAACGGCTCCCAATTCGTCGGCAAAGAGTTAACTGGACTCTGTGCTGAGTTCGGAATTAGATTCTTCAATTCAACCCCATCCTACCCCCAGGGCAACGGCCAAGCCGAAGCCACAAATAAGACTGTCTGCACTGGCATCAAACGTCGGCTGGACTCTAAACGAGGAAAATGGGCCGAAGAATTGCCTCGGGTTCTTTGGGCTTATCGCTCCACTCCAAGACGTTCCACTGGCCAAACTCCCTTTGCAATGGCCTTCGGCATGAAGGCTGTCATCTCACTCGAATCAAGGTTCCCAACCCTGCGCACTGAAACTTTTGATCCAGAAATCAACAATGATGCAGTCCCTACCGAGCTTATTTTAGCTGAAGAAAAGCGAGACGATGCCCAGCTCAAATTAGCTAACTATCAGCAGGAAGTCGCTCGGGGTTACAATCGGAGCGTAAGGCTTAAAAAGTTCTAAACTGACGACTGGGTCTGGCAGAAGGTTGTCCGAGCCAACCAGAAGACTAAATTCAAACCGAATTGGGAAGGACCCTACAGAGTGATAAAGGAGGTCGTCAATGGCTCATATAAGTTAGAAGACAAAGAAGGAAGGGAAATTGAGAACCCCTGGAACGCTCTGAACCTCAAGAAGGCCTACCTTTGAGGTTTCTCCTCGGTCTCAATCTATCACACCAGCTCCCAAGTTTATTACTTGTCACTTACCAAAATGCTGTACCTGTTTTGGTCATCCTTTTATTTAATGAAAAGTCTCTTCTACTTCTGAAGCATCAATGTTCTCTATAATTGATTACAATGTTCAAACATAGATCACTATAGCTCGGCATTCTAACCATTACAACTACGTTCGGATTTTGTTGACGACAAACACATTATGGCTCGGACAACTTGCTTTCCAGCCACAATTCGATCAATATATTGGTTCGGCTATGTTCATTATTTGACTTGAACTAACTACCACTTCAAATATTTACTTAACATATTACCTTGGTACAAGACTGGCATTTTGAGCCGAGCCTCATACCGGCGTAGGGGCTGTTACAAGTAAATCATAACAGCTTGGACAACTTGACGTCCAAACACAAAACAATAGATGAACTTGAAAGTTTGTTCTCAGCACGGCTATGTTCACAATTTGACTTGAACTAAATGGCCACATTAAACAATTACTCCACCTATTACCTTGGCATAAGACTGGCATTTTGAGTTGAGCCTTACACCAACGTAGGGGCTATCATGAGTAATTATCAAAACCTTGAAAACAAGCCAATGTTGATTGACATTCGGCCAAAACTCAGAAAATATTTCTAAGGCATATAGAAATATTCAGTACAGAAACAAATTTGAGAATTTTTTCTAAGTCATTGAAACATAAACTGGAAATTCAGAAACTCCTAACAAGAGGGCTTGGCTTGGTAAACCGTTTCGACGCCGACCCCCTTCAAACTATTACATCTGGCATGGCAAAATCCCAAATGTTTGGTGCCATCCAGTCCAAAAAACAAAGTTCAAAATATTCAGAAACAAAACAAAACTTAAGGAGAATCCTAAACTCGGGCATCCTCAGCAACTTCGTCTTGAACCTTGGAGTGACTGTCACCTTCACCAACCTTCTCCTGTTGATCGGCCGCTGGCGCATTGACCATCTCTTCATCATCATCCTCAGGAGGTAACGGTTGGCACTCCTTTTCGGTGTACGGAAGCTCCAAGTCAGGCACGATCGGCTCGGGAAGCTGCTTCAGAAAGCCAGAATCGGCTTGAATTGCCATTACCACAGCCATCGCCTCGGCACCGGCAGTATACCCCAGCTTAAAGAAATCGGGAAGCCGAGCCTCAAGCTCGTCATTCACCATCTTATGTGTTATCTGGGTGTACTCCAGTGCGGCTCGGTTTATTCCGGCCTCATAGCCTTTGGCGTCAGCAGCTTTGAGTTTCTCTTTTTCTTCTACCCTCATTTTTTCAACATCGGCCGCGGCAGCAGCCTTAACGTCGGCAAGCTCCTTCTTCAGCCTCTCCACCTCTACTTTCGTATCCTTTGCTTGCTGATCTGAGATCCTCCACTTGGTTCGGTAGGAATCTCGGTCAGACCTGTATCGTTCACGCTCGGCAGAAACTTTGGTGGCCTTGTCATAGGCTTTCAGGGTAGCTTGCCCGGCCTGGCAAAAACACAAAAGTAAAAATTTTCACTAAGAGGTTCTATTGCTAGATGACAAGAAATAAAACAGAGTGCAAGTGATACCTACACCAGATGGGAGCACATTTCCCCGAGCCCGGGGATCAGGTCGGTCGGCACTTGATCATAGTCTCTCGGAAGAGCTAGACCCCTGAGGAGCGTCACTACAAGATTTGGTTCTTCCTTAACGGAATCACTCAGTTGCAGGACTCTGCCGTCTGACATAGTGTAAGAAGGGCTGAATTGACGACGAACGGCAGCCTCGGTCGCAGGGTCGGTAAGGTCGATGTGAGGTTCGAGAAGATTCCTTTGTTCCTTGGGTGGAGAGGCTCGAGCAACGACTGAAGGAGCTGATTGAGTAAGGTTCGGCAGCGAGACATCCTCAGATGTCTTATGTCTCTTTTCTCTTTGTTGGAGCTGTTGGTCCACAAAGCCTCGGCTACGACCCGGGTTAGCCGATTTTGTTGGGATGACTGGCCTAGGGATGTTTCTCCACGACATGTCTTCGGTAGCAGGGTCGGTAAAATCGTCGGATAAAAACGGGGTGAGCCACTCCTCGGCAGTAAATTCAATCTTCGGCAACCGTACTCCTTGTTGCCACTTCTGTCGAGCTCCTTCGGCGTTTGAAGCACCCCCCTTTTTAGATGCTCCGGTAGTCTTGGGGGCACCTACTTTCTTCTTTCCAGGTTCGGCTTCATTTTCTTTGTTCTTCCCCTTTCTCCTCAGCACACCCTTATATGAGGGTCTGTATTCAAGAAGGGTTGGAGCGTGTCGGCAAGCTTGGGCGAGGAGCGTGTCGCAAGCTTTCTCTCAGGAATTAGTATTAAGTCCGTTGGAAATTGGGCCGAGCTCTGCATAAGAAAATCAACAATCAAAAAATGCCCTCAGCAGCAAAGAAGATAAAAATAGAACGTAATAAAATAATTGAGCACGTTCGGCCTTATCACCTCTCGTATCAGCTACTTTCGGAACAGCGTATCGACGGAGACCATCGCCGAATTCAAAGTTTTCGTGCACTTCGAGGTAAAAATCAGCCCATTTGTCGGTATCCGAAAGTCCGTTGATCAGGGGCTCCTTTTTGGGGCGCGTCGTCAAATACCGACGGCCGGATTTGCCACGTCTGAACATGGTGTATGTAAAAAATAGGTCGGTTGGGGTGAAATCGAGGTTATGGTTCTCGATCAAAGCAATCACCGACATGATTATTCGGTAACTGTTTATTGCAAGCTGATGGGGGGCCAGGCTGAACTTCCAAAGAATCTCCTTAAGGAAAGGGTGAATTAGGAACCGAAGCCCAGCCTCGCAAATGGCCATTAGGGGCACGGTTATATGCTCGGGACGATGATCCCTATGGTCTCTAATTTCGGTGCTCTTGACTCTATGAATCAGAACATCGTCGGGAATATTGTACTTCGTTCGGAATGCTGCGTACTCCCCAGGGCTGCCACTGAAATAGTGAGCGTGGGGACAAAGCAAGCCCTTATCGAAAAGATCGGCGTCGCTCGGAGCCGATGTCGAAGCTTCGGCTCCTGACATAAGCCTTGACTTGGCTTCTTGCCCCACCTGTGGCTCAGTTTCAGATTGGGTTTCTGGGGAGAAACTTATCTCGGGCTCCGTAAGGAAGTCGTCGGCGGCATATTCATAATCGCGCTCGGCTTTGGACTCGTCGGATACAGGAGAAGTCGCCGACATCCTGGTTGAAGCTGATACAATCGCTCGGCTACTCCTCAACCTACGCAGCTCGAGAAGTTCACTGATGAATTGACGATCGGATTCGGTTTTCGAGCAATCCGAGTCTGAAGACACGTCGATGACCTCGTGAGCCAGACCTAGGAAAAGAACAAAGGGGTATTAAGCAGTTGAAATCTGCGTCAGCAAAGAAAATTGTTTGGAAGTTCGATTCATCTTATCGGCTCACGAGTTGTAGGCTAACCTATAATGGGCTCGGTACTTCTATAAAGACTCCCTACGTTCGGCAAACCAGAGAATTGGGGATCGTTCAGTTATTTATCCCCATCAGAAGAAATCGTTCGGCGAGCCCCAGACATCCTTTGGGGGCTCGGAAGAACAAGTTGAGTTCAGGGATGAACATCATCGTTCTTCCCAGTATTCTACTATTCATACAGTACAAAAAACCCCCAAAATCACCCCAAAAGCCCAGAACATGTGCATGAAAAGCAAGGGAAAGAGTAAAACGATAAGAATCGATGACATACCTGAAGATTTCTATTGAAATGGAGCTTGAAGTTGAAGATCTGGATTCGAGTTGAGTTCTGGAACGGAATTATAGAGAGAGAAGCTCTAGGCGCTAGAGAGAGAAAGTGCAGAAGAACTTTCTCTCTCCTTCTTCACCTTTATTTATAAACGGAGCGGGGCTTTTCGAATTTCCCGCCCATCATTTCATCGCCGAACCCCTTGCCAACCACTATGTGACACGTGGCGACTGAAGGCCTTGCCCATGCCAGCCGTCTCCTCATCTGCTAAGACGTCCTTTCAGCTGACACGCCTATTCAAATTCTCGACAGCTATCATCTTATGTATGGCTCGGATTAATCTGTTGCAGGTTCAAGCTCGGCCAAGTCTTAAATTAACCCATACCAAGTAAAGAGCTTCGGCATGGGTTGAGGGGCTATTGTAGCAGGCCGAGCAAAATGGCTTGGGCCATTTCCGAACGTAATCCAATATTCCTTTCAGCTCCAAGTCATCTTTCTCTCAACGTTCGGAACAGCAACCTTTCAGCTCCAAGTCATCTTTCTCTCAATGTTCGGAACAGCAACCGTAGCCGAGGGTACCGTAGCCGAGGGTCTCGTAGCCGAAGGCCCCATTAACGTGTACTTCTATAAATGCTCCAGTCCAAGCACCCGCATGGGCGGGGGAATACGTTCGTTTGGACGGCTGCCGAGGTCGCATGACATGCTCGGTTCCGAGCATTGCGTGGCCGACGATACAGCCCGTCTGCGTTGGAACAGTAGCCGTGGCAATGATGATGGTTGTGACGTCATCCAAACGGTTATGAGGATAATGATAGGGGCACATGAAGGTGCCAGCTCATCTTGAAAACGGTTGCAAAACCCTAAACGTGATGTAAGAGTGACATCAGCCGACGCGTGTTGAGCGTTGGTGCGACCTTGGAGACCAAGTTAAGGGTTCCTTATAAAGATCCCATTATGCCTTCTTAGAAGAGGTACGCACAGAAAAAACCCTAGCTCCTAATCTCTAATACTTCCTTGCAAGAAAATTGACTCTTGCACCGGAGGGCTATTCCGGAGAACCTCCAGTGTGGTCTTTAGTCGTGCTTCATTTTGCAGGACAGAGCAGGGAACCAGGAGTTAATCTCGAGCCCACATTTACAGAACATAAACCACATGGAACGGAGCCCCCACAGGATGGCATCCCAAAAATACAAGGAAAATAAAAGGAAAAATACACCCAAAGACACCTAAATAATGAGTCTTCTAACACCATCAAGATTTCTTTTGATATTTTCTACCGTATACACCTTTAGATCAAATTTGGCTTTGATCCACAATGTCGCTCTTGTTTTTATTAACTCCTCCATTTGAATTACCACCGCACCCATTTTAATTTAACAAATTCCTATTCCCCTATTAGCAAAAACCAAGCAACTGAAAAATTCTACCGCCATAGCGTCATGGCTCTTTCTCATGATCCCATCTCAAACCCAGCAGTAGCTCTCTCTCTCTCTCTCTCTCTCTCTGGATCACGATGCTTTATTTGTCTCACTTCATTCTTCATTGTATTCAAGTGTCCTCCAGATTTGTTTGCACAATTCCTGTGTTGATTCACCAATATTATAAGTTTACTTGAATCGGCCTGGATATCCGTTTATCAAAAAAATAAATTTATTGTCTCTTACTCTGCGTTCTATTTGGCTTCCAAGAAAATTCGTGACAAACAAGAGCAAAAAATAAAGTTACAATAAGTTTACCATAAATCTACCATAGTCAAATACGATAAATTTATAAAAAGAAATTATCATATAAGCTAACAAATATTTGTCTCAATAAATTTACCATAAAAATATTTAATCCAGAAATTATGATACATTTACTAAATAATGAAATCTACCATAATAAAAAATTATTAATTTATCACAAATAAACAACAAAAATATGCTCGCGGTCGAACAGGACACCTAGTAATATACCCCTCCGTTCCATATTGAGATTCCACTACGAAAAGTCGTGTCATTTTTCAAATAAAAAAATCAACTACTTTTGTGTATAATTTTTGAATTTTTTCGCACCAAATTAAAGTATTAATCGAGATCTTTAATACGGTGCGAAAAATTTTGAAAAATTATACACGGAAGTAGTTGATTTTTTATTTGAAAAATAGTAAGAGATCTAGAGAGTATGGGACTCTCAATATGGAACAGAGGGAGTAATCCATCAACGCATTTTTTTTTGAAACACATTTCATTCGAAATCAAAATCCGAAAGCGATACAGATTCCATTAAAAATACAAGAATGAACCAAAACTACCAAAGACTTCGATACAGGCACTCCCTGCTGAAGCAAGACCAGCGAAATCGTCAGATGAGAACCAATCTAGGTCCAGATAGTAAAGATTCCTAGAACGGACCCTCAGCTCAAACCAGTAATAAACATTAAGCACAGCTGAAATCTGGAAAAATAACAACTAAGAAAAAACTAAAGAAAGGTACAGCTCTCCTGCAGGAGCAAACACCAACCGGTTCACCCATGGCATTTTCCTTACTTTTTAAGTGGAGATATTTTGGGATTTCTCCATAATTGCAGGTAAAATCTTCATATCTTGGAGCCATCTTCCCTAGAAAACAAATCATCCCAATCAAATTGTTTCCAAATTTTTCTTCTGTTTTTGTTATTTTTCCAACAAAAATGGCTGAAAATTCAAATCTTCATTGGGCTTATGTAATTAATTTGCATTTTAATTAAACTAAGACTATCTAGCTACTATTTTCACTTTCAGGAAGCAGTCTTACTTTGGATGCGTGAACCAGGAGATCGGGACGCAAAATTAGTCCAACAAGCTTTAACTGGAGAATTCAATATCGCGATTGAAGTTATATGTTCGCGTACCCCATCCCAAATTCAGGCATTGAAACAGGCCTATCGTTCTATGTCTGGTGTTGACCTTGACAAGGATATAGGAAATCATGCATCCTTTGATCATAAAAAGGTTATCTCTCTCTATCTCTCTTCTTCTGCTCTAGGGAACTATATTTTTTTTGTTTTAATTTTTTTGGTACGTGGGGAACTCGATCATTGACAACATGCACTTATTGTGATACGTACGAGTACGATTAATATTTTTTTTTCCCTGATCAGCATGATAAGAGTATGAATACAAATACAAATACAATAAATTTGTAAAATCTTCTCATACAAAGTGATCCGCAGTTATATCTAATTCTTTCATCCCTAGGACTCAAAATACTCATTATTGTGACCTATAGCCAAAATTAAATTTCCAATTGACCATCATTCCACCATTCCTCTCTTGGGATAAATTGTCCATGCATCGCCTGCCACATGGTGCATGCGAATGCGAACCCTTTTTTGGTCAAGCCTAGGGAAAAATTTTCAGTGCCGGGTGCCACTCGGCGCATCCCAACCGTCCATTGCATTTTTGGACGGTTCGGATTTGGAGAGAGAAAGTGTTGGGGTGAGAGAAGAGAGAGAGTTTCAATCCGAGCCGCTCTAAGAGTGCATTGAACGGCCTGGATGTGCCGAGTGGGTACTACGTGGGATATACCGACCCAGCACCGAAAAAAATTTATCCAAGGCTAGAGTTCTCAAATATACAGGCTTCTACCCCAAATACACATTCCTCCGGGCTACTGGGGCTATCGGCATGAGCTAACTGGGCTACGAGGAACACTCAGACCAGCCCAATCATCCTCGGCCCATCCATCCACACAAGTAATCATCTACTTTCTCAAGTATTTGTATCAAATGTTACTTAATTACATGGCCGTATCATTAGCGTTTTTTTTTTTTTTTTTAATTGAATTGGTCATATAACCTTAGCAAATGGCTTTCTCACGTCTAGCCATCCTTTCTTACTCTGTGCACGTAGATACATACACTTGGATTTAAATTGTTTTTGGTTTGGTAGTTGTTGCTCGCATATGTAGATACAACACGCTTCGAAGGCCCGGAAGTAGATGCAAAAATTGTGGAAAAAGATGTCAAAGAACTATACAAAGATGGGGAGGAGAGACTGGGAACTAATGAGGCGACTTTTATACGCATTTTCACTGAAAGAAGCTCGGCTCATTTGGCTGAGATTAATTCTGTTTATCGCCATTTGTATGAGAATTCGTTGGAGAAGGTAATGTCTTCAATTTTTAATCGCATATATATCTTTGTCTTTCACATGGTTTTTTTATGCATTTGTTATACGGCCCAAGGTACGATGCTGGCCTTTTTCTTTTTCTTTTTTTTATTTTATGAAAGGCCGATGTTGGCCTATATTTGTTAGAGCATCTCTAATTCAATACTTTATTTGAGAGTATCAAAATACTCTATTTTATTCATAAAGTGATTTTAGATAAAATTAAAATCACTATTCTTATTTACTCCAACCACAAACCCTCTATTTTTCCCTCTCAAATAGAGGAGGCTTCAAAGGATGGGTTGGAGGAGTTCTATACTTTCAAATGGAGGAATAGAGCATGGGTTAGAAATGCTCTACGGATACAAATGCCATTTTAAAAGGTGAATAGTGTTATAGAGGGGATCCTCCATATTTTCACCCATCCTCTAAATATGGAGGATCAAAATCCTATCCTCTTAAATAGAGGAGGCTTGAGAGAATGGATTAGAGGAGCTCCATACTCTCAAATGGAGGAATAGAGCATGGATTGGAGATGCTCTTATGCGGCCCAAAATGAGGCCTACTTTTTGGAGCCTTCGGCAACTATAAATTTTTTAGTAGTACTTTTTTGGACTTAGCCGTTCCGGTTTATCCCCTTAAAAAATAAGTATTTGCTTACAATTTTCAAGCTTGAAAATAATAGACTTATTGAAATCAAAAAATATGCAATATGGATCTAATTTTATAGATCTCGGTGAGATCTATCCATTACTTCAAAAAAAAAATTGAAAAATTATTTTCTTAAATCATTATTTTTAAACTTAAAAATAAGTCCTTATTTTTGTAGGTACTTAATTTGGAATGCGGAACGGGGCTGACGATGAGCAAAGTCTTTTGACGGTTGAGTCATCTTTAATTTCCGTTGCACCAGTGAGAGAGAGAGAGAGAGAGAGAGAGAGGAGAGTCAGCCTTTGATATCCTTTAACATGCATGTTTCTTAAAATGCTCGGACTAATTGCAGGCGGTAAAGAAGGAAACATCTGGGAGATTCGAGTTTGCGCTTTTGACAATCTTACAATGTGCTGAGAATCCTGGAAAGTACTTTGCAAAGGTACTTTTTTAATATCATAGAATCTTGCACCCTATGTCACGACCTTGATTTTTAAACTTAATAATCATAATTTCTCATATATAAAGTATCGTCATGCCCATACATAAATACCCATAAAGGACTTGTCACATTCATTCCATGAACCATCATCCATTCAAAAGGTACATTCAAGGGAGCACTGCCCAATATTCCATAAGTAATAAGCAAGATAGAATTAAGTGTTTTACATTCTTCCAAAGTCAAAAGGAATCTAATTTAAGTTACATTTCATCCTCAAAATATAATAAGTTACACAATTAGATGATAAAATAACTCTTCGATATTAGCATTCAAAAGAACATTCGTAAATGCACGCCAAACATTTCATGCTACTGATCTTATTTTGTACTTGAAAAAAGAAGAATTAAGCATACACTTGCCAAGTAGAGAAAATTCTAACTAACTCTAAATGCATATGAGGTGACAGATGCGATTGAAGAAGATCGTATTATGAACAAATGGCTATATATTCAAACAAGGTAGAAACCTAAGGCACCATCATAACTTTTGAAATCAACGAATTTACATGCACACTATTCTTTCTATCTCAATTATCAACTACTGAATCACATTTGTCAAGTTTTCATTTCAATCTCAATGCATAAATACCTAGCTACACACCCAATAGTGAACCTAGTGATAGTTCGAGTATTCGGGACCTCGTGATATCCATTGCCGAGCCTTCAGGACCTCTTGATATCCTCTACCAAGTATTCGAGACCTAGTAATATCTCCTACCCATGTGATTTTTTTTTTGGTAAGTACCCCCCTCCCTACCCATGTTGGGTTTCCATATTCCAATTTTCAAAAGTAATCAGCCATAATACTCACCAAATCTCATTTCTCAATTGGTTAGTCATTGAGATCGATCTAGTCATCGTACCACCCGCATATAATGAGCATTCAAGAGCTCAACTCAAGTCCTAATGTAGAAACAATCCCATTCATGCGAACCACGACCTTAGAATCCACACTATAGAGTTTTTTAGAAATTTTCACAGGTGCTACCAGTAGGGCTATAAATGGGCTACCAATAGCAATAGTCGAAAATCCAGTTCAGATGTCTGGCTACTGGTAGGGCCATAAATGGGTTATCGGTAGCGGTTGGATTTTCAACACGATTTCAAATTTTGACAAGTTTCAACCAATAAGAAAAACGATGATAATATTTAGCACTCAATCAACACAAAACCAAGTAGAGAAAGATGAGGAATCTCTACCTCATGAGTTTTGAGCAAAACCCGAAGATTCGAACCAGCCCTAGACTTCCAAATTTAATATCTGCCAAGGAAACTCTCTCCAAGATTTTCAACGAGTCTAGATCGCCAAGATTTGAAGGAAATGGCATGAGTTTTTCTTGAATTTGGAGTGTGTGTGTGTGTGTGTGAGAGAGAGAGAGAGAGAGAGAGAGAGAGAGAGAGGATGATGAAAAAGAAGAGAAGGGGAAAGTGATTTTCACTTCTCCTAATTTTTGACATATATAGGCTAAATCACACCACAAATCGCTCAACTACTTATGCACTTCATCAATATTCCCAATCAATAGACAATTACACTATGACCCGCACAACATTATTCACAACAAAGGGGAAAGTGATTTTCACTTATCTTTTGTACATGTTTTTCATGACTCAGAAAACTATTTAATTGTAACTGTCCCATTCCTCAATGAGAAATGTTTTATTTCCGTTTTGTTATCACAATTTTATTTCACCACTTCATTGTACGGTCATGATTGACGTTATAGTCACATAAATTTTCATAGAAATGTTATGGAGTCTGATAGATCATACCTGTTCACATGACATGAAACATTGTGATACAAACAACCATCTTGGTTAATATTCCATATGTGGCTATTTTGCAATGGTGATATGGTATTACAATAGCATTGACATGACAATTGAGACTATCGAGCACTTTAATCTAACAAGAACCACCGTGCATTGTGCTTTATTTTTGCTTTTAGTAAGCAAAACTAAATGAATGGTTTAATCATATGAACCCATGGTAAAATCTTATGAGTTTATGAATGTTCCTCTTAAATTTTAGTCCTTCCAAAATTATCACGAGAAAATGTTCCTCTACGCATGCTTTTCTTTCCTCACTAACTTCATGTGTCTTACAAAAAGCTGCATGTTCTAGTAATTAAAGACAATAGGTAACACCTCTTTAACAGTTGAAATTTACAATACATTCTTTTTTATGAATTTATAGATATTCATCATGCTTTTGGCATATGTTGATTGATGGGAGCACTATATCATTATGACCATTTACAGGCATTGTACGAGGCGTTGAATCCACTCATAGCTATAACTGGAATTGATAAAAGAAAACTTACAAGGATTATTGTGTCAAGGGCTGAAATTGATATTGAGCAAATAAAGGCAGAGTACAAGAAGGAAAATAAGAAATCATTGAGTGATGACGTTCATTCAAAGACTTCTGGAAATTACAGATCCTTTCTTGTCTCACTTTTAGAGCCCAATCACTAGGTAACGGGCCACCGGTCACGTGCCTCTAAAATTCTTTGTTCACATGTCTCAATGCATTTGCAGTCACATGATCTAATGAGAATCTCAAGAAGTATTCCAATTAAGGTTGTGTGGCTAAAAATGCATTAAGAATGGAAAATAGAGTTTTGAGGATAAAGAATCCAGGCCCATAAGTATCCATTAGATAATGTGTGATATAATTATAAGATGTGGATATGGACTCCTCTGTTCTTATGTGTTGGTGATTTTGGTTGTTCTTGTGTGTTTGTAATTTGGGTTGGTTGACGATGTTGGACATGATATTGTCTGGTTGCTACATTTTAGATGTTGTTATTAATAAAGTCATATTGGTTGTGTGTGAAAACATATATACTTTCCATATAAGGATGACTTTTTTACCTTTCTATGAAATATTTGGGCCATAGAATCATAATATTAGTTGCGCAAAAAAATCAATAAATGCGATGTCTTTGAATTGTGTGAATATGAATGAAAGGATGAACATGCATGAATTTTCTTATCCTTTTCCACAAGGAAATTGTAACTACGGTCCAAGAATAAAACCTTGAATGCTAAATAAACCAGAGGAAAAAAAAATATTTTGGAATGGATCCCTAGTAATACAAATAGGCACATGCCAATCGAATTGGCTTTGAAAAACTCTATTTAGACCTCTATTTTAGACACACTTGTCTATCAAAAATTATCTCTCCTCTCCTCCCATTTAAAAGAGGGGCAAACAATTAGCTAGCTATGCTTACCTGCCATGAATCTAACAACCCATCACTCCTCTCAAATATTGCTAGGTTGTCTTCTATCAAAGGATCCTTTCCATCATGATTATGCCTCTTATGATTAAGAATGGCCACTCCAACATCAATATCTCTTCACCCTCATTAATTACCATCGAAAAGTATTCTTCACAACAGAGTTAATCTCTTGACACAAAAAGAGATTATGGATCCCGACTCCAATGCCTGCCTTATCAGCAACCATGTGCGTAAAAGGAAGCTTGTAAAGTTCAGGGGCCATGTCAGACTCTTTTTCGCCGAAAAGAGTGTTTGATACTCTAGCTTTTGAGTCCAGGCAAGGAGATTCAAAAATCAAAACGCCATTCTCCAAATTAGCATAGACCTGATCATAATCCTCATATGCTCAAATGAGAAAGAGCTTCTCATTAACTCTTAGTTGTAGCAACTTGACATTTCAAAAAAAAAAAAAACTCAGTTGTAGCTACTCGGCTGTTGTTTCTTCTCCACCCCATCGCATGGTAATGCCTGCCATCGCCACCAGCTACATGGACTCTCGGATTTCTTCCTCTTTCTTTGATCCGCCGCTATGATATGTTCTTCCAACCCTCTGTCATGGGGTTTTTTTGCGGGAGGTGAGGCGGTGATTGGAGTGAGCATGAGAGCCGTGGGGATCAGACAACGGGTTTGGATTTTAGTTTTTCGTGAAGCGGCAGTTCTGTTCGGAGCTCCCGGCGGTTTCGCTCTTGGATGGCATTGGTTTTTGGTCTAACCGCATAGTGGAGCTTGTCCGGCTAGTGGTGGCGTGGTTTTCCAAACGGTTTCTTCCGTTGGGTGCAACCGTTTCATGCTTAACTGCGACGAGGAGCTAGTGGTCTTGAGGCGACGACAGCAGTTTTTTTTGGGTGGCAGTAGCTTTTAGTTAGGGTTAGGTCTTCTCTTGGATCGATTAGGGTTTTCTTGGTGGAAAACGACAGGCCGGTCTCATTTTTTGGGTGAGGTTCCATGTCAACCCTTTTTTGTCAATGCTATCATGTTAAGACCCTTTCTAAAGATATTTTTACTATCTTGCCCTTATCACTTTTACACCCCCAGAATTCACCTCTTTGAAGAATTCATACCCCCGAGAATTTACACTTCTTTGCAAAATTCACACTCCTTTGCAAGAATTCACACCCCTCAAATTCACATCCCTTTGCAAAATTCACACATTTGCAAAATTTATACCCCAAGAATTCTTACCCCTTTGAACTATTCACACCTCCAGAATTCACGTTTAAAAAAAGACACAATTTACATTTTTTTTCAAAATTCACGCCCCTTCACAGAATTTACACCCATCAAAATTTACACTCCTTTGCAAAATCACACACACAAAATTCACACCCTATCTGCATTATTCACATCCTAGAATTCATACCCTATGTACAGGCACCACATAGGGGAAAAAAGGCAACAACAAAATTAATCACTGTCAGAGAACACATTCACTATTTCAACTAGTAATTTAACTTTTCAAGCGTGATAAGAGAACTGAAACTTCTGGTTGTATGGGCCGATTTTCCCCAAATGCCAAATCAAAACGAAAGAGGTGACTAAATAAAGACATGAGAATACATCCAGGCAAGAAAATGAGAAAATCTGATGAACAATCGTGATCTTCACAGCTATGGTCGTGCACGCAAACCATCTCTCTCTTTCTCTCTCTCTCTCTCTCTCACTTGTTTATTAGTGCTCGAGAACTTGTTGAAAAAGAACAGCGGACTTGCCGTCGGGATAAATCTGGTGAATCCGACACCTCCACCGCAACTTCCACTGCCAAGATAGGCGAGGTTGAGAACGAGCGATGCGTAGCTGGAGGATTGACGATGCTGCTCTGGCTAGGGCTCTGATTCGCCGGTGCTGCTCTCGCTAGGGCTTTGCTATTTTAATGGAGATAGGAGGATATTTTGGGCACTTTACTTAAAACAAGGCTTATGTGGATAGGATTTGATAGGAAGTGGGCCTAGAGAGGTAAAGAGAGATAAAACAAGGCTGGCTTGGAAGAACCCTTTTCTTTGGGAAAAATGATGGTTATTGACGTGTTTTTATAATTAATATCCGCCAAAGATATTTTTAGCATTAACCAATGTTTTTAACTTGTCCTTGGCGGGTATTAATTATCGAAACACAACATCGGCCGTCATTTTCCCTTTTCTTTTTTTAGACTTGTCCCAATAGGTGTTTTGAGCTTCGGCCCTTTAAGTGTGGGCTTCGGCCCTTTAGGTGTGGGTTTCGGCCCTTTGGATTTCCTCGGTTGGTATCTTGCCAGTCGATGGATTGGATCTCGAATTGAACATAAATTTTTTTCTTAGCATTATTAGTAATTTGATGACGTTCTCCTAGCTTGTTCCTATTGGTATTTATAATAATTTCAAAGATTAATGAAATTTTTTTGTCATTAAAAAAAAAAATTCTCAGCTGTCTTACTTCATTAATATGATGCATCTTTAATTTCTATTACTACAAAGATTTGACTAAACAATTTTCTTTAAAGAAGCAGTTAGTTATATGCTTTTAATACAACAACGCCCTGTTTGGATGCTGGATTTGGAGGCCGGATATGGAGCCGCTCGAATTTTATCTCCTGGTCTCCCTCATATTCGGTCTTTGGTTGCATTTTTTGGAAGGTGGATTAAAACATTATTGGGACTACAAATCCACCTCCAACAGTGTTTTGGGTGGATTTGCCAAGCGGAGCTTTACCTCTGTCAGTAGCAAATCCGGGGGATTTGGGACTCTTTTACCCCTCCAAATCCACCCTCACCCACACATAGTATTTTACGAGAGAGAGAGAGAGAGAGATATATATATATATATATATATATATATATCTTACAGCCGAAAAACTCAGCTGAGGAATGACCAGCGGCGGACAGGAGACCCTTGGGGGGTCGGATCTGGGGACCGTGGGTGGGGTTTCTGGAAATTTGAAGGGAAGAGGTAGTGGCGGTGGTGGGGAGTGAAGTGAAAGGAAGAGGAAATGGTTTCTAAAAAATGAAAATGGTTTCTGGAAAGTCGAAGAGCAGTTCCCAAAATGGGGTTTTTTTTGGAAATGGAAGGGAACAGGTAGTGGCAGTGGTGAGGAGTTGGTGGGCGGTTTTTAATTTTTTCGTAAAATATTAGTTTTTCTAATAAAAAAAATGTTTGCTACATTTGTATTCTACAATGAGATTATTTTATCCTTAAATTAATGAAAAAATCAAGTTATTGTAATTAATTTGAAATAAAACCAATTTTGAGAATCAAAAATCACAATGGGGGTAATTCAGTCATTTGACATCTAATCACATCATATCCACCCTCTAAATTTTTCTTATCAAAAAATCATCCAAACACCTCATTACAAATCCACTCTTCTCTAAGAGGTAGGACCACCATTCTTAACATATCACCCCTCATTATATATTCACTCTCAAATCCACCCTCATTATATATCCATCCAAAATAAATCCTCCATCCAAACAGGTCGTTAAGTGAGCCAACGAGGTGGATATTTTTTTGGATTGTAAAAAGCTCAAGCCAAAATGAGTGCGTTCAGCAGTTGTAGAGGCCAGATTCCTATGGTAGTGGATATGACATGCTCATAGTTAATTCAGATAATGAAAAACTAGAGTGGGGATATATATTTTGATTGTTCCTTCATATGCGTGCAAACAGAAACTTTTTGCTACAAAATATGTAAGGCAAATGGTGAAATACTGTCAATTTAGTGAAATCCCTTTTTAGTAAATTCAATGGTATAAACTCTCTGGTATTGTTTTTTCTTGTATTTACTTAATTATGTAATGTGCTTTCATATTATAGGTCCAAATCCCACATGCGGCCCCTTCTGAGCCATTGTCATGAGTGACACATGATTTATTTGGGAACAAGTACTACCAACTTATGAATGAAAATTTGCAGACGAAACAAATGAAAATTTGCTTACATTTGCGAGTAAGTAGACATTATAACTCAGCAGAACAAACTAAACCAAGCCCAATAAATTTTCAACGGTGATAAATATCTTATAGTTTATATAGTGTTTTGCATAGAAAAATTTTCTGAACATTTTTGTCACTGCTAAATTAAAAGGGAAATTTTCAAAAAGGCACTTGAACTTTGCACCAAACGTCACAGAGATATCTGAACTTAAGTTTATTTCAATTAAACACATGTACTAACAAAATTTTCAAATTTAGACCCCTGCCGTTATACTCCGTCCAAAAAATTACTGACGCGGCATCTCTTACCGTCTAAGTGACCCCATTGCACATGTTTCTAACGGAGAACGATGCACCCAAGCCAAACCATCACTTTACCTCGTGTTTTGGAGGAAAAATAACCTTGACTTAATTGATTTCCCTCCATTTCTCTCTCTAGAAGTCTTGCTATTGTTCCACCATCTTCCTCACTTAAACCCTAGATCTGAAGCCCTTCCTCCTCCCTTGTTCAACAGATGATGAAGAGAACTGAGAGCCAATTTAGCTTTAAAAGCCAAATAGTGACTTATTTTTTGTCTATTCAAAAAAATTTGCATTTATTAGTTTTGCGTCAAACTTTTGTAACTTATTGATTCTTCTTGCCGAAAGGAATCAGAGAAGTAAAATTTTTGATCGAAACTCATAATTTTTTTAAAACGACAAAAATAAGTTGAGTTTCGATCAAAATTTTTTACTTTTCTGATTCCTCTCGTCAAGACAAATCAATAAGTCATAAAAATTTGGCACAAAACAAACAAATGCAAAAAAAAAAAAAATTAAATAAAGACGAAAAAATAAGTGACTTAACTTTTCAATCTAAACCCACCGCGAGAGTTCTACCATGAAGAGTTGAAGACCCAGAGGAAATCCTAATTTTTTTCTTCTTTCTGCCTCGGGAGGAAAAGATGAAGTAATTGGTAAAATGATGGATTTCTCTTAGGTGCATCGTCCCCTATTGGAAACATGTGCAATTGGGCAATTTAAACGAGTTAGAGATGTCATGTCAGTAATTTTTCGGACGGAGTATAACGGCAAGGGTCTAAATTTGGAAATTTTGTTAATACATGTGTTTAATTGAAATAAACTTAAGTTCGGGTGTCTCTGTAACATTTGGTGCAAAGTTCAGATGCCATTTTAAATTTTTTCCAAATTAAAATCCTGGAGCAGCCCGTGAAAATACCACCAAACAATTAGCATTTTTGCTTTCGATTACCCAATATGGGATTATAAAAATATAATCACACGCAATTACAAAAAATGCCTTCTCAATATTCTGCACCCATATATCTACTTTCAAAAGCCAAATATATAAGTTGATGTTCCATTTCAATGTAAAAGTCAATCTAAAATTGTGTTGGCATTCTTTCATGATGTAAAATACGTACTTATAGTAGAACTTGCAATTTTCAGCTTTTAAAATAAAATATTCGGTGGATGAATATTTATAGTTTGGAAACGTTTTTACCAAAATCTATTATTCACAAATAAAGAAAATTCGAAATATGTAAAGTGAGCCATCCTTGAAATAAAAAATGGAGTATTATTCAGGCACATTTACAGTAAAATGAACGGTTCATACTGCGAACGGCTTCTCTTGAACCAAAGAATCGGGTGGCTCGAAGAGGACTCATTTACAATTATATCCCCACATGCTCCAATCGCCATGATATCACACGGTTTCCTAATCTCAACAACTCTTACGACCACCTTCCGCGTTTCCTTTCTCTTGGACACTAGTGCTTTCTTTTCTCGCAGCTGTTCCCCTCTGCTTTTCTTAGGATTATTATTATAAACACTTCCAGTTCGCTTTCCTCTTTCCCTCAACTTTGTCTTCACGAAAACCCTCAACCAGTTTCTACCATCTTCTTCTTTTTGCTGGGAGTTTCAGATCAGAACTGCAAACAAGACAAATTGAGCGACAGAGAGAGAGAGAGAGATGGGATCTGGAACTGGGAACTTCCTCAAGGTTATCGCTAGGAACTTCGACGTTCTCGCTGGGTACAATCTACTTCCACTTCTCTCTCTTCTTTATGGAGTACTAGATTTTACAGCTATGGTTTTGTTCTTCTTCTTCTTTTTTTTCCCTTCTGAAATACGCAAGAAAAAAACCCAGTTGGGTAATGGACACTTTTCCCTTTTCTTTGTTTTCTTTTTTCAATTTAACTGAATGGATCCCAGGTGGGTGATTGATACATTTCTTCAGTACTGTGGAAGTGATGCTATTTTCCTTGTTTAACTTTTCATTGTGTTTGATTTTCACAGGCCTGTGGTTAGTCTTGCATATCCTCTGTAAGTAGGCTTCTTCTATCCTCTTGGTCTTTTTCCTCTTTCTTTTATTTATTTATTTTTTGGCTTTCTTGTTCTTGAGTTTTCCAAAAAAAGAATCTAATTTGCACGCTAACATTTGACTCATACTTGGTATGCAATTGAACGTGACGGATGAAGCTTTGTTGTTTTTTGAGGTGCCAATTTGGCAAATGGGTTGGAGTTGTGGTCCATGGCGTAACTGGAATGGGAATCATGGCGGTGCTATGAACCACAAACTCAACATAAAATTCCATGGAAAACGATGATATGGCATTAAAAACTTTTGTCAGTTAACAACATTAACATATCATCGTTGAAAATGCAAGTTTTTACGGTAGTGCCTGGCTAATTTTCATGGTTTGATAGTTTTGCACGATAATTTCATTGTACTGCTTTCAAGTATGTATCTTTCACTATCACGCATTCGGTTGCGCCACTGATTCTTCGTTTATTGATGGCTAAAAATGCCATCTCAAGAGTGTGTAAAATATGAATAAACCTGGTCTCTTCGAATCTCCACCATTTTATTTTGCGCGCTAGTATTTTGGTAAATATAAAGGTCATTTTCAAAACTTATGCCCAAATTATATTTTTATTGAACATTACAAAATGCAGCGGGGCCATGTGCCTCCACGGGCCAGTGCTACCTCCACCGCATGTTGTAGTTATTCTGGATATCATGCAGTTCGAGTGTTTCCATGACAGGTACGCCTCAATTAGGGCAATCGAGACCAAATCTCCTGAAGATGATCGGCAATGGCTTACTTACTGGATCCTGTACTCTATGATCACCCTTTTAGAGCTAACTTTTGCCAAGCTCATTGAATGGTAATTTACTGATTGTCGATGGATGTGCGCGCGCGCATGTGTGTGTGTGTTCTTTCTCGATTACATAGTTTGATGCACTTCCTTTAATCTTATATTGCATTAGCTTATAATGCTAATGAAGTTGGCATCGACCATTCTTTGTTTTGCTTTGGGCTATTTTTCGCTATATGGTTTTCCATTTGGGTCTATCAATGAAGGAAGTATGGTAATGTGCACATAAATTGATTTGGGTCTCTAGGCCTGCTCTCTCTGATGCCATTTGGCTTTGATTTGGGGGTATTGTTCTACAACAAAACATCTCTGTAGCTGCTCGGTTCTTAGAGGTTAGGGGGCCACTGTTTCAGTGGTATTCTGAGAGCAGCCACTTTGTGCATATATTGCCAAAGGTTAGGTCTATCTCCAATCATCCCCCGCCCATACCCCCAATGATTGGGGACTAGATGGGTTATGTTATGTTGTTATTGTTGTTGGTTTTCCATTTGGGTCAAAGTTGTCAAGTGCAATGAGTTTGTGTTTTGCTAGTGATTGTCTATGAAGCACGGATACTCTATTTTGGCCTCCGTATCACGTATTGTATCTATATCAGATACTAATGCTCTCGGATACTCTCCGGATACGTATCTAATACGCTTTTTAAAGTATCCTACTTTTAGAATTATTTTTTGGTATCCCGATACATTTTGGATACGCACGGATACTCTCGGATACACTCCGGATACGTATCCGATATGTTTTTTTTTAAAGCATCCTGCTTTTAGAATTATTTTTTGGTATCCCAATACGTTTTAGATATGCGCGGATACATGTTGGATACGTTTTGGATACGTGCGAGGGTAAATATGTTATTACTTAAAATATATGGGTTAAAATTGCAAGTAGGACTATATTTTTCTTTTTCCCCCACCAATCGACAACAGAAACACACCAACGATATCCTCTCTCTCGACAACCTTGTAAGAGTCTCTCTCTCTCTCTCTCTCTCTCTCTCTCTCTCTCTCTCTCAACATGTGAAATGGTGTACTTGTGTAATGAAAAACTTTAATCATTAATGAAATTTTAGGAATTAAATTAAAAATTATATATAATATATTATTTATTTACTTTTATATTCAACGTATCCCCTAACGTATCGTATCCTTCTTTTTGAAAAAATCACGTATCCATATCCGTGCTTCTTAGGTGATTGTACATGACGTCCGTGATCAACCTTCATTGCATAGTGCAACGTTGGGAGCTAGTCATCACTTTAGTTTGAATGATTTATCTTCGGATTCTTTGAATGGGCGGAACCCCGTAGAGGTTCTGGTTATATATTGGGATTGTGTCTTACTTATATGATTGGAAAAATAATCGGGGGTTTGTTTGGGAAAGATTTAGAACTGTCCGTATGTCAGTGATCACTTTGAAGTGTGAATGATTTGATATCATTAAGAAACACTGTTTTTGAACATCCTTGCTAATACCCAAAAAAAAAAACTTGAGAGAGAGAGAGGAATGAAGTTGCATTAACTTCGATATGTGTGGATGTTGGAATTTGATTGGTTACTCCACATAAGTTGTGGTGTTATGGCATTACAGTAATTGAAAAAACATGGTTGGAGTATATTTCATTATGATGGAAGCTATTGTTGTAATTGTAGGTTTTTGGGATTGTGGACAACTTATGTTCTTTCTTTTCTCTCGGTTTAGTTTCCATTGAACCAAAACTACCGAGTAGTAAAAATTGTGGATGGGCAAATCCATGAAAACAGAAGAGAGCATAAATTGAAAATGTCAATGTGCAGTGAACTGTGCTCACAAATTCGAGACAAACATCTCACATCATAAGAGTCAAACACCATTGGTTCTAGTCTAAGTATGGCAGCTTGAAGTATTGACAAGACAATACGAGGAATGGAGAGTAAACTTCTAACTGTACCAGGCTTATGTTGGAAAACTACTGCAATGTTGTTCAACTTCGGTTGTGGTTGGTTGAGTTTCTAGCTACTTCTATAACTGCCAGTTGATGAGGTTACAGTTGATAAATTCATGAACCATTTGAAAGTAAAGGTCCGTCGTTGCTGTTTTGAAGTCAGGCTCTCTTGATCCTAAAGTATTAGTTGTTTCTCCCTCTTTCTACTATAAACAGCTACCCTTAAGCATGTAGACTTTCGAATGGAAGCTTGGACTTTGAACATCCAGCTTTGTGTTTGACTAGTTATTTGTCAATAGTTATTACTTACTCTTTAGTTGTTACTTTAATCTTAATTCTTCTCTTCCAAGTGTTCATTTCGCACTCAAATTTTGGGGGAGGTGAGGAGATATTTAAAAAAAAAAAAAAAGGAACCGACCAATTTCGAGGCCCCTCTCTTCCGCCTTGGCACCTCTCTTCTGCCTGACTAGCGCCTAGGGACTTTTAGAACATTGAATGACCCAGCCATTTTTTTTCTTAAGAGCCAGAAATGAAAGACAGTTGGAACCATGGAATTCCATTGTTTCCAGTAAACAACATCAAAACATTGTGAAACACACCAAAACGTATCCTACCCAAAAATTTGCCCAACACAAAACTTGGAATCTACTGTAAATATTTTTATATTTTGCTGCCTGAAAATGGAGAGAGATTTTATTGTAGTGTATTATCAGAGTTATTTATCACAGGGATGAACTATTAATGTGATACGATTAATTGGTTAGTAATGCTGCGAAATTCATCTGTTTTTTACATTGCTAAGTTGCTAACAATTTTTTGGCTGTAGTAACTTTTGCCTTTCAAATTTACACTTTCACATTGTTTCAGAAGCTCTTCCAAAATGTTTCTATTTCTATGTTAGCTGAAACAAAGCGTGGAAACTAAATTTCAATCCTTGCTTTGGTTAATATGGACCCATTTTGCAAAACATTCAGAGGGAATTCCTTTGAGAATAGAGTTGGAAGAGAGGCAATGCGACAAGGATAACAAAAGTCATTTTGGAGATGCTAGACGGTTGGGTAAGGAACAAGACGAGATGTTATTGAGAGGTTACAAGCTAATTCAACAGGCATAGAAAAGCAGGGGAAAAAGTACGCAAACACAATCATTGGAATATTACTTGTGGCGTGGTGTCTGATAAGGACGTGTAAATCTAAATAGGGCTGCAGGTCAGCAAAAAGAATGTATATGCATTGCCTACGAAAATAATTAGGATGTAAGGTTTTGTTGTGTTGAGATCTAACAGTTCTGTTTTGTTTTTTTTTGTTTTTTTGGGTGCTTCGGAAATTTGTGTGACTAACATTTTTCCACTACACCTTACTGCCCTTAAATGAAGGTATATAAATTGTTGGCTACAGATATAGCCTGCCAGTTGAATTCAGAAGTCTGTTAATCTGATCACCAACCTATACTTGTGTAGGCTTTATTTTTTGATCAGCGAAACAAAATATTTATTAACACTCGGTAACGGGTACATCGAGGACTTAACACCAACATTCAGAAGCCTACTTGTTCCGTGGTAACCACCACGATAAATGCACGATTTAGCAACCAAAGTAGCACTTTTTGTTACGTGTCCCGATTTGTGACACTGAACTTAGTGAAACTTTGTAAAGCTCTTGCTTGCACTTTTGTACAAGTTGAGGATTTCATCACCACAGGTTGAATCATGGTGAGATGATAGAAGGTTCCTCCTCCCTTTTCGCATAACCCAAGGAGCAATGCTATATAAACTTGTAAATGTTACAAACTTTGCGTACTGATGTGACATCTATCATATTGATGTAATGAGTCCTGTTTCGGATTCCTGAGTATCATTACGCATGCCACGTCAGTAAGCGGGGAACTTTGTGAATTATTATTATTATTTTTTGGTTGTGGAATTATCCTAGCTGAAGTAGGGAATACAACCTATGAATAAAATGTTCTTTCCAACCTTAAAAACCTTTGCATCCTTATAATGGCACCAGTTGTGCACATATATTCGAACTGAAATTACTCTGGTGATTCTACTTGCCCTGTTGGATATGATATATTCCAAATGCTAGAACTCTTTTTGATATCACTTGTCAAAACTAGCATACAAGTCTAGGCAGCCTCTTCATTGACAATTTATATTAAATTGGATGAGAATGTTGAGGTGGATGTGTGGTAAGGCTAGATGAGACATGATTAGAAATGAAACGGTTCTTGAGATGGTAGGTGTAGCACTTATAGAAGAGAAGTTGAGGGAAAATAGCCTAAGGTGGTTTAGGCATGTCTACTGTAGACCAGGAGATGTAGTAGTTAAGAGAGCGGATAGGATAGCTTTGGGTAACAATACTACGGGGAGGGGTAGACCTAAATTGACATTAGATGCTGTGGTACACAAAGATACGAGTATAGTAGGTTTGTGTGAACAAGTGGCCCTTGACAGAGCTCATTGGAGGAAAAGGATTTATGTAGCCGACCCCAAGTGATTGGGACATAAGGCTCGGTTTGGTTTGGTAACATGGTATCAAAGCTTGGCTTTCAGAGGCTTTGGATATGACTCTTAATTCATTGTCCCTTTGTTTGTGGCTTAATCGTACCTTGTTTTGTTGTTGGTTGCGATCCCTATGTTATCGATCATTTGTTTATCTGCACGTGTGCAGGTCAGGGGTCACACGTGCAGGGGAAAGTGTTAGAGCTTGTCCCACATTGGTTAATTATAACTTCCAAGACTAGTTTACAAGCTTAGGCGGCCTCTGCACTTATTGCCAATTGGTTTTGAGTCGTCTGTTTTGACAATCATTATTTCCAAGTACTTTTTTACAGCTTCTTACACCTCCAGTGGAACGTTTTGCCTTACTTTCTTATTATGGCAGGATTCCATTCTGGTCATATGCAAAGCTAATTGCAACTTGTTGGTTGGTCCTACCATACTTCAGTGGTGCCACGTATGTTTATGAGCATTATGTAAGACCTTTCTACATGAACCCACAGCAGACTGTTAACATCTGGTATGTTCCAAGGAAGAAGGACATCTTCAGCAAGCCAGATGACATTCTAACTGCAGCCGAGAAATACATTGAAGAAAATGGTCCAGAAGCATTCGAGAGCCTCATCAGCAAGGTCTGCTAGTTACCATATTTTATTTCTCATTTGTTGGAACGATTTGCTCTTCTCATGATTAAGTGGTTGAGATTGTGATGTCTTTGTAGCATGCGTATGTGCATTGTGTGCTACACGCAACCCTATGTAGCACCGACACCCAACACAACACTCCAACATGGAAATTTTAAAATCATTGGAGGACACTACACGTCGGGTTATGTTCTAAAATTGTCTGTGTTATATAATATGAAACATGACACTGCAATTCTAATTAAAATACCATATGAAACTTTGAAACATTACGCATGTTTGAAAATAATAAACCATTCAACAAAAAAGGGTAATTTCTCATTTCTCTAAGTTTCATTAAGACCCTACTATTTTGTTCAACACCCGCAACCCGTCCATATGGTGTTCCGAGAGTGTTCTAGCGTGTCTTGAGCACGTTTTAGAGTAAGTGTCCAAATGAAAAACACTAAGAAAAAATGGGGACACATTTGATTTCAATGTTGAGCATTTGTTCGGAGATTGTTGGTGTCGGTTTCTTGAGAATGTTTTTGAGTAACCTCAAGTGAAGTGTTTGTGCTTCATAGGTGCAACCCTGTTATATCTCTGTGCTTCAGGTTGTGTGTCTTGCTTTGCAGGCTGACAGGGAAACAAGGTCCAGGAGCAGCCATTACACGTCCAGGAGCAGCAATCACACATTTTTCGAGGATGAGTACAGATACTGAGATTGGTCGCGCTATGTTTTTCCGGCTGACCTGTTAGGTTGTACGAAATGTGTTCCACTGTGCTAGTAGCATCTTTGTTGTTGAAACTTTGTTTTGCTAGTAGAATCTTTGTTGTTGAAGCTTTGTTTTGCTGTATGGTTGTCAGCTTGGTTTTTAGGTTTCAGAAAGTTATCTTCGCGTGTTATGGTGTGTAATTATCTGTCACTTGTGCCTTTTTAGTTTTCCCTTATGAATTGTTAAATACTTTTCGGTTTTCCATTAGTCTAGTTCAAAGTACTTTTGAACTTCGTATATTAGATTAGTATTAAGATACATTTTTTCAAAGTCCTGGCACGACAACCACTGTTTAGTGCAGTTGGTAAGTCATTGTCTTTCATTTGTGGAACGTCTTAGGTTTGAGCTCCACAGGCCACAGGGGGCAAGCCCTTTGGGGGCCAAGGCTATAGTTAGTCTCTGAACTCCCGGTGCTAACTTTAACACCTCCTACTAACCTCCGCCGATGTATATCGTTTGACAAAAAATAAAAATAAAAAAAGAGTCCTGGCACAGGATCGATCCCTTGCCATTTGCCATCAACTTAATAAAATATATTTATTAAACCAAGATATGCCCCTAAAAAGCAAAGATTGGATCGATTTAATTCTTTAAGACAGTGAGAAGTTCTATCATTGTGCTGTTGGTGGTTTCTCTTTTATCGTGGTGTTGGTCAAAATATGTCGAATAATGTTTGTCTCGAGGAAAATAATCAAAAGTATAAAACATGAATTGACGTTAAAAAATTTCCAGAAGAGAAAAAAATAAGAGAGGAAAAAATATCTTTTTTAGCTTTCAATTGTAATTATTTTTTGGAAAATTTAGTATTTCTAATATTTTGTCATGAATAAATATTATTTACATTTATATAAAAGCAAACAGTTTTTAACAAGTGCGCTTGATCTTTTTTATACTCCGTATAATGCCATTATCAAACATGATTTCATTTTTGCAGATAAAAAAAAAACATGTTTTATTTTTAAACATAAGTAAACAATTTTTAGTAAGCCGATTGCAATACACTTAAAATAACAGGTAAGTGCTGCTTAATAAACTTAATTGGCAGTTGAGAAAAACATTTTTTTAGTAAGTGATGGCAATAGCCTAAAAATAACACGTAAGCGCTACTTAATAAAATTAATTGGCAGTTGAGAAATGGTCCTAGGGACTTTTCAATGGAGCACCAAAACAACATGGTTTCCCGCACTGCATCCCTGTAGTGCGGTGATACGCTGCAGAATCGAAAGTTTAGTGAAACAAAAAATCTCAGATGGAAGAGGGATTTCTTTCCAACCATTCCAAGATGAAAGTTTTGCTAAACACCATGAAAAGCATTGGCCCCCATGGCATTTCCACCATTTGCGATTTTTGTTCACTGGTTAATCATCCGGTCACATACAGGTCAGAAATTATTGGTAAGCGAAAATAGTCTGGTATTGATGTCCGTTGAATCTAGTCTGATATTGATCTCCTAATTCTATAAGCGGTGAACGGTCGACTGTATACCGAAACTAGAGAAAGCCGATGATTTGTTAGCCAGAGTGCCTTCCTGATGAGCTTTAGTAGGTAAGGACCCCAGTTATTTCAGTCATTAATAGGTTCATTGTCCCCATCAGTTTCACCTTCCGTCGCAGATTCATGCAAAATTTCTCGAGCTTCAGCAGGTACCATTTCCTTAGCATCAGTAGCATACAATATCTTCTTAATTGCCATTGCCATCTGAAACATTGAAGAGGGTTACCATTATGGACAAAAAGCGTACACAGCAAATGAAGTTCACACTACTATTTGAATCATCTTTTTCAACCATGATAAGTGCCGAACTACTTTTGCAGGTTTAATTATCCAAGGTGATCAAATGGTACTTACAAACAGCTTACATTAAACCAGAAGGTAGAGACGATAGAAGCAAACAATGATATGGTCATTCATACCAGAAACCTCATTAGTATATGTACACATGCACCAATAAGTTGTCTATTATGATGCTGTGCAGAAAATGGATAAAATGAGTTTTCAAATCATTTGGCAGTTTGAGAGAGAGAGAGAGAGAGAGAGAGAGAGAGAGAGAGAGAGAGAGAGAGATGGTCAAAAGGCATGAAGGTTAATAAAACACACATCCCATATGCAAGCAAATATTAACTCAGATAGGATTCACATGCTATTGTATAAAGGAAGATTTCATGATTAACTATAGCACATGTTTAGTGGCTGGATAAAATGGCATATCGGAAAAAAAGCCAACTAGAACAATCATGAAGAATGAAGTCAATGGAAATATGAATAGTGAAGCACAATTATCAGCATAAAGTCTTACCGGAAGATTCTCCAACTCTGGAGTCTGACAAAGTATTTCAATATCTCGTAACTTCGCAAAATAGAAATCTCTTTCGTTTTCCAAAAGATCCATAGATAGCTTAAGGTCAGTGATCTGAATGGCAAGAACAAAAAAACACTCATTATGCATTACTAAAAAGTATTATTCATTGGAGTCTGACATCTGTACTGCCCGCATAATCCAATTCATATGGCATCAAGAAAAGCAATGTCAGAACATGAAAAAGCGGTTCACTCAAGATTTACACACAACACAAACAGAGTATCAGCATTCCAATCCAGCTTGACTAGACAGGAATATGTCCCCATCTTCAAGTTGGTAAATCACTGTATGTGGTTGTCTTTTGCACATATTGTCCAAATTTAGCAAAACAAGTTCTGTAAGTCAAATATGCTCAATATAGGAGCCCAAGAATCGAATTTACATGCAATTTAAAAAATCTAAACCAAAACGACAAGCACCAGTAGAGATTTTAATGCCATACCTCCTTGGTCAGAGCCTCAATCTCCACCGAAGAATTAGCCCCGGCTGCTAAGCCACCTGTTATCCCTTGCTTGGCCCCTACATAAGATGACATTGAACAACAAAGCCGAGCATGTCAGACATAACCGGTGAAGCCATGATCATCTTTGTATAGTCTACTCAAACAAACATGAAGGCATAATAAATGAAACAATCACAGAAGAAGCTGACCAAAAGACTTATTAAGTCCCATTCCTTCACCAGATCCAGAATTATGCAAATTGTTTGCTTGCAGTGACTTTGAGCTCCTATGGGAGCCCTTTGGACACCGTTCTTTACCACCCTTACTTCTGCGCTCTTTAGGATTGTAATTCCTGGAAGAACCAAAAAGCATGTAAGAAAGAGAAAGAGAAAATGAAGCATGACAATGTACAATGTGTTATGGAAGAAGTTTGTACTCGTTCATCATGCCACCATTTACAGAATCACAATAGCGCTTCAACCATTGTAAAAATTCCAAGTTGTCCAAAGGTCGACTCTTAACCAGTTTGTTGACATCAATGTGCTGCAATAAAAAACACAAAACTTGAAGTTGTCCAAGAAGATAAAATTGGTAAATATACTCAGAAACCTCCATGAGCTACTTTCACATGTATGTCTAGTCATTATCGGTGAGAGTATGCCAAAATGACTACCTGCTCACTGTGCATGGGAGAACAAATCTTGGTTATCTCATTTGCTTGACTTCTAGACAAGCATTTAACACAGAGATATGACAATAACAATAATGAGGCTGATGAGATGTGATGATGGTAGTACAGTAGCTGAAGAGCAGAATGGCACAAAAGTTCAGTTCCCTGACCTGAGAAAATGTGGTAACCGACAAGAACTTGTCCAGTAAAATTTGGTACTTTCGTAGACTATGAGATGTGGACTTTTGCTAATGACCCTGTATTTAAAGACAATGGTGGAGAAACTCGGCCGACAAGTCAATCCATTTTTTTCTACTTGAATGAGAGCGAAAAAAATGCCATGTTATTAACCTTTGTCACTCCACAATTCTCCTCTTTCCGTCTATTCAGTAAATAGGAAGCATGTTGCTTTCTTCTTAACAAAGAGTTAAGACAACTGATGAGTCTTCACTCGTAGACTGTTCTTTCCTTTGCAATGCTAAAAGTGATTATTGATGGATTGCCTTGGAATCCAATACCATGGTTATCAATGGAATCTTAAATTAGAAGTACATTTGTGAGAATCCAGCTCATGGTTGTGGAAGCATAATTTGAACATAGACATAGTACTATGGGCTGGTTAGTAGGAAAGAGGAAGATGATTTCTGTATTTCTTTTCCTAGCTGAGGGGCGCTACCATAAAATAAAAGAACATATTCCTCAGAGTATGGGTCATAATGGTTGTGTAAGGCCAATTGGCAAAGTAAAACATTGCTACCATGGACGCGTTGCTCTTGATATTTGCACCAATTTTTCAGAAGGGATCCTGGATTTGGCTTCTAGATCTCAAATCTCAAATAGACCTCCAGATCAAGGAACAAAATGTTATAGATCTAACAAAGGGACGGCATAGTTTAGAGTTCTTCATTGAGTACCACCACTAACTTGACTTACTCCATGGGATTTCACTTTCTGGATGTCCCTTTTCTACTTCTGAGGTCCCTGATCTACTTGTTATTGACTTCTTTCTCTGGTTCATTATGTCTGCCCTTCCATTCACGTTAAAGCAAACAACAGAGAAAAATGGGATACACGATGAACAACTAGAAGATTGAAAGAACAAAAATCATAGCACTATGAAGAAATCACCAAATGCGTTTTCAGTCAGGTAGATAAATCATAAAACCAGGTAGATAAATCATAAAACAAGGAATATCTCTAATCTAGATGTTGAATAAGGTTATCCCGCCCTAAACCTGATTTCCAAAGACATCGTAGAACAGATAGCCTGGTCATGAGAACGCTCTTACCAAGAAGAAGTAGCTCAAAACAAATAAAATAGTTTAATAGAGGCACGGCACACAAAATAGTCAACCGCAGAAGAGTTTCGAAATGCCTATAAATGGGGACATTACCTTGTCAATCTTTAGTTTGTTAAATACTTCTTGCAGCACCTTGTAGTTCTGGATCATATCATATTCAGATTTCGCATCAAAATTCACCTGCAGCAAGACACGTCAGATTAGACAAGCCAATAAGCCAAATAAAAAAAATAAAGTAAGAAGATAATTTATTTCGCATGAACTTAACCAATTGTCACCTTGTGCATTGGAACAACTCCTGGATAGATCATGTCCATCAATTGACACTGCACGGCACCGGGTGAAGCCTAGCACAGAAACCATGTACTTACAATTGTCGAAACTAGTCATCACATTTTCATGAAAAAATCACTAGAAAAGCATGATGCATTTTCCGTTACAAAATGCAAAACAACAAATGTAGAATGCCAGCAAAAGTCGCTAAACTATATTTCTTTTCTCCTAGGATATCTGAGTTTGAGTGAAGTCCAATTATAGGTCACTGAACAGAACCAAATTCCTGATAAAAGTTGGAAGTCCGTCACCAAAATTTCCTTGAATTTACTTTATTTCAAACTCAATATCAATGCACTAGCTAACCCAGTGATTACCCATAATCAAAGGAGGGGATAGCCCCAGCAGCTCCGCAAACATGCACGCATGTTAATGTGAGAACCATCAATTCCTCCCAATAAAGTTTCCACTTGAACATGACATCTAGCAGTAACAACTTTCGGCACACATCCAACGGACCAATAATCGGCCCAAAGGTACCTATAGCATGAATTAACATGCTTTATGGATTTCAATTGCACTTATTACACAATATTACAATCATCCCACAAGAACTTGATCATTTGTCAATTCACCCAAAATTCTACCCACCACACACCAAATACATCATTTCCTCCAATGATCAACCGTAAAAGCAAGCTAGGGATGATTATAGAAAAAAATGATATCTAAAAATATTCAATCTTTACCAACCAATACAAGCCTGGTACACCCCTACAACAGTAACAGTACCCACGTAATGCTCAATCCAAGGGAGCATAGGCGGGGAAGGGACAGAGACAGACATGACCTTTGGCACCATACACACAAAAAGGCGGCTCCCATAGTTGTTAAGGGCAAGAGGCACACCAAGGCACAAAGATCTGTTGGGGCCTAGGCGAGAGGCACGAGGCGAGGCGCGTGCCTTTTTGAAGCAAGGCGCACCTAGGAAAAGAATTGGAAAAATAGCGCACACCAATACTAGATAGCCTAATACACATAAAAATAATAATAATAATAAAAAGTGTCAAGGTCCATAAAAAGTTACAAGCCTAGCATATTTCAATTTGAATAGAACCCGATAATATGCCTAATACACCAATAGAGAAAGAATAAGCCAACGAATCAATAACATCACTATATCGCCCAAACTAAAACCACAACCTCACAAGATTTTCAACCCAACAATAATTAAGATTGCATTCTGGGTTTTTTCAGGGATTATATAAAACCTAATGATAATCCAAAGAAACAACGAATCCATGAACACAGACATTCAGACATACACAGATCCATACATAAGTAATGTGTAGGCACGTATATAGACATGATTTATGAAAGCCCTGGGGCATGAAGGAAAAGAAATCGATTGTGGGTAACACCTCCTCGACGCGGGAGAGATTGAGTTGAAGCCTGGCATTTATCCACGTCAGAATCTCGTTCCTACCGACGAAGTACGCACTGTCCATCATCCCTATATTCGTCGCCATTGACGCTCTCTCTCTCTCTCTCTCTCTCTTCCTGGACAGAGAGATATGTATGTATATGCTTTGTAATTTCAAACACGGCACATTTATTAATTTTATCAGGTCATATATAGTTATGTACAGTTTTGTCCGGCTGAGAGAGGAAAAAGGGGTTGTGTTGCTTTTTCGTTGAACAACAGGTTACGGTCTGTAATTAAAATTTGGGCTTATTGTTTTTATTTTATCTGTAAGAGTTAATATTGTTAAAATAGACGAATTAAATCTTAGGGGTAGAAGAGAAGTTGAACGGATAACTGTTTCTCTTAAGTGCATTTCCGATGTTGTTGAGCCAAAGATTTTTTGGCAATATTGTCTATAGTACATTGTTTCTAAAAATTATGGTAGGACCTAAAACGCTATTTGAGATTTCTACAACTACTTTGCGAGAGAAAAACTAAAAATATATAGAAAGTTTGATAATACTTGAAATTTTTGTTACTAGTATTGTTTTTCTAAAAAAAAAAAATTAGAGGAGATGTTCGTACATTTGTTAAAATGTACCTCAAAGGAGATCAGTGTACTTTTATCCTTAAAAAACTCAATGTCGTGGCAGTAACAAAAATGGAAATACTAATCACAAGGAAGATTTACTGGAAATCGCGTAAAGGAAAATGCATTTGGACCCATTTCGGATCCCATAAAAATCTAAAAAAATATCCATAAATTTTTGAATATAATATTATGGGTTCCTGTAAAACATCAGCTCCAACGGACATCAGTAAGTATTACTTTTGGATACGTCGAATCCAAAAGTAATACTTACCGATGTCCGTTAGAGCTGATTTTTTATAAGGCCCCATGAAATAATATTCAAAAATTTATGAATATTTTTTTAGATTTTTGTGAGACCTGAAATGAGTCCAAATATGTTTTTCCTTACGTGATTTCTTGTAAATCTTCTTTGCAAATAGGAGGACTCGTCACAATATTAGAATAGGGCATAACCTCATTGGACTAGACAATGCATGACATGGCATGGCAAGTCAACTGTGCCCCATTCCGCAACAGGAAAAAAACTCTTATTTTTTAAGAGGCAATTTCAAGCTCAAAAATTATGAATTTATTGAAATCTAAAAATATTCAATATAGATCTTATTTGAAAGATCTCATCGAGATCTTTTATACGATGCAAAAAAATATGAAAATTTATTTTTCATTTACATTATTTTTGAGTTTGAAAATATGAAATAAGCTGCTTATTTTTTAAGAATGTTTTTGAAATGGGACATCACCTAACATTTTTCTCTCTCTTTTTTTTTATTATCAATACATCACCTAAATCTTGCCAACTCATCTCTGCTTAAACTTGCAAAAGTTCTCTCAAGACACACATTCCACTCTTATCCACATGAGCCTGTGCCTGTTTGTTCTTTTGATGTTTCTTCAAGTGCCAATGGAATCTCTGACATCCGTTATTAGTTAATGAGTGCTGCGGTACCGACGGTACCGTAGGGAAAATGCACCGACGGCCACCGGACGGCCGATTGTATACACGAAAAGAGGTGCTCGGATCAAGTACCTTACACACCTCGGATGCCATTCATTCTTGCGCAAGCCCACTCGGTTTTATTTTTTAAAATTTTTGGACGGCTCGAATCGGCCGTCCGATAGCCGTCGGTGCATTTTCCCTATGGTACCGACGGTACCAATAGGATTTCTGCTAGTTAATACTAGTATAATATTTGCTGTCATAGCATCGCCAATTCAATTCTTTAGTATTTTCTAAGAAAAAAATAGAGTACTATTTAACTCAAAATTTGATTTTGAAAAGAATTCAACTATTTTCATGAACTCCAATGACCATTCTTTTTTTGACATGGCAATGGCCATTCTTCATTTCTTCAAATTTCATCCATTACTCTCCAAACCTCAATTTTCCCTCCAAAACTCAAAGTTTTGAAAGTTGAGTTACATATATTGATGATTGGTCTCATTTTAAATATATTGTGGATCTCTTTCTAATTATAAGCCATAATCCAATATACTATAACTGTACCGACGTGCGCCAATTGACCTGTTTAACCCTTAACCTAGCCAAGACCACATGGCTCAAAAAATTAACCTTGAGTTATACCATAGCTGGTCACGATTCATTATATACCACATAAGCTTTACATATGTTTACGATGTGGGATTCCACAATTAATAACATTTTAAAGTGGGCAAATAAAATGAAGATTCTTAATTTTTTTTAAATGATTCTTCATTTGTGAAGTATAGAAAATTGTTCTTCATTTTGAAGAATTCAAATGAAGTAGTTGGAGGAGGTCGATTTTTCAAAATGAAGATTTGAAGAACCAAAATGAAAATTTGAAGCTTGGTCGGAGATGATCTCAGGATAGAAACATTTTGTTTTGTTGTCTAAATATCTTGTTATTCTTTCTCTCCATGAAAGATTGATGATGATCACAACATGACTCAAAACAAAATGTTGGAATGTGATGATGTGGGCAGCGTGCCCTTTCGAGAGGATTTCATTTCCTAAATGCCGGTTCGAGGGAGTACTCAGCTGGACGACAAGCACTCGCAAAATACAGAGTCGCCACCCGGGTTTTTGAAGGTCTGGCATCTAAGGAACCGTATTTCAAAGCACCTGCCGCGCTATTTTGATTTGAAAAAGTTAAGGAACCAGTCCGTCATAACCATATCTGGGTTCGGGAGTCAGGTTACGAGAGGGGAAGGATTTTAAGGCACCCCTCTCGCCCAATCCGGAGATCGGTCCCTACTTAGGCATTTTGTGAAAATATTTGTGATTCTTCTTTTATTTACCAATTTTAGCCAATTAAGGCGGGGGAACAGTTAATCTGAGATTAAAACTGTAACAATTTGCAGGATGTGGTTGAAAACAACGTGGATGAATGATATGCTAGAAAATAAATGGGATAAAGCCGAACTCTGTGACTGGATATTAAAACAGCGCGTTGGCGTGGATTTGGTACATCCAGCAGCCAACTTGCATGCATGGATCTGCCAGCATGCAAGTCAACCATCGCGTGGCAAACTCACTCCATCGCGCGAGTGTTTGGATCCAGTCAACAGGTCCAATTTTATCTCCTTCTGGGCTCTGGAAGGACCAGTGCACACCCAGGAAACAAGCCAAACAGTTTATATGTACTGAAAGTAAATAATTACTACAAACAGAATGGACAAAGGATAAATACAACCCCTAAACAGCGGGGGTGTTAAACAATGGTCATGCACCAAGCTGCCCATGCAAGGGCAACCACTGGAAACAGACAGACCATCGCGTGATGGAGTCAATTCATCGCGCAAGTGTCATAATTGGACTTCCAGGAATTGCTTTGCATGCCTGGGCTCTGAGACATGTTCAAGAGCAACCTAGGGGCATTCCAATGTAACTAAATAAATAAATTAAGCTAAGCTATGGATTTTTAACATGCAAAACAGTGGAATTAATTCTAATCATGCTTCATAGTAATTTAAAATACTACGAAACAGAAAATAACCAGCACCCCGTCCCCACGAGGACCATCACGTGCTGACTGGAACCGTCGCGCGATGTTATGGGTCCATCGCGCACGGGTGTGCTAGTAACACAACTCTTGTAGCCCTACTGACTTTTGGACCAGGACTGGTATAGATTACCAGCCTTGGCCCTGCCAGCCCCCCTCAGGGACCAAGACAGTAAACAGTAAGGAATTATACCTTTGCTTGAGTGTTTTGAGAATGGATTGAACAAGGTGGTAGAGCTTGAAAAATAAGTATATGAAGGTGATTAGTGATGAAGCATGAGGGGTGATTGGGATGGTGTAGTCTTTCTTGCTTGAGACTTTTTTTTGTAACCCTTTGCAAGATGATCAATGGGGGGTATTTATAGGACAATAGAAGGTGTGAGGTGGGTGAAGGGCTTGGCCTAGTGACCAGCCAACAAGGCTGGCCAGCCCTCCTTGGTGGAGGAAGTGGCCAACAAGGTGAGGGGAGTGGTTGTGAGGGTGGTGCAACCCATGCACCTGCAAACGTTGTTCAGTCGACGAAAACGGGGTTTCCAGGTCAATAACCCCCTGATCATCACAAAATCCAGCTGGAAAAAGGTGAAAATGACAGGTGTTGACCATCGCGCATGGGACTGGATCCATCGCGCGACGGTTTTACCCACCCACGCGATGGTCAACAGTCAAGGCTTTGACTTTGACCAACACTTGGCAAGTAAGGCGTCGCGCGAGGGATTCAATGGGTTGCGCAATGGTCAACCCCTGAGGTCAGGGTTTTGACTTAGGGTTTTAGGGTTCAAGATAGATTTTGCTCACTCCAAACTCAAGTCATTTCACTCTCAAGACTGTTTTTGACCTGATTCATCATCGGGGAAACAAGAAACCAAAAAAGAAAATAAATCAATTGGGAAACCAGATTGGAGTGTCTACAGATGAATAAATTATTGTATTAATTAACATTCTTGAGGGTTTGGTACCCAATTAGGTTCAGTGTGGCTCCTTCCTAGCTTGATGGTGACAAAGGCAAATGTCCCTGCATAAATTTTATATTTCTTTACAAAAAAAACTAAATGAAAAGTATCTGTTACCTCACAAATTCTACTATAAGCCAGACATAATTTCATTGTTTTAGACAACTAGCATCAAGTTAGAGGAAAGCTGTATAAAACTGGCAGATTTGATAATACTTGCCACTCACACTTCCCATTCATCCATTTGCATTCTCTCTTTTTCTTTTTTTTTCTTAGTTCACTCAATATTATCAAATTGCCCTACATATGGAAAAAGAGACTTAAGAAGTATGTATAATTCTGTAATTTCACATGAATAAAATACAAAAAACAGAGTGCCAATGGATGAAGGAGAGTGTGAAAATCATTTTTATTTCTCATACTTGTCCCTAATAAGCTCCTTTTTTTTTTTTTATTATCCATTTTTGGTTTCCAGTTTAACTAGGAGTACTTTTTAAAATCATGATAGACTGCACTAAACAAAATGGTTCCATGAAGTTTGAAGTCAAAATCGAGAAGATACTTGTGCAATATGTTGGATTTGTCAAGATATGCTTTTGGCCTCATGTAACAGTTTAAAAATTGCATTTTCATTAAAGTATGGGAATAATTCTCATATTTTTAGGAGATTGATATTAGCACTCCAAAAATTGATGCAGACACTCCAAAATCAGTGTAATTCCAAAGTCACTTTTCTTTGTTTTTTGGAGTGCCTCCGTCAATTTATGAAGTGCCAATATCATTTTCCTTTTATAAAATATGCAATTAAGCCCCACAAATTATGGGCTTCTAGGTTTCGTGGTAAGATCTTTCTTTTAATAATATTCGTATAAATAGGATATCATCAATTGCCATTGTGGTTGCTAGTTGATGTTATCAACTGTTTTTTTTTAATTACTAAATGTGCGAGCCAGCTTGCACGCACCTCGACTAATTCCGAGATCCTGAAGTTTAAAACCGGACAAACCTCCAGTGACCCCAAGCTTCAGAATGTTTGGTTTCTGTAGAATTCGAATATATGACCTCGTGAAAAACAAGTACTTACCCACTGAGCCTTTGGGTTGATGTTTTCAACTCGTTAAGGATTTCACAAAATTAGATTTTTGGCACATGTTCTGAAAGTTCTTTTCATGAAAAACCACCATGCATTATCAAATAGTATATATTAGGGTTTAAGTTGAAGCCAAGTGTGGTTGGCTGCATCTGTTTGGAAGGAATCGTTGCTTTACTGAGAAGGCTATATGATGTAAAGTTGGATTTTTGTTTCTTTAGGTACTTTGTGGAAGTGGTACGTCGAGATGAAAGCTGAATAGCAGACGATGAATTTATAGTCTTCAGGATTAGTCGAGATTCGCGTAAGCTGATTTGGACACTTAATTATTAAAAAAAAAAGCCCATTAAAAACAAATCAAGGATATATGTGGAGGACTTTTATTTGTGTCCTTATCAATGTCCCTTTTTTTAATTATTACCCATTTCAACAACTTCTCATGACTCTCTGATTTATTCTTATTCTTATCAAAGTCTCCTTCATTATCTGTTTCCATAATGGTTAATGTATGTATGATTGAGACAATTCACAGTTTCTATTCATTTTAATAGAAAAGGTTCAGCACTTAAATCCAACGGGCCAAAGATGGTCAAAGCCTGAATACAAAGTTTTATGGGCTCTCTCCTCGGGTTTCACCCATTTAGCAAAAATCCCATATATACCAATTCATGTAAATTATTACTACTAATAACTTGGCTTTTAAGCCAGGTCATTTGGTTACGCTCCAACAAAATACTGGGTCAGTGGTCAACATGGAGTATCAAATTTTGTACACAACCAGAATTTGGTGGCCGTAAAGGATATGCCAATTATGAAGCCACAAAAAAATTCTTCCCATCCCCAACCTTATAACTGATCCAACTTGGATCATCCAAGGGTTGCACCTTATCCCTTAACTCGAGAATCTTCTGCATAGTCCACGAAGAATAGGGGGAATCTTGATACACCCGTGCACAAGCGCGCGCACACAACTTGAGAATCTTCTCTAAGAATGGTTTTTGGGTACTGAACTTCTAACATTGAAACATGGCATACAACTTGATAAATATGCCATCATTCTGCTAACTAATTACAGAATTGGAAGGAATATTACTAATGACTGAGACAGGATAGAATGGTTAAACTTGTCCTTAACAACCAGAATATGGTCACACGCCTTCCCAGAAAAATTAGCATCGTTCCTACACTACCAAATGCGCCACAAAATTGCAAATACCAGAGATCTCTGATAGCTACTAATCACCCCTCCCTTTCCATCTCGCTGGCAAAGTAGTGAACCAAGTCTGAAAATCAATTCAGACAACTAGCGCAAATTTGCATTGCGAGAATAGATGGATGAGGGTTTCGGGTTCTTCCCAACAGACTGGGCAAAATGGATCAACCACCACCTTTTTGCGAAACAACACCCCTCTAACTGGAACAATATTATGAAAGCACTTCCAAACAAAGTGTTGAATCTTACCTGGAGTAGGTGCCGACCAAAGTTCCTGCCACACGGCCTTGTCTTCTCTCCGACTTGACTCATCAGTACCTTTCTCAAAAGACCATTACGCTTCAGATGGAGCGCAAGTTCGTATCCCAACTTGACAGAAATACACACCAGATCAAGTGAAATGGCAAATGAGTTTATCCCCAACTTCAGAGACTGGTAACGGTATCCCAACTTGACAGAAATACACACCAGATCAAGTGAAATGGCAAATGAGTTTATCCCCAACTTCAGAGACCGGTAACGGCATCGATAGGGCCTCATTAGCATCCTCTTCCCAAAACATTTCTCTCACAAGATCAGTACGCCACCTCCTCAGTTGATCTTCAATAACGTCGCAGACTTTGAGGCTTGTACCCATAGGGGCCACCCACCGTGGAAGAAAAATCGTGGGTCATGGAATCCACGGATCATGAGCCACCCGTATGGTTCTGCCATTTCCAACCCTCCAACAAATTCCCGCTTTAAGAATCTTCCGCCCTTCTACCAAACTCCTCCAAGCCCATGATGGGTTGTTGCCACATTTTGCTTCAAGGAACAACGAATTCCGATAGTTCTTTGCTTTCAAAACCCGACTCACCAGCGAAGTGTTTTCCCCCATCAAACGCCACCCAAATTTCATCAACATAGCTAAATTGAAACATGAGAAATCCCTGAAGCCCAATCCGCCCACCAACTTTTTCTCCACCATCTTATCCCATGCTATCCAGTGGGTTCTCTGCTTTGCTACTCCGTCACCCCACCAAAACCGAGCCAAAGCTGCATTCAATTCATTGCACACCACATCGGGAAACTTAAAACAAGCCAATTGGGGTTGCTAACGCCACCGATTTGATCACAATCTCCTTCCCAGCGACTTCAGCATCCCTCTTGGACCGTCCGATTACGGCAGGAAGCCCCCAATAATTCCCCAGGGATGAGTCGCTAAGGATTCCTAACAATCGGCTCAAATTCTGCCGGATTGCCTTATAATCCCAAATTTCTGTGCATCAAATGTACAATAACTTCACAGGTAGACATTGCAATAGATGCTAGAAAAACAGAAGGATGCACAATCCCAGTTGACAGAAATTCATGGCTTTGAGACATGCAAACTGGTAATTAAAATGAAATCATGAACAAAGTTCCAAGTACAGTTACACAATGTAAATGCTGAGGTTCAGTTGCAATGTCAAGAATAGCTAAATCAGAACTAAATGCTGTGCAAAACAAAATAAATCCACTTGTGATGCCTAACAAGATGGTACAAGATTTCTTTCAGTCATGTTTACCACAGCGATAAGAGGCTTGTCGTCGGTTCATTGGTTCCTCAAAGGTGAAATCGTGTGGGCTCTGCAAATAGACCAGCTCTCAATGTATCTTTGTTAATTTGATTCGACTGATCATGTAACTATGAAGTTGGCCTCAGCAGCAGATTCCCAGAGGATTCAAGAACAAGAGATTTTATGAACTGAAAAAACTGAGATAAGGTCGCAGCAGGGTTTTAAATCATGGTATTGGGAAACGTAACAGTATTGGTGATACAACCATATAACGGCTCGATTCGGACAGCCTATACATAGGTAATTAACAGTATCGGACATCTAAAATCCCATTACGTAGCAGTCAATATGATCCGTAACAGCCTTTATATAAAACCCTGTGTTGCAGTATTATTTCATATTTGAAGAAAATAATATTGTCATCTGTGCGGGAATCCAGACCAATTCACAGCCTCTAACTACGCATATCTGACCTAAATTCCGATTTCTCCATAAGTTAATGTTGCCTTTCCGGAGAGTATCCTGAATGCAGTCGTTACCTACAATCTTTCACTTGGTATGTACCCTATTCCTTACAATCTTTTCTGCTTCATCAACGCTCAAATGCCTTATCCCATTCTCCTTCAACCATCTCTCCCCAATTGTTGAACTATCTTTAACTTTCTTTTTCCCCATCTTCAACAACTTCAAGCCCTCAGTTATTTTGGAGAAGAAGCCTTCAGGCCTCAAACACCAGGCCCCAAATACCCCATATAATACAGCCAAATCACTACCAAGTCTCTCTACACCCCCATCATGAAACTTCACATTGCCCATAAAAATACCATTAAAAATCAAACGATCCACGCCTGCTGCCAAACTTCTCCACACTCCTACAAAATCCTCCCCATTCAAACCCACTTGCAAAACTGACATTTTCCCTTGCATATAATCTAGTGCTGCAACAAAAGTTTTGGACACGATCAAACCTTCTTCGACTTTTTCTTGCCATTGCTTCTTGTTCTTTATGTAATCCCGACAGCGAGCATCAAAGCCTCTGAAAACAACAGTTGATAGCATCTCAACCCATTCTCTTCTGAACTCTTGCAGCTTCCCAATTTCCTCATCAAAAATTCCGTTCCCATCTCCTTCCACCGACCATTCAATAGAGCTACTCTCAAGCTGATGATTCAATCCCATCTCCAAAAAGTAGACATCTTCACACCACTCTTTCAAAATGGACTCAAAATAGTGAGCGGCATTAATCGATTTCGTAACTTTTATTAGGGCATCATCGTCGGTCAGGGCTGTCAGCCCCTCAGCTTCTTGGCATCTGAGAAGTAAGCCATCCATAAATTTCCGTACAATAGGCACACCTGTCAGCTGGATAAACCTTGACCTTAATGAAATGGTCGGAAGCGATCGAGAACGATCAACCACAGAGGATAACCGCCGAAGAAAAGCACTAGAAATTGCAGGAGACTTGTAATCTTCTACGCCTGAGAGAACTCCTTGAATTTTGGTTGACCAGTTTCTCTCATTCTCCATTTCGGGGTTTAACTTATCAAAAATGTCATTAAGCTCTATCTCGGCCCACAAATCAAGCCAATCAGGTCGATCACAAAATACAGAGAGAGAAGAAATTTTCTGTAGGTTTCCATCTTCTTGAAGGGAAGTCAAGATTCCTGTCTGCGCTACCAAAGACTGTACTCGTTTATCGAAGGCAATCATCAAATCAATAAGATGGAGCCATGATATCGAACCCTGTGATCTTATACTAGAGTCATTCACTTCGTCAAGTTGACTAATACATATAGGAAATATTTCCTTTGCCAAGTACGTTGATAGGGAGGATATCATTGCCGAAATCCATTCTTCTCGACAACTGTAACCTGATAGCATTGCTTCATCGACCAGTGGTTGCAACAATTCATCCATGGAGTCAACATAATCACGCGTAATCTTATACACAAGAGCAAAAATGAATTCTGGTTTATCAACCCACTTTGAGAAATGGCGTTGGGATGCAATTGATATAGGATTCACCAGCTCCTCAATAGCCCAAAGTGGCTGGTGCAGAGCAACTTCCCTATTATGCCCTTCTAGTTGCCGAGATTTTCTTTGTCTCTGCAATTCTTGCAGGCTGCATAATGCAATAAAGTTTTCACAGTACTGATGTTTAAGGTCCCCTTCCATAGTGAATAGAGGATTCCGCACTGCAGCTTGTTTCGTTGCATCTGAGTCTGAGAAACTCAATGTGGATAAAGTAGGTGGCCATCCAAGAGAAGTAAGAAGGCCCCTGTGATCTGCAATTGCCTGGGGTCGTAGAATGGCTAATGCTCGATCTACTCTGTGATCAACAGCTGAAATAAGACGCGCCCACTGCGGACGTGTCTTTGTAATGGAAGCTAGAACATCTTCAGCCAGTTTGAGTGCTTTAATGGCAAGAAGACGCATATCCTGCAGAGACTAAAAAATTAGGAAGGGAAAAATAAATGGTCTGTTTATTCTAATCAGTCTGAAGGGTGCTCACTTCTGAATCCCGAGTGGACGCATACTTCCTTAGATTTTTGTTTATTGTGGAAGATACTGCATCTTCAATATCACCAACCAAAGTGTCCAGCTTTAACGCTGTCTCTGAAAGATGCAAGAAGAAGATTGCGGGGATGAAAATGGCCAATTACAATTAAACCCAAAGCATTAGGAATACGACTACGGTTATGATCGAGACATGGACATGGCAGGGAACACAGAGCTATGCATCTATAGGTTTATCCTACACAAAATTAGTTGTTTTGTGAATGTGCATGGCATACTTATTTTAATCTTCTATTTCACCATACTGACAAAGGATCCATTTTACAATGTCATGTAAAGAAGAAGTGGAAAGAGAAAATCTAAAGTTTTTACTTTCAGAAGTTTTAAAATGTTGAAGAAAAGTTGAAAATTGCAACTGATTAGTGTTTGAAATACTAAAAACCAGTGTTCTAAAAAAAGGAATTAATCGGCAATTAATCGCTGGCGGGGCCTATCCGACTAATTGCAGCCGATTACTAATTGATATGGTCCGATTAATCACCGATTACTAGGCCTCGAAGCTCGAACGTGGCTGACCACCCGACTAGCGCCTAGTGACTTCTAAAACATTGCTAAAAACACAAAGCAAGTACAATTATATCCTTTTTATTCTAACATTTGGCCTTCAAATTATCTATGCAACATGTACCAAGATCCTACATGTGCCTCACACTCTCACCAAACATGTTTGGATGCTTTACAAAAATGTGACTGAAAAGTAGGATTTTGGAGTATGGACACGGCCACTGTCTGTCTACGCTTCAGCCAAGATTCAACGTGTTCCTTAACTGTCTAATGTGATATTGTTGAGGTGTTGTTCCATTTCCAGCGAGGATCGTTTCAATCGCGATAATCAACAATTTTTTCATTACGAAGCAAGTACAGCTCCCTAACACGCGTCCATCCTCCCAAAACCGTTTATCATAAACCAAGATTCCACCAATAAAGGGTGGTACCACCCTAAATCTACATAAAGGTGTTTGCCAAATCTATTGTAGAAACCAATGGTATGTTTGGATGGCAAGAAGGAAGAGAAAAAATGGAAATTTTGAATATACTTTGCAGCCACACCATCACTTGGGGTACAGCAAGACCCAAGAGGTTACCTCTTCAAGATAGATAGAATGAAAAGAAACAACACTAGTGGAAACTTACTCCCAAGCCTCGATGGAAATCTAATTATCAGACGCTCAAAATAATAAAAAGATAAATTACACTTTAGCCCCTGCAGTTAAAACCAAAAAGTGTTTTACTTCTACATCTCATCCCATTCAGTTAGCTAAGCAAAAAAGTGAAAACACACAACCCCCTTGCAATTCAATATGAACTCTTATTCCCCAAGTGGTTTAAAGCAATGTGGAGTCTACCTTGGTGTTTGAATCTTTTCCCTAATTTTCTTCTCTCTACCACCATCACCACCATTTCTTCACTTCTCTTTCTCGAGCATCTCTAGGTACTATCCATGCCACCGCTGGTGGCTGTGGGTTTTGGCCACGAGTCAGTTTAGGCTTTTAGGGAAAGAGAGAAAATATTTAGAAGAAACAGCAGAGGCCACAAACCACCGCAAACATCAGCAGCCAACACTTAGCACCTCTTTTCTTCTTCATCATTTTCTCCCTACCTGAAAGACTAAAACCAGCCTGGATGACTTTCTTTTTCACCCAACAACCGGTCTATTTGCAGAAGTATAGAAGACCCACCATGACCATTTCCATCAACTCCGGAATTAACCACCACCATTCTCCCTCTCTCCCTATCTCACCCCCAATACCTCATTCATATTCGTTAAAGGCCACACGTAACTTCAGGTAAAGGGTGATCATAAATGACTTCAATGAACTGCAGCTAACATGCTTCGAGTCATGTCCTTATGCTCCAACCATATCCTATCTAAGTCCTGCCGGTGACTTTGATGACCTTGATCTCCTAACGAAAAGGAAGCTACTCAATGGTTCTTAACAGCACCGACATTGTTCCCCTACCTAACACTAAATACCAAATATCACAAGAACTTTGTTTCATGTGTTTCATGAAGCTCAATGTCCAATAGATGGCATGAATATTAAAGATTGATGTTCTAGACTAATAGTAGAAAATAAGCCTTTCTTTACATTTATGGCAGGGTGGTATTGAGAAATTGGTTCCCTTTCATGTCTGGTGATAAAAGCTCAAAGTTCAAAACTGAACACCAGGTATGATAATTTGTAGGATAATCCACAAGAACATAGCCTGTGACTTTTACCAGACAAACTGCTTAGAGATAACGAGGTTTCATATCCAATACCATCATTTCAATCTCCTTTTGGACCTTTTCAGTATGTGAAAGCAACCTAAGAGATTCAGATTTATGGTGCAAATAGATGCATCCAATCATTGACATTGAATTTTAGTAGTTGTACAGCTAAATTACTATGGTGACAGAAGCTAACTGAAGGTGAGAAGATTAATCCAAGCTAACGGAAGCTGAGAAGATTAATCCATTCGCCAGAAGGCAGAAAGTGCCATACCAAAATGAGAAAACAAGCCGTTTTCGTCATTTCAGAGGAACCACAGTTGTCATCAATGGAGTGACTACACCATAAAACATTGGATTCTCTGCCCCAAAAAGTCTTTGTCCCCTTGTCCCAATGCACTCCCAAGTGCATGGACATGCTTTGAGATTCAAGAAATTGAGAACCCCAATGCATACTGCAGTTGGGAGTACATTCAAACAGGAGGACAGCGACTTTTGGCATACAGGATCCTCAAACACATCATTATGCAGCAAAAGTGATAGTCCTTACTCCTTACCACCAATAGGGTGGCTGGTACGTTAGGATGCAGCAATGACATTGATTTGGACTTTCTGGGGCTCTCTTAGGTAATGAGTTAATAGGGTTATTTTCTCTTGTAATTTATTCATGTTTGGAATCAATAAAAAGGGAAGTCGATTATTATTGAAAGTCTTCGTTTTGGGAAGTTTGAGGTCATGTTCTCCATTTGAGCTAATCGGAGATCTTCCCCCCTTGAAGTGGGATTTTTCTCTCCTCTCCTACTTTCACTTTTTGTTACAAGAAAGTTCTTAACTTCTTATCATCTTTCTGGAAGGATTTCTCCATCTCACTGCATCAGTGACCTAATCAATAAAAATGCAATCTTGTTGTAACTAAGAAAGTCAAATCACGAACTTCTCAAATTTTCATTATCTCGTTCTTCATCAATATATTGCCTTTGCCTACACTTATCATTTCCAGTATAGACCACGGTTGAAGAATTGGATTGTCATTTCGAATTGCCATATCAGTTTCTATAATCAGCAAATATACCATCATCAATTCGTCTACAAAGCATAAATTTTACTATCAAATTATCCCCTTAATGCAATTCAAGTCAAAGGAAAATTATCAAACCTTACCAGCGTACATTCGAACCGTCTCAACCCTAGCCACTTCCTTTGCTAGTGAAGGTAGCTCCTCCCCCAGTATCTGCTCTGATCTTTCCACTCCCTCGCTTCCCCTTCCATCTAGAAAGTAATACCAAAACTCCTCAAATTAACATAATACAACAAAAGAATCAAAGATAACAAATTATAAAAGGCAATATACAATATGACACCAGATTTAATCACCGTTTTATGTCACCGCTTGGTTGAAAGATGTCTTCGAAAACATTTACGTGACTAGAGACTCAAGTATCATATACTGCCACCAGTGGCGAAATACAATGGTGATAAAAATAAGGAAATATAACACCACTCTTAGGTACGATTCATATAGGAAATGCTACAACCCTTAAAGGTGTACAAAATAAAATGCATAACTTTTGAATATAAATTCATCGCATCAATCTCAAATTCATAATTCTCATGTAAAAATAAAAACATTTTGCCCACAAATTCATAAAATGAGGATTCATAACATTATATGTTGGGAGATTTAACTCAATCCAAAGTTATGAAATACTATGAATGTCTATATTTTCATATTATGTCATGAATTTATATGTAAAAATTATGACTTTGAGATGTATTCAAGGGGTGCTTAACGACACGCATTGTAGCATAGACACACACGCGTATGTGTATATATATTTTTTGATAACTCAAGTATCCGGGCTAGCTTAAGCGAATCTCAACTAATCCAAGACCCAATTCCACCGCTCACTTGTGGGGAGGCCAATTTAAGCCAGAGCAAAGCTCAATATGGACTGCCGAAAGGAGTTGATAGAACTTGAGAATTTTTTAACCTAATGATACCTTTGTAGGGGGAAAACCCCCAAGTCTAGACCAACAGGCACGTATGTGTGTGTATATACATGTATAGTTTATTTACATGTTTTCACCTGATTGGGAACCAGAAATTCGAGTGGAAGAACAGAGATCATATAATTTGGAATTGACGTCGCCGAAGAGACCACCGATCCGATCAGAATACGAAGCGTAAGCGAAAAGATTCAATTCGAGTCGGCGGTTGAGATCGAGGAGGCTTTGGTCCAAATCGGCGCACCGGGTCTGGAGCTCCGACACGAGGCCGGAGGCTTGTTCGAGTGCGTCTGCGGAGCGGAGGTTGTCGTCGAGGAAGGTGAGGACTGAGCGGGAGAGGGAAGAGATCGGGGGCAGAGCCTGAACCATCGTGGCGATGGGGGTTAGTCCATCGGTTTGGAGTGAGAGAGTCAACGGGTTAGTAGTAATTAGGGTTTAGGCAATTGTAAAGAGGGTTTGATAGAGAAAGAATTGATCTTGAGTCTTGACTGAGAGATTCGTTTATTTTATTTTTTTGGGAACAAAAGAGAAGGTTCGTTGCTTTCACAGAAAGGAATGAGAGAGAGAGAGAGAGAGAGAGAGATTTTTTCGGTCGTCCGGCGAGGGGTACGTGGGTAGTACAATTTTGTTCACACTCTAATAAAAAAAACTGAACATTGCACTCTTTCATATTGGTTAAAATGATGTGAATTCCGTTACAAAATGATGTCTGTTTTTTTTGGAAAGTTAAGCTGTTATAACTATCAAAAGAGGAAAAAACAGAGCAAGGGTATACCCTTGAACTCAAAACAATCAAAGAATAACAGAAATGACAAACATATTTACTGGTGTTTACATGAAAACAACAAAGGGGACACGCCAACCTTCCAAAATCCTGATATTCTCCCTAGTTCGCTCTACATTCCGCCAACTACAAAGGCAAGCACAAACATTCTCTACAATCAGGTCGAAGACAACCTGCCAAGGCATCCCTTTAGCTTTGAAAATTCTATTATTCCTCTCACCCCCGAGAGAATAGATGGAAGCTGCAAAGATCAACTTGAAAATCAAGTCATGCACCGACTTACTTCTACCATTAGCAAGGCCCCAAGAAATTTCATCCCTAAGAGGTAAAGGAGGTCTAGAAATGTTGCACTTTAGCAGACAAAGATTCCACACAGCAGTTGAGAAAGGGCAAACAAAAAAGATATGGTCATGGGACTCCTCCGACCCACCACAAAGGACACAGCTTTTATCAACAATAATCCCCCAAGAAAACAATCTATCCCGAGTCAATAATTTCCCATGAAAAGCAATCCACTGAATCATAGCCCAACGAGGGATGTAATGCTTGAACCACACCAGATAATGCCACCTAACTTCTTCACCAGAAACTCTCAACGCTTCCCAAACAGATTTTGATGTATACTCCCCAGAAACAGTAAGGTTCCATACCACCTTATCTTCTCGATCAGGATGAGGGAGTAAGTCATCTAGAGTATGCCTTATAATCTCCTATATAATGGCATCTCGAGCTCAAGGCCATCTCCAACAGCCATCTGCAATAATCGAACTTACCCTCACATTCAAGGACCTGCCTAGATTGAAGATTACTCCATTTCCAAACTTAGAAAAAAGAGATCCCAAGGGATGCCAATTATCCAACCAAAGAAAGGTGGACTCACCATTGCCAATGATTTTTTTGATGAAAGGAAAAACAACTTTCCTAAGGCGCAGGAGTTGACGAAATGTCCAAGAACAATCAGTTGGAATTTTCATACTCCAGAAACAATGCCGTTTGATAACATAGTTGTGCACCCATCTAACCCACAACGTATCTACGTTCTTGCTCAGGGCCCACAAATGTTGGAGCATAGAAGCCCTATTCCAATCCTTAAGGAGCTTCAGCCCAAGACCTCCTTCAGATTTAGGCGAGCAAACTGTGGCCCAACTAATCTTAGCACCCGTACTCTTCAAATCAACTCCCTTCCAAAAAAAAGACCGAAGAATTGATTCAATCTCCTTAAGAAGTTGCTGAGGGAGAATAAAGGTGGAACACCAATAATACTAAATACCATATAGAACAGAACTGATCAACTGATATCTACCCCCATAGGATAATAACTTGTTCGCCCAAGAGGTAATTCTGGCCAACATCTTCTCCTTAAGTACAACACAGTCAGAATACTTGAGCCTAGCTGTAATCAAAGGCACTCCAAAGTACTTAACTGGGAGAGAGGCTTCAGGAATAGTAAGAATGTGATTCAAAATCAATTTTTTATCCTCTGTAACTGCAGCGAAAAAGATTGCACTCTTCTGTAAATTTGGCTAAAGGCCAGAATATTTGTGAAACTCGATAAGAAGACCAGCAACCACCTTGAAAGATAACTCCACAGCCTCACATAAAAACAAACATATCGTCCGCAAAGATAAGGTGCGAGAGGTTGAGACCACAACACTTAGGGTGAAAACCAAAACCCTCATCCATAATCTTTTTGTGGAATATAGCAGTGAAAGCCTCCATAACAAGCAAAAACAAGTAGGGCGATAAGGGATCCCCCTGCCTCAAACCTTTCTTACCTTTAAAGTAACCCTTAAACTCCCCATTTATAAGAACCGAGAAACGAGCAGAAGTGACACGCACCTTAACCCATTGAATGAATAAAGCAGGGAATTCCATGGCGTCCATGACATAAAAAAGGTAATCCCAATCAACAAAATCGTAGGCTTTCATAAGGTCAAGCTTTATAGCACACCTAGGCATTCCATCATTCCTATGATAACCCCGCACCAATTCTTGCATAAGGAGAATGTTGTCTTTAATCGATCTGCCTTTGACAAATGCGGACTGACTAGGACTGATGATCATAGGGAGGACAGCCTGAAGTCTATTGGCCAATACCTTTGTAACACATTTGTAAACTATGTTACAACACGAGATAGGCCTATAGTCCTTAACAGAGACCGGAGAGGCTTTTTTTGGAACTAAAGTGATGGCCGTAGCATTCCAAGCCCCAGGCATTTGACCACTGCTGAAGAAGTATTTTATGGTAGCCATGAAGTCTGGCCCAACAATATCCCAATTTTCTTTGAAAAAAGCTGAATTGAAACCATCGGGTCCCGGAGCCTTATCACTCTTAATTGACTTAAGGGCAGCCACTATCTCTAGATCTGTTACAGGGGCAATCAACCCAAGCCTCATATCTTCCGGAACTGGTTTGGAAATGGCCATACCCAAAATCCCACGGGCATCAACCCTAGACCCAAATGTAGTACCCAGAAGATTGGTAAAATAACCCAAGATTTCCTGTTGAACTTCAATGGGATCCTCTAACCTGATATCAACCTGATAACCTCAGTATTTTCCACACTCAGAATAGTATTCCTTACAAAATGATGTTATGCTTACCATGCAATACACTTTTTGGTAAGCATGACATCACTTTGTGGTAGGGTCCTATATCATTTCAACAAATAGGAAGGAGAGTAATATTCACCTTCTTAAGTGGAGGGGAAACAAAACTCTGTTTTTACGGTAATTAACTTATGCAAAATAATTTTTTGGTTTTCTCTTTATTTAACTTTTTTGCATTTGTTATTTTTAATATGGATAAGTAAGGATGAGAGGAACCGAAAAAATAAAAACTTATGGCTTTTACACAAGTATTTTGGTCAAAAAGTCATTTTTGGACATTTTCTTGAATATTTCCCAAAATACTTGTGTAAAAGTCATAAGTTTTTACTTTTCCGGTTCCTCTCATTCTTATTCACTTATATCACATAAAAATTTGGCGTAAAACTAACAAACATAAAAAAAAAAAAAAAACTTGAATAAGGACAAAACTAAAAAATTGTGGTACATAAATTAATTATTAGCGTGAACAGGGCCGAATCGGTTCGAGTTCGAGCCTCTCCCCTCCTGGGAAAATTTATTTGGGCTCCGTTTATTTTAACGTAAAATGTTTTTTGGGTGTAAAATATTTTTCATGAAAAAACAATTTTGCCAAAAAGAAAATTTCTGTTTGTGTTTTGGATTGTTTGGTTGATAGTGGAAAAGAATTTTTTGGAAGAATATAGCTTCGCTTAAAACCATTGAAATAGGGGTTTTATATGTGATTAAAAAGTGACTTTTTGTGCTAAAAAATAGTTATTTCTTAAAATACTTGGATAAAAGTAAAGAAATTTTACTTTTCCCGATTCCTCTCGTCGAGACGAATCAATAACCGACAAAAGTTTGACACAAAACTAACTCACAAATGAAAAAAAAATTAAATAAAGACAAAATTCTCATTTTAAGTTTAATTAAGGCCAAAAGAAGGGAAAATTTCAAAACAACACCCAACCTTTCACATAAATCACGCATAGGCACTTGACTTTTTAATA